>NC_034196.2:24552619-25152619 GCF_002021735.2 Oncorhynchus kisutch | reverse complement strand
AAATGGCTTCTGCAGTTACAAAGTATGGAGGTAGTGTTCGTATCAGGGCCACTTTGATCAATTCCCCCAAGCGTTCCTTGCATGTAGGCTACAGCCAGGTCCCCACATCTCATAGCGTGCTAGCATACATTCTTCAGATAAACACACACTGGTGGCGGTGCTACGAAACATCAGGCCCAGGGTGGAGAGGCGACTCTCTGACAGATCAAAGGCTACCCCTCGATGCCGCTGCCTCTTCTCTGGGTGCGTGAGCAGGGTTCACAGGGCCAGGAACCAGAGAACCAAAGGGACCGTGGGAGGCCCCACGCTTCCCGAGCCCAAACCCCCTCAGTCCCAGCCCTCATTACAGAAACACTGGCTAAAGGTTAATGTTCTACTACCTACAGAGGAGCAGGGGGAGGGAGGGAGGTAACGTGAAACTGTCAAAGGAGGGTGAGGGTGGCATCGAAAGGATGCACATTTTGGGATGCATTCCCAATAACTAGAGTCTGTCTGAGAAACAACACTTGTTCTCTGAGAACAAGTGTCAACAACCAAGTCCAATGTTGACACTCGCTTACAAACAAACATGTTGTAGGGGAGAGTGGGGTAAGTTGAGCCGAAGGGACAGTTGACCCATCCCTTGTTTCTTGGAAACCATTCCGAAAATGTATCATGAAAATGCATCCTTGTAGCTATATGGGCTAATATAGTCAAAATGTTTGCCATGGGGTAAGTTGAGCCAATGGCCCCCATACCCTTTACAAATGATGATTACATTTTCTCAGGTTTATGCATAATAGTGCTGAGCGATTAACCTTTTAAATGTAAATGTATTTGCTTTTGTTATTAAACAACTAACTGACCGATGTCATTACATTTCTTGAATTCCATTTAGTTTGGTTTTTTTTGTGAGCACAATGTGCCATTTCTCTAGCAAGAAAGCAAATCATTCATAACATAAATCAAGTCAAGAACTAGGTGGGACATTGGGCTGAAGGAAGTGGTAGTTTTAATTAAGCAAATATTCAACCTAGTTCAGTGCAGAAAAGTAGTAATTAACTACAATTGCCATAATCCATTGCGCCTGTTTGTTTCCCAGTTCGGACAAAGACGGATCAGAAAGGAAGAGGTAAAGCGAGAGGTTTCACTCTCACCAAAATAAGTCCAACGCGTTTCTATGGGTATATTTTAACTTTTTTTTTTTCACCTTTATTTAACCAGGTAGGCTAGTTGAGAACAAGTTCTCATTTGCAACTGCGACCTGGCCAAGATAAAGCAAAGCAGTTCGACACACACAACAACACAGAGTCACACTTGGAATAAACAAACATACAATCAATAAAACAGTGGAAAAGAATCTATATACAGCATGTGCAAATAAGGTAGGATAAGAGAGGTAAGGCAATAAATAGGCCATGGTGGCAAAGTAATTACAATTAAACACTGGAATGGTAGGATGTGCAGGAGATGAATGTGCAAGTTGAGATACTGGGGTGCAAAGGAGCAAGATAAATACATACAGTATGGGGATGAGGTAGATTGGATGGGCTATTTACAGATGAGCTATGTACAGGTGCAGTGATCTGTGAGCTGCTCTGACAGCTGGTGTTTAAAGCTAGTGAGGGAGGTAAGAGTCTCCCTCAGCATCTCGTCATTATATATAGAACTCTGGACAGATACACTTTTACGCCTGCTATGTTAGGTTATTAGATACACATACACCACATGATAGGAATATACTGTACACAACGACGAGAGGGACAGAGACAGTTCGTGAAAGTATACCTTATCTACTTTAAAGAACTAGTCAAAGGATTCCATCAGACAGCTCTGCAGCATACTTAGGCAGGCTAGCTAAATAGGATGACTAAAGACAGTACAGTCTGTGGAAGACATAACTATTAGCAATACTAATTGCTTGCTGACTCCTACTGCCTGAGCAGACGAGATGATGACTATGAAATTCAAAATAATAAAGTAAGCAAATAAAAACTAATTAACCTACACAATTTAAATATTTTATTATTTCACAGTCATTTCCTGTTTTTCAATTCATGTCTACTCCATGTGGACCTGACAGAGACAATGGAACGTTTTGGCAATGGAATGTTCACAATTTTTATAGTATATTTTTGACTCATTGGGAAGGGCTCGTAAGAAAGCATTTCATGGTAAAGTCTACACTCGTTGTATTTGGCGCATTTGACAAATAAGATTTGCTAAAAGCAGCTGCTGGTTTGAGAATGTCGAGAGGCAGAGCTATTGGGACTCAGGCAATGCAACTGTAGTGGCCTCTAGGGACTGTTAACAATACTAATGTGCAGAATATACAACAAATCCTAGATATTGCGCTAAATTTGACTTTGACAATTCTCTACACACAGTGAGCCCATACTTACGAACATTAGAAAAAGTTTCTCAAAATGGGCATCAGTCAATAAATAAAATAGCAGACGAGGTTGCACGTGATACAACGCTACATGACCCAGTATATTCCTAGACATACAAAGGGGTTTTGAGGTGTTTACCTAGTGTTATATAAAAGACCATTACCATAAATATACCTCTCTGGATGAGGGCTACAATCTATATATGGCTTGGTTGGTATATGTGGAGACAATCTGAAATCTCTCCTCTTGTAAACCATATGAGAACTGCACAGAGTGGAAGCAGTGAACCAGAAAGCATGTGTTTCTAACAACCAAGCTCCCTCCCACCACTTTACAACAGGGCGCCATGCTCTCCCATCATGACTTTAATCTTGTAATCAGTATACACCATGGAGCCAAGTTGGCACAGAGTCAGCTGTTTGGTGATGCAGTCCACATCACATCACTGAGGTAGTGTGGTGTAGGTAAGGCCTCAGAGGGGTTGTTGACAACATAGAGACAGCGCTTTATGAAATAAATAGAGAGCGAGAGGGAGAGAGGGGGGGGGGGGGGGGGTAGAGACACTGAGCAAAGCGAGAGAGAGAAAAAAAAAGAGAAAAAACTGAGTTAAAGAAAAAGAGAGTGAGTGAGTGAGTGGGGAGATGAAAGAGAGAAAAGAGAGAGTGTGAAAAAAGATAAAGAGGGTGAGATAAAGATAAGAGAGATAAAGATAAGAGAAAAAGAGAGAATAAACACTGGCCAGTGTCCAATGGAGAATGGAATAGATGCGTGTGTCCACCATGAGGAAACACTGATCCTGAACATCAACATTTGGTGTGCTGATGCTGGAAAAACACCAATATTTGCCTAGCCTTCTATTTGTTTGACTTTGGTAAACACGGGTGAATGTACCGCTCCGTGGGATTCGAACAAGCAGACCAAAGACATGTAGTGATCCACAACAGCTAGAGGTGGACTATCGAAAATGCTGTTATTTTACTCCTCAGTAAAAGGCCCATGACAGCCCACTTGGAGTTTGCCAAAAGGCACGTAAAGGACTCTGACCATGAGAAACAAGATTCTCCAGTCTGATGAAACCAAGATTGAACTCTTTGGGCTGAATGCCAAGCGTCACATCTGGAGGAAACCTGGCACCATCCCTACAGTGAAGCATGGTGGTGGCAGCATCATGCTGTGGGGATGTTTTTCAGCAGCAGGGACTGGAAGACTAGTCAGGATCAAGGGAAAGATGAATGGAGCAAATTACAGAGAGATCATTGATGAAAACCTGCTCCAGAGCGCTCAGGACCTCAGACTGAGGCGATGGTTCACCTTCCAACAGGACAACGCCCCTAAGCACAACTCTGAATGTCCTTGAGTGGCCCAGCCAGAGCCCAGACTTGAACCTGATTGAACATCTCTGGAGAGACTGTGCAGCGACGCTTCCCATCCAACCTGACAGAGCATGAGCAGATCTGCAGAGAAGAATGGGAGAAACTCCCCATATACAGGTGTGCCAAGCTTGTCGCGTCATACCCAATAAGACTTGAGACTGTAATCACTGCCTCAAGGAGCTTCAACAAAGTACTGAGAAAAGGGTCTGAATTCTCAAGTAAATGTGATATATATTTATATATATATTTAAAAAAATAGCAACCTGTTTTTGCTTTGTCATTATGGGGTATTCTGTGTAGATTGACGAGGGGGATTTTTTTTTAATCAATTTGAGAATAAGGCTGTAACAAAACGTGGAAAAAGTCAAGGGGTCTGAATACTTTACGAATGCACTGTATATCTAAATATATAAAATACAAATATCTAACATACTGTAACACCAATAATGATGAAAGGGTTGGATGTAATAGGGTTGAATAGGGTGCTATGGATAGATGGGTGAGCTAAAGGAGGGGGTAGAGCGAGAAATCAATAGCTTCTATAACCTTAATTAGACCACATGGGATCTGTAAAGTACCCTTCAGAGGAGCACAGAATATGCACCTACACACATGCATACACACACCAACTCACAATCCCTACTCCCTACATAAACACATACTGGATACACACAGGCACACAAACATACGCACGCACGCACGCACACACACACACACACACACACACACACACACACACACACACACACACACACACACACACACACACACACACACACACACACACACACACACACACACACACACACACACCAACAACCCTAGAGGGCTTCACCGATGACCTAAGCGTCTACATTTAAACACAATGAGGTGCAAGACACCAAAATGAGACTCCAGTGATCATTAAAAATCATACAGAGAAAGAACGAGGGAAAGAAGAGGGAGAAAAGCAATCCTAAATAATTTCTCCATTGACAGAATCTCATTTTGGAAATAATTGGGCCGTTATGGCATCGAGCAGCATGTCATTACCTTTCTATTAAAGAGCCGCCTCCTCCCGGAATCCACCCATCACCCCGACCCCTCCTCCCCATCACCATCCTACCTCCATGCCACAGAACGCTGGATTGTCAAAAGGAGCGGGAATGGGTGCCCATTAGCCTAATGTGGAATTAAGGGGTGCATGAGGAAGTGTGGCGGGGGGCTCCTTAGCCCTCCTCATGCACACCTAATTCTCTGTTAGGTATCACGAAGGCCAGGACGGATCAGCTGGCGCATTGTATGATCATGGGAATCAGGGGAAGTGATCCATGGGTTGGGGTGATGAGAGGGCACAGAAGGTAAGGAGCCTATTTTCCACAGCAGTAAATGCAAATGTTATTTCCACTTAAAAGACTTGATTTGGATTTTAGAACACACACCAAAAAAATGTGGCATTTATTAAAATCCACATTTCCAGTTGCTGCAGCAAACTGGCTCAAATTAAGATCCTTCATCAATAGGCTCTGGGCCTGAGTGGAACAGAGCAGCTCATTGGAGCAGGATGCACACAGTGCAGCCATTATGATGTATATACCACAATACGGTGGCTACTGGCTATAATGTAGTCATGTCTTTATATAATGTTCTAGTTCAGACAGGAAACACTACTTTAGTCTAACCATTTATTCAAAGATAAAAACCTCTTATGTGACCTTTCATCTCAATTTCCACCTAAAATGACATACCCAAATCGAACTGCCTGTAGCTAAGGATATTATTGATACTATTTGAAAGGAAACACTGAAGTTTGTGGAGATGTGAAATTAATGGAGAATATAAAACAATATATCTGGTAAAAGATAAAACAAACAGAAAAACATGTGTTTTCTATTTACATTTTTGTTGCATCATCTTTGAAATGTAAAAGAAAGGCCATACATTGAGATAGGGAGCTGGGAAAAATTTTGGTGGTGTCCACAACAGGTCAACAGTGTGTGTTCAAAGTTTCAGACTGATACATTCAAGAATGGAGAGCTACAGTTGAAGTCAGAAGTTTACATACACATTAGACAAATACATTTAAACTCACTTTTCACAATTCCTGACAATTAATGCTAGTAAAAATGCCCTGTCTTATGTCAGCTAGGAATACCACTTTATTTGAATAATGTGAAATGTCAGAATAATAGTAGAGAGAATGAGTTGAGCTGACATTGCTTCCAGAGGCAGTTTGGAACTTGGTAGTGAGGGTTGCAACCGAGAATTGACGTTTTTTTACACGCTACGCGCTTCAGCACTCGGCCTTCCCGTTCTGTGAGCTTGTGTGGCTTTCTTTCTCTCCCCAATGTCGTGGTATCCAATTGGTAGTAGTTACAGTCTTAAACACCGTACACCTGGAGACCTGGTCAGCATGCACTGTGCCCGGCCCGCCACAGGAGTCGCAAGTGCGCGATGAGACAAGGATATCCCTGCCGGCCAAACCCTCCCTCACTCAGCCCAGCGTCGTCCGGGTTAGGCAGGGTTTGGCCGGCAGGGATATCTTTGTCTCATCGTGCACTCGCGACTCCTGTGTCAGGCCGGGCGCAGTGCACGCTGACCAGGTCTCCAGGTGTACGGTGTTTCCTCCGTCACATTGATGCGGCTGGCTTCCGGGTTGGATGTGCATTGTGTCAAGAAGCAGTGGTTGGGTTGTGTTTCGGAGGATGCATGGCTCTCGACCTTCGCCTCTCCCGAGTCCATACGGGAGTTGCAGCAATGAGACAATACTGTAACTACTACCAATTGGATACCACGAAATTGGGGAGAAAAAAAACCCACACAAGCTCACAGAACGGGAAGGCCGAGTGCTGAAGCGCGTAGAGTGTAAAAAATGTCTGTTCTGCAACACTCACTACCGAGTTCCAAACTGCCTCTGGATGCAACGTCAGCTCAAGAAATGTTCGTCAGGAGCTTCATGAAATGGGTTTGAATGACCTGCTGCACACAAGCCTAAGATCACCATGTGCAATGCCAAGCAACGGCTGGAGTGGTGTAAAGCTCGCCACCATCGGACTCTGAAGCAGTGAGCGTGTTCTCTGGAGGGATGAATCACGCTTCACCATCTGGCAGTCCAACAGCAATCTGGGTTTGCTGGAGAACACCATCTGCCCCAATGCATAGTGCCAAATGTGCCAAATGTAAAGTTTGGTGGAGGAGAAATAACGGTCTGGGACTGTTTTTCATGGTTCGAGCTACACCTTAGTTCCCGTGAAGGGAAATATTAACACTACAGCATACAACAACATTCTAAACGAGTCTGTGCTTCCACCTTTGTGGCAACAGTTTGGGGAAGGCCCTTTGCTGTTTCAGCATGACAATGTCCCCATGAACAAAGCGAGGTCTGACTTCAACCCAATCGAACACCTTTGGGATGAATTGGAACGCCGACTGCGAGCCAGGCCTAATCACTTAACATCATTGTCTGACCTCACTAATGCTCTTGTGGCTGAATGGAAAGGGAAACAGGGATACCTAGTCAGTTGTACAGCCGTGTGTACAGCTAAATGTGTCTTCCCCATTTAACCCAACCCCTCTGAATCTGAAGCAAGTCCCCGCAGCATTGTTCCAACATCTTGTGGAAAGCCTTCCCAAAAGAGTTGAGGCTGTAATAGCAGCAATGCAATATTAATTACCAAGATAGGCCTATATCTCACTGTATAATTTACAGTGCCTTCAGAAGGTATTCACACCCCTTGAATTTAAAATGTTTAAAATGTTTAAAATGTATTAAATTGAGATTGTGTCAAAATAAAAAAACATCTGAAAATGTAACAAATTAATAAAAAATGCTTAAATGTCTTGAAAATAAGTATTCAACCCCTTTGTCATGGTAAGCATAAATAAGTTCTGGAGTAAAAATGTGCTTAAAAAGTCACGCTAGTATGTGGGCAATACTAGTGTTTAACATGATTCTCATCTCTGCAAGGTCCCTCAGTCAATGATTTATGTTTTTAACCTTTATTTAACTAGGCAAGTCAAATTCTTATTTACAGCCTACCAGAGAAGAATGGGTTAACTGGCTTGTTCAAAGGCAAAATTACATTTTCACCTTATCAGCTCAGGGATTTGATCCAGCAACCTTTCGGTTACTGGCCCAAACCTCTAACCACTAGGCTACCTGCCCCAATCAGTGAATTACAAAAACAGATTCAACCACAAAGACCAATGGCGTTTTCCAATGCCTTGCAAAGGACACCTTTTGCTAGATGGGTAAACAAAAACAGACATTGAATATTGAGCACGGTGAAGTTATGATTTACTCATTGGATGGTTTATCAATACACCCTGTCACTACTAAGATACAGGCTTCCTTCCTAACTCAAATCAAATCAAATCGTATTAGTGACATGCGCTGAATAGAACAGGTGAAATGCTTACTTATCAACCCCTAACCAACAATGAAGTTTACAAAAATACAGATAAGAGATAAAAGTAACAAGTAATTAAAGAGCAGCAGTAAAATAACAATAGCGAGACTATATAAAGGGGTGTCCCGTGTCAATGTGTGGGGGCACCGGTTATTTGATGTAGTATGTACATGTAGGTAGAGTTATTAAAGACACTATTAATAGATGACAACAGAGTAACAGTGGTTGGGAGAGGGTGGAGGAGGCACTGCAAACAGTCTGTGTCTTATGATTAGGGGGTAGAAGCTGTTAGAAGCATCTTGGACCTAGACTTGACGCTCTAGTACCGCTTACCGTGCGGTAGCAAAGAGAACAGTCTATGACTAGGGTGGCTGGAGTCCTTGACCATTTTTAGGGCCTTCCTCTGACACTGCCTGGTATAGAGGTCCTGGATGGCAGGAAGCTAGGCCCCGGTGATGTGTTGGGCTACCCTCTGTACACACTACCCTCTGTAGTGCCTTGCGGTCAGAGGCTGAGCAGTTGCCAGTGATGCTCTCCATGGTGCAGCTGTAGAACCTTTTTAGGATCGGAGGACCCATGCCAAATCTTTTCAGTCTCCTGAGGGGGAATAGGTTTTGTCGTGCCCTCTTCACGACTGTCTTGGTGTGCTTGGACTATGTTAGTTTGTTGGTGATGTGGACACCAAGGAATTTGAAGCTCTCAACCTGCTCCACAGCAGCCCAATCGCTGAGTATGGGGGTCTGCTCAATCCCCTTTTTCCTGTAGTCCACAATCATCTCCATTGTCTTGATCAAGTTGAGGGAGAGTTTATTGTCCTGGCACCACATAACCAGGTCTCTGACCTCCTCCCTATAGGCTGTCTCGTCGTTGTCGGTGATCAGGCCTACCACTGTTGTGTCATCTGAAAACTGAATGATGGTGTTGGAGTTGTGCATGGCTGTGCAGTCATGAGTGAACAGGGAGTACAGGAGGGGACTGAGCACGCACCCCTGAGGGGCCCCTGTGTTGAGGATCAGCGTGGCAGATGTGTTGTTACCTACCCTTACCACCTGGAGGCTGCCCGTCAGTAAGTCCAGGATCCAGTTGCAGAGGGAGGTAATTAGTCCCAGGGACCTTAGATTATTGATGAGCTTTGAGGGCACTATTGTGTTGAACGCTGAGCTGTAGTCAATGAATAGCATTCTCACATAGGTGTTCCTTTTGTCCAGGTGGGAAAGGGCGGTGTGGAGTGCATTGGAGATGGCATCATCTATGGATCTGGTATGCAAATTGTTGTGGGTCTAGGGTTTCTCTGATGATGGTGTTGACCAGCCTTTCAAGGCACTTCATGGCTACAGATGTGAGCGCTACGGGTCGGTAATCGTTTAGGCAGGTTACCTTATTGTTCTTGGGCACAGGGACTATGTTGGTCTGCTTAAAACATGTTGGTATTACAGACTCGGACAGGGAGAGGTTGAAAATGTCAGTGAAGACACTTGCCAGCTGGTCAGTGCATGCTCGCAGTACACGTCCTGGTAATCCGCCTGGCCCTGCTGCCTTTTGAATGTTGACCTGTTTAAAAGGTCTTACTCACAATGGCTGCGGAGAGCGTGATCACACAGTCTTCTGGAACAGCTGGTGCTCTCAGGCATGTTTTAGTGGTATTTGCCTCGAAGGAAGCATATAAGTATTTTATCTTGTATGGTAGGCTCATGTGCATGGGCTGCTCTCAACTGATGCTTCCCTTTGTAGTCTGTAATGGTTTGCAAGCCCAGCCACATCTGACGAGTGTCAGAGCCAGTGTAGTATGATTCAATCTTAGCCCTGTATTTGCCTGTTTGATCGTTTGGAGGGCATAGCAGGATTTCTTATCAACTTCCGGGTTAGAGTCCCGCTCCTTGAAAGTGGCAGCTCTAGCCTTTAGCTCAGTGCAGATGCTGCCTGTAATCTATGGCTTCTGGTTGGGGTATGTACATACAGTCACTCTGGGAACGATGTCATCAACGCACTTATTGATGAAGCCAATGAATGATGTGGTGTACTACTCAATGCCATCGGAGGAATCCCGGAACATATTCCAGTCTGTGCTAGCAAAACAGTCCTGTAGCTTAGCATCTTCTTCCTCTGACCACTTTTTTATTGATCTAGTCACAGGTACAGCTCATTCAGCTCATTCAATGCTGTCTTAGTGCCAGCCTCTGACTGTGGTGGTATGTAAACAGCTAAAAAGAATACAGATGAAAACTCTCTCGTTTGGTAGTGTGGTCTACAGCTTATCATGAGATACTCTACCCCAGGCGAGCAATAGCGCGAGACTTCCTTAGATATCATGCACCAGCTGTTGTTTGCAAAAATACAGACTGCCGCCGCTTGTCTTACCAGAGGCCGCTGTTCCTGCCTGTACATCGTATAACCAGCCAGCTGTATGTTGCTGTTTTCCGCGTTCAGCCACGACTCCGTGAAGCATAAGATGTTGCAATTTTTTAATGTCCAGTTGGTAGTTTAATCTCCTGCGTAACTCGTCGATTTTATTGTCGAAAGATTACACGAATTCTCAGAAGGCAGCCTGACCTTCGCCCCCTCTTTCTCCGCCTCCTCTTCACGCAGATCACGGGGATGGTAACAAATTGGTTGAGATGCGTGGATGATCGTCTCTCCAGCACCATCTTGCCGGAAAGTAAGGGGACCATTTGACCCTTCCCTCCTTGGACAAAGGGGACCATTAGGGGGCATGGCAGGGAACAAAATACTAAAGCCGGGAGCAGTGTAACGGTGTTAAGATTCCCCCTGAGGTGAGTCATTGTGTCAGTGTTATATCTGTGGTTGTCTGGAGAGTGCTCTCTGATGGCCTTTTCAACTGAGCGCTGTTGGGTTATTAAACACTTTGTAGAAACGCTGGGTCTGCAGGGAGAGGGCCAAATGTCAACAACCGGTCGGTGTGGTAATGTGAGGACTATAATAAACACTGCGATAACCTGACAAGGAGGACATAAAGACAAAACACGCAGAGAAACAGAGAAATGCACACACTCATCAAATACCCTATAGTCTCAGTGCAGCAGCCAATTCCCTCTGCTCTGCACTATGCTGGGCTAGACCAAGCGGAGCTGGGCTGGGCTGGGGTAGCTACCTTGTCCTTTCTTCCTGTTTCAAAGCAGTTTTCCCCCTCCAGTCCCCCCCGCCCAGTTTGCCCTCAATAACAAATAACACATTGATCAACGAAATGGACAATAAAATCTGATGTGCAAGTAAGACGCAGAGTTCGAGGTAATGGTAGCCTACACCTCCCAAATGTAACTACATGTGAGTAATAGTGGGATTTTGTTTCCCCTTCCTGTGGGACCATGCTCAGGTACACACTCATTGGGTTTGACTGGGTAGGCCCGGCAGTATTGAGCGGGGTATTGATCGTGTCCACTCTGCTTCAGTGTGGTGAGGAGAGGAGCAGTGGTTTAGCAGCCGGCTCTGCCATGGCGTTTCTTTAATTAGGCCCCCAAGCGCCTGCCTCACACACCAACTCTTCACAGAGATTCCCCTAGTGTCCTCTGCTGGAGTTCCTCCTCTCCCTCTCCTCTCCATCGCCCCATCGATTCACTCACTCTATTACTTTCCCTTTCGTTTCTTTTCTTCGTTCTTTCTAACGATTCCAATCAGCCCGGACGGTCAGGCCGGTTGGTCGTTCTTTGGGTAAACCACAAAGGTGGAGATAGATAAAGTGATGGATGAGACAGAGGAGAGGAGAAAATGTCTAGGACAAAGTAGGGCTGGATGGTATATAGTATTTGACTAAATACCGGTATTGACTGGTTTGGGTGTTTACTTTACTTTACCTTGTATAACGGTATTTCAAAGCTGTAATAAGTCACTTTTTGGGCAACCCATCTAATTCACATAGAAATATGAGTTACTTGAATAATCTCAAACATAAAATATATTTTGATTTAGTTTAACACTTTTTTGTTTACTACATTACTCCATATTTTATTTCATAGTGTTGATGTCTTCACTATTATTCTTTAATGCAGAAAATAGTAAAAATAAAGAAAAACCCTTGAATAAGTAGGTGTTCCAAAACTTTTGACCAGTAGTGTAACTGCCCTTTTTCTGGCCCGCAAATTTCATTCGTCAAACTCATCGGTAAAAAGCTACATCTGAATTTTGAAATCCCGATGTGGCCCTCAAGCCAGAATCATTGCCAATCCAGCCTTAGGACTGTTGTCACAATGACGTTAGCATGACTAACATACAGTATTTATGGTGGTATGTGTTTTCTATTGTAGTGCTAAAGTAGCTCTAAACACAAAAGACAGTGAAGCCTCTCTTGACGATCTAGCACATGTTAGCCCAAGGCTTGGTTATGCTGACATAATTTGTTAAACTATAACTGTGAGGTAGTTACAAACATACCGGTCTGGTTATGCCTGTGGAGGTACCCACACAAGCGATGTTACTGGTGCTGGTCCCTCTTCTCAATTTCCACATTTCAATTTTAGGGCTGTTCACTTCAACTTGACATTTCAATTTAAGATGTGTTCACTTTATTGCGGTGAACACAGGCCTTGTCAGGACATGTGTAGCTGCTATGTTTGGAGTAGGGGATTAAACTGACACTTACAAGAATAATACACCAGAAGAAAACGGACCCTTTTCCCCTCTAATATGGAGCTAACATCACCTCTTGACTACAGAAAGAGGGCTATTAGATGCAAAGCTGTGCCAGCGCATCCGCCGGTGGCGATTTGATATCACTGGTTAACCTCATCACTCACTAGTATAAATGTTGATCAAATATGTATGTGGGTTTGTGATTAGGCGCGATACGAGGGCATGTGTCAATCAAACACCAGATATCACAGAGCACAGCAGAAGGATGCAAAGACAAAATATCAACTTCAGGGCAGAGTGTAACTGTTAACTTATGCAGAAGTCATCCTCTGCTTTTCTCTCTCTCTCTAGCCATTATAATGCGTATATACAGTATGAGAGTCATACAGGGCGCTGTGGCTCGAGGCTGGTTTGTCCTCTGCTCTGAAAGAAAAGCAGTGAGTGCTTTAAAAACCATGAGATTAAATGAAACAGAGATCTTTATCGATTCGGCCTCCCTGTGTTGCGAAGCAAAGGTAGCCTAGATGAATACGGTCCGTGGACTCCGCATCGATGAAAACAATAGATGTTATCAGTCTTAAAATGGTGGACAGAAGTCCTTGGGCTGAAGGAGACACTCATCAAAGTTCCCTCTCTTTACTCAACATCGTGTAACCTTGCTACGGCCTTGTCACTCAAACACATCGAAAGGAGACATTAACCTACAACAGTGTCCCAGTGGATAAACAGATTTAGATTCCGCTGTTCAACTCAATATCCCCTCTGCCTATAAACAGGAAGGAAGAGAGGAGGAATTCAGAATCAGGAACACCTCTGGCTGAATGGTAATAAACACAAAGCGGCTAGTGGATAGAGGCAGGGGGCTCGTGTTACCGTACTCGCTCGAATTTCACTTTTAAATGAATAGTAATTTGTTTTCATTTAAATGTAAATCAGGGGGAGCAAATGGAATTACGTTGACAGTCATCGGTGGAGTAAACCGACTCACCCACCCGCCCACCAACCCCGAGCACCGGAGGGCCCTGGGCCACCTACTCACTGACGGCCGGGGAAAAAAACAACAAGCTGATGTGCAGTAGGTGACCTCCGGGGTAGACAGTCAAGTGCGGTGGCTCCCACGCCCCCACCGTCCGGCTTGCCATTTGAAGTTCCGGTGGCATTGTGCCATAGCGGCACGATTTTGTATGCTGATTAAACCCATAATGCATTCCTGTTGTAGACACCGGCACAATGGCATAGCACATTAGAGAGGGGGGGGGGGGTGAGAGAGAGGGGAGATAAAATGGGAGCGAGAGAGACATAGAAAGGGAGAGATAGAGAGAAGGGAACAAATGGTATGAGAAGGAGATGAGAGAGCTTGGTATGAGACGGAGATGAGAGCTTTTTCTAGAGGGATAGAGAGAGGGAGTGAGTGAGTGAGAGACCATTATTTAGAGGGATGTAGAGGGAGCCAGAGAGCATTATCTAGAGGGATGTAGAGGGAGCGAGAAAGCATTATCTAGAGGGATGTAGAGGGAGCGAGAGAGCATTATCTAGAGGGATGTAGAGGGAGCGAGAGAGCATTATCTAGAGGGATGTAGAGGGAGCCAGAGAGCATTATCTAAGAGGGATGTAGAGGGAGCCAGAGAGCATTATCTAGAGGGATGTAGAGGGAGCGAGAGAGCATTATCTAGAGGGATGTAGAGGGAGCCAGAGAGCATTATCTAGAGGGATGTAGAGGGAGCGCGAGAGCATTATCTAGAGAGATGTAGAGAGGGAACGAGAGAGCATTATCTAGAAAGATGTAGAGAGGGAACGAGAAAGCATTATCTAGAGGGATGGAGGGAGCGAAATAACATTATCTAGAGGGATGGAGAGAGGGAGCGAGAGAGCAGTATTTAGAGGGATAGAGAGAGGGGGCGAGAGAGCAGTATCTTGAGGGATGTAGAGAGGGAGCGAGAGAGCAGTATCTAGACATCTAGAGGGATGTAAGAGAGGGGAGCGAGGCATGAGGCGCGGAAAGGATTTGCAATAATTTGCAGGGATGTCTCCACCATCTGCTGCAGACACAGGTGTGCCTCTCAGTCCCGTAGTGCTCTGTCTCCCACCACGGCAGCACAGCAGGAGGATTGCTGTTGTACACCCAACCACCAAAATACTCTAACAAAGGCAAACCCCTCTCTGAGGAGAAAAACACAGCTCTCATAACGAGGAACAAAGCGCCTGGCTCTGCAGCAGGGGCCAAATCACCTAATCCAGGTTGTAACGTGGTAAATTAAAGAAAGTGTGCCAATGTTTTTAGAGGTAAGAGTAACTTGTTAAAATAAATGTGTTTGTGTTGATGAATAATGAGAAATAAATTGAGTGCTTATGCAAATCCTTCGGCAGGTAACTAGAGTTTTAGTTGCGTGTGATTATGATTGCCCAGCAAAACCTATAAGCCGTCTAAGAGCTTCAGTTCAAGGCTGATGGTGAATGCTCATTTTGAAAGCCTCCATTGAATTCTAATATTGCATTAGATAATTTTTTGCAGAGTTGAGAATTTCTGAAAAGAGAGCGTAGAGGAAATCTTCAAAGGGCCTTGGAAATTCATTCCCCATTTTATTGTAAGGAAGAAAATGCCTTGTCGGTTTTACAAGCCGTGGTGCCTGAGGTGAGGGAGCGAGGCAAGGGCCTTTTCTCAATTGGATTTGCTCAACTCCTGCGTCCTCTCTCGCCTGCTTTTCAAGAAGGCCAATGGCAATCAAGGAGAGGCAGCAAGGAGAATGAACGTGGACAAAAATGCGCTGTATGAAAGGAGAAATTCCTCTCCATTTGTCACATCAGGCAAACAATGGTACATAAATATTTAAAGTGAAAAAGTTTATTTAGCTAGTTGTGCAAGAAATTTTATGCAAAAAAGGATACGTAGCTTATAATTTAAATATTTGCATGCTTTCTCCTTCGGAAAAAAACAACTGTTTCAAAAGTGGTCTGGCAGATATCAAAACTCTTCAGTGAAGGACATGGGTAGGATACACATGGCTACCCTTGTTGAAAGGTAGCACTCTCCTCAACCACTTTTTGGTTTCCGGGTCATGGAGGAGAGAGACGGAGGAGAGAGGACGGAGGACAGACTTTTTCCAAAATGAGAAAAGGTAAGAGTTAATCCGTCGAGAGGCTATGCTGCACCACACTGACACTCACAAACACTTTAATCAGCCTAAGAGGACAGACAGACGGACAGACAGGGCAGGGGTGCTATGAATAATGTATGAGCGGCAGGTAGCCAGTGGGCGAGTAACCGAAAGATCACTGGTTTGAATAACCGAGCCAACAAGGTTAAAAAAACGGTCGATGTGCCCTTGAGCAAGGCACTTAACTCAAATTTTCTTCAGGGGTGTCGTACTCCTATGGCTGACCCTGTAAAACAACACATTTCACTGCCCCTATCTGGTGTATGACAACATATACTAAACAAAAATAGAAACGCAACATGTAAAGTGTTGCTCTCATGTTTCATGAGGTGAAATAAAAGATCCTAGAAATTGTCCATACGCACAAAAAGCTTATTTCTTTCAAATGTTTTGCACAAATTGTTTACATCCCTGTGAGTGACAATTTTTTCTTTGCCAATATAAATCCATCCACCTGACAGGTGTGACATATAAAGAAGCTGATTAAACATGGTAATTACACAGGTGCACCTTGTGCTGGGGGCAATAAAAGGACACAAATGTATAGTTTTGTCACACAACACAATGCCACAGATGTCTCAAATTTTGAGGGAGCGTGCAATTGGCATACTGACTGCAGGAATGTTCACCAGTGCTGAACGCCTGAGAAATTATTGTTAATTTCTCTACCATAAGCCAGCTCCAACATCGTTCTAGAGAATTTGGCAGTACGTCTAACGGGTCTCACAACCGCAGACCGCATGTAACCACGCCAGCCCAGCCCAGGACCTCCACATCCAGCTTCTTCACCTGCGGGATCATCTGAGACCAGCCACCCGGACAGCTGGTGAAATTGTAGGTTTGCACAACCGAAGAATTTCTGTCAGAAACTGTCTCAGGGAAGCTCATGTGTGTGCTCGTCGTCCTCAACAGGGTCTTGACCTGACTGCAGTTTGGCGTCGTAAATGATTTCAGTGGGCAAATGCTCACCTTTGATGGCAAATAGCATGCTGGAGAAGTGTGCACTCCTCCACAGATGAATCCCAGTTTCAATTATACCGTGCAGATGATAGACAGCGTGTATGGTGCCGTATGGGCGAGCGCGTTGCTGATGTCAACATCATAAACAGAGTAACCCCATGGTGGCGGTGGGGTTATGGTATAAGCAGGCATAAGCTAGGGAAAACGAACACAATTGCATTTTATCGATGATAATTTGAATGCACAGTTTGATCCTGAGGCCCATTGTCGTGCCATTCATCTGCCTACATCACCTCAATGTTTCAGTATGATAATGCACGACCCCATGTCGCAAGGATCTGTACACAATTCCTGGAGGCTGGAAATGTCCCAATTCTTCCATGGCCTGCATACTCACCAAACATGTCACCCATTGAGCATGTCTGGGATGCTCTGGATCCACATGTACGAGAGCGTGTTCCAGTTACCGCCAATATCCAACAACTTCGCACAGCTATTGAAACAGAGTGGAACAACATTTCATAGGTCGCAAAAGAGATGTGTCGTGCTGCATGAGGCAAATGGTGGTCACACCAGATACTGACTATTTTTCTGATCCGTGACCCTACCAATTTTTTTAAGGTATCTGTGACTAACAGATGCATATGGGGCGGCAGGTAGCCTACTGGTTAGAGCATTGGACTGGTAACCAAATGGTTGCAAGATCAAATCCCAGAGCCGACAAGGTAAAAATCTGTTGTTCTGCCCCTGAACAAGGCAGTTAACCCACTGTTCCTAGGCCGTCAATGAAAATAAGGTATTTGTTTGTAACTGGCTAGCTTAGTTAAAATAAACATCTGTATTCCCAGTCATGTGAAATCCATAGATTAGGGCCTAATGAATTTATTTAAATTGACTGTAACGGCCGTTGTTGGTGGTGGAAGAAGGTGAGGAGCAAGGTGCAGCGTAGTAAGTGTTCATACTTTTAATAAACTGAACTGAACACTAAATACAAAGTAACAAAAGAGAACAACCGAAACAGCTCCGTCAGATGCAAAACACACTAAACAGAAAATATAATCACCCACAACTCAAGGGTGAAAACAGGCTGCCTAAGTATGGTTCTCAATCAGGGACAACGATTGACAGCTGCCTCTGATTGAGAACCATACCAGGCCAAACACAGAAATCATAGAAAAAATTGCATAGACTGCCCACCCCAACTCATGCCCTGACCATACTAAAACACAGACATCACAAAGGAACTAAGGTCAGAACGTAACATTGACTGATTTCTGTATATGAACTGTAACTCAGTAAAACCTTTGGAATTGTTGCGTCCATATTTTTGTTCAGTGTAAATATTTGTTTTACCTCCCAATCTAGTCCTCCCTCACTTCCACGCTACAAAGAACACGCCTCATTGGAATTCACAAAATGGGGGACCAATGGCAAAATTGGGATTGGAGAACGGATGACTGGTCAGGCCAGCCACCTTGCCAAGTATTGCCTCACTTGGTCCCTTCATGGTTAGTGAGGTATCTGACAGTAATGAAACGTCTTACGTCTGTGTGAGAAGTCTGTCTTGTCCATGACAGACACAGAACGCTAATATGATTAGCGAACTGCTAGTGTCAAACACGGCCACTTCCAAGTTAATAGATTTCCTTATAACCACCCTTATAACCACCCTGGTTGAGCTTGGCTAAGTCCATAATTTCCTACACTGAGATGTATCTGTAGACCACATGTTTGGGGTGTTTTAAAAATACAGACAATCCTCTCTGAAGCTTGCTAATTTCAATTGGCACGGTAATGCTCGTTCCTGTAAGTCACTGACCTATTATTATACATGACATGATGCTACTTGCATATGATTAAGTTTATGGCAAAGGTTATATTGTTGATATACAGGTACACACAAACAAATCTGGGTTGTTTGGATGAACTAACTGCTGTGTTGCAGGCATTGGTTCACTTAGTTGGGTTGCTTTCTTTAAAAAGAGCAAGGTTGGGTTGTTGATGCTGGGTTATTAATGCTGGGTTATTGAGATATGACCTAGTCAGATCAGAAGACTGCAGGAGTGGCTTATTAGGGGCTTATTCTTGGCCACCTGTGGGAGAAAATGTAACTCCAGTTAATCAGTCCTGTTGTATTGTTATCACGTGTTGAACCGTGACATTTTGTAGCTTTAATGAGGCTTACACAAGTGTATGAGTTCCTTATTAAGAGCCTATGCTAATTCCAATGTTGGGATAGTTCCTACTTTGTTACCAATATGTTATATTAAAATATGTCATCATTTGAAAACTTGACATGATGAACATGAATGACATTTACTCTCACAGGTGGCCAAAAACGAATATCTGAAAGCCACACCCCTTATAAACCATGCCTCTTGAAAATAACCTAAGGATTACATTAAAAAAGATCTAGCTGCTGGGTCAAGCCAAAATGTAAATGTATAAAAACCCAACTCATGTCATAAATTAAACCATGTTTGGGTAATCCCAACAACCCAACATGTTGGGTTATTCACAAAACCCAACTGGCTGGGTCAAAATAAGCAGTAGTACAGTATTGATGAACGTATTTTTTCTTGTCTGATCTTTCAAATGAGATGGATGTGTTACAAGCATTGAGTCATTTATTCAGGCACACAGTCTACAGCCATTGAATCTATTTTTCTCTACATTAGTATTACCAATTTTGCTGTATGGCATCAATAATATATTATGCACTAGCTGCATATCATTGGTTGATTGTGGTGCTGGTGTTTTCACACATCCCCAAGGACTAGCACTAGCCATATTAAGAAAGGTATCAATGTTGTCTAAGTGTATACTCATTGATTCATCCAGGCACCAATCTTTACTTTCTACCTTCCGGGACCAAAACCCTTCCAAACACACCTTTTTTCCCTTCTTCTCAGCCCTCGAAGTCATTAAATATTTATTTGCTTTTGATTACCTTTAAAATGAATTCATCAGGGAGCGAGGTGACAGATGCTTGCTGTTATTGACGAATGCTGCCATGGCAATGACGGATAACATCAGATACCCCAGCATGCCACTCTCCAACCCTCCTGCCTTCCCCTCTCCCTAGTCCCCCTCTCTCTCCATCCATCCCTCCCTCTCTCTCTCTCTCTCTCTGTCTTCCTCCCTTCATCAGGTGAGGAATAGCTTCAGAGCCAAATTATTTGTCACAGCAAAAATCTGCTGAAACTAAATTACACTGACAGGAGCTGCAAGGAGGGGAGGGGATATTTATTAAATTTAAGCTTTCTGGAGGACAGTTAAGTGTTTCCCATTGGCGGAGCGGGGCAAAAGGTTGAGAAGTTGAGAGAGAGAGAGAGAGAGAGAGAGAGAGAGAGAGAGAGAGAGAGAGAGAGAGAGAGAGAGAGAGAGAGAGAAAGAGAGAGAGAGAAAGAGAGAGAGAGAGAGAGAGAGAGAGAGAGAGAGGTTGAGAGAGGTTGAGAGAGGTTGAGAGAGAGAGGTTGAGGGAGAGAGAGAGAGAGAGAGAGAGAGAGAGGTTGAGAGAGAGAGCTGGAGCTGCATTTCCTAACCTCTTGCCAAATGTATGACAATATTAGAGACACATATTTCCCTCAGATTACACAGATCCACAAAGAATTCGGGGGAAAAAAACAGATTTTGTTCAATTTCACCCATATCTACTGAGTGAAATACCACAAATACCACAATACCACAGAGGCGGTGAATGGTGAATTGAGGATGGGCAGTTATCTCCAAGGCTCCCCTTTCAGCAAACGCTTGACAGCAACACAATGTTCCTATCGAACACAGAGAGGAAAGCTCAAAGGCTGCAGAGAGACAACGGCTGCAGAGTGGTGCAGCACATCTGCAGCGGAGTGGAGTTGACAACACTTGAGGCTTCAGCACATCCCATACACATATGAAGAGAGAGACAAACTAAAACATACACGCACGAACACACACACACACCAAAACAGTGAGGGAAATCACGGGAGGTTCGTAATGACAACAGCTCATCTACGCCAACAAAGGATGAGGATGGATGAGGAATATGTTAAAATAGACAGTCTGGATTTTTCTCTCTCTGCCCCATAGCAAAATGAACATTTGTTATAAAATTGAAAAGTTCTCTCCGCCTCATTGTAAAATATGTAGAATTGCAGAAAACTTGCCTTAAAAGGTCCAATGCAGCCAGATGTAAGTTAGCTGACCGCAAGACTATCGAAACTTGTAGTAATCATGGTCGAATCACCGACAGTGGGGCCCCCATTGATTTTCTTGTAACTCTCAGTCTTATATCAAGTAAAAAACTGCATTTCTCTCCACCCTATGGCAAAATTTGTAGAATTGCGGGAAAATAGCTGTTAGTGAGTTATTATCCCAGTTATAAATCATTTGTAATTCAGCAATGAGGGAGTGATTGCTTCCTACAAGAGCACAAAACATGCACATTCCTAGACTTCCTTTTGTCTTAAAGGGGCAATGTTGTATTTTGAGACAGGTTTAAATCATCTCTGATTGTCTGAACTAATGGTATTTTAATAATAATGCATTTTATTTTGAAAAGTGGTTTCTTGCATAAAAACACAACATTTTTAGTCACGTACTTGTCTGAAGGACAGTGGATAAGCAAGTTAATGTCAAGAATCTCATGTTTTTTTGTTTGTGATTTGTCTCATGGAATGTAAGGCCAACATTGAACACCACACATTGGCTGCTACTGTAGGCTGAATGAATAACCCTTTTACACCTCCAGGCTGTGAATAGCCCTTTTACACCTCCAGGCTGTGTAAGGGCTATGTGACCAAGAATGAGAGTGATGGAGTGTTGCATCAGATGACCTGTCCTCCACAATCACCCGACCTCAACCCAATTGACATGGTTTGCGATGAGTTGGACTGCTAAGTGAAGGAAAAGCAGCCAACAAGTGCTCAGCATATGTGGGAACTCCTTCAAGACTATTGGAAAAGCATTCCAGGTGAAGCTGGTTGAGAGAATGCCAAGAGTGTACAAAGCTGTCATCAATGCAAAGGGTGGCTATTTGAAGAATCTCAAGTATATTTTGGTTATTACATGATTCCATATGTGTTATTTCATAGATCTGATATCTTCACTATTATTCTACAAATAAGAAAATAATTTTAAAAAATAAAGAAAAACCTGGTATTAATAGGTGTGTCAAAAGTTTTGACTGGTCCTGTATGTACAGTTGAAGTCGGAGGTTTACATACACCTTAGGCAAATACATTTAAACTCAGTTTTTCACAATTCCTGACATTTAATCAGAGTAAAAATACCCCGTCTTGGGTCAATTAGGATAATAACTTTATTTTAAGAATGTGAAATGTCAGAATAATAGTTGAGAGAATGATTTACTTCAGCTTTCATTTCTTTCATCACATTACACTCAATTAGTTTGGTAGCATTGCCTTTAAACTGCTTAACTTGGGTCAAATGTTTCAGGTAGCCTTCCACAACCTTCCCACAATAAGTTTGGTAAATTTTGGCCCATTCCTCCTGACAGAGCTGGTGCAACTGAGTCAAGATTGTAGGCCTCCTTGCTCGCACACACTTTTGTTATGTTGCTTTAATATATCCACATCATTTTAGTGAAGTGCACCAGACCCTCCTGCAGCAAAGCACCCCCACAACATGATGCTGCCACCCCCATGCTTCACGGTTGGGATGGTGTTCTTCGGCTTGCAAGCCTCCTCCTTTTTCCTCCAAACATAACGATGGTCATTATGGCCAAACAGTTGTATTTTTGCTTCATCAGACCAGAGGACATTTCTCCAAAAAGTACAAAGTATCTTTGTCCCCATGTGCAGTGGCAAATCGTAGTCTGGCTTTTTTTAATGGCGGTTTTGGAGCAGTTGCTTCTTCCTTGCGGAGCGGCCTTTCATGTTATGTCGATATAGGACTCATTTTACTGTGGATATAGATACTTTGTAACTGTTTCCTCCAACATCTTCACAAGGTACTTTGCTGTTGTTCTGGGATTGATTTTCATTTTTCACACCAAAGTACGTTCATCTCTAGGAGACAGAATGCGTCTCCTTCCTGAACGGTATGACGGCTGCGTGGTCCCATGGTGTTTATACTTGCGTACTATTGTTTGTACAGATGAACGTGGTACCTTCAGGCGTTTGGAAATTGCTCCCAAGGATGAACCAGACTTGTGTAGGTCTACAATTGTTTTGGCAGATTTATTTTGATTTTCCCATGATGTCAAGCAAAGAGGCACAGAGTTTGAAGGTAGGCTTGAAATACATCCACAGGTACACCTTCAATTGACACCTCAAATGATGTCAATTAGCCTATCAGAAGCTTCTAAAGCCATGACATAATTCTCTGGAATTTTCCAAGCTGTTTAAAGGCACAGTTAACTTAGTGTATGTAAACTTCTGACCCACTGGAATTGTGATACAGTGAAATAATCTGTCTGTAAACAATTGTTGGAAAAATCCTTACCGACTTGCCAAAACTGTAGTTTGTTAACAAGAAATTTGTGGAGTGGTTGAAAAACAAGTTTTAATGACTCCAACCTAAGTGTATGTAAACTTCCGACTTCAATTGTATCTCTTTGAAGAGGCGAATTTCGAGAGCCATGCGTCCTCCAAAACACGACCCTGCCAAGCTGCAATCTTCTTGACACACTGCCCGCTTAACCCGGAAGCCAGCCGCACCAATATGTCAGAGGAAACACCATCCAACTGGCGACCATGTCAGTGTGCATGCATCCGGCCCGCCACAGGAGTCGCGACAGCGCGATGGGACAAGGTCATCCCAGCCGGCCAGCCCCTCCACTAACCCGGATGACGCTGGACCAATTGTGCCCCACCTCATGGGTCGCGACCGGCTGGGACACAGCCAGGGATCAAACCTGGATCTGTAGTGACGCCTCTAGCACTGCAATGCCTTAGACCGTTGTGCAACTCGGGAGGTCATGCATGTATATTTTTGCTCAGTACATATCTGAGAGTAGAGGTCGACCGATTAAGTGGAATGGACAATTAATTAGGGCCGATTTCAAGTTTTCACAACAATCGGAAATTGTTTACACCTTTATTTAACTAGGCTAGTCAGTTAAGAACACATTGACCGTCACACAATGACGGCCTAGGAACCATGGGTTAACTGCCTTGTTCAGTGGCAGAACGACATATTTTTACCTTGTCAGCTCAGGGATTCAATCTTGCAACCTTACGGTTAACTAGTCCAACGCTCTAACCACTTGCCTTACATTGCACTCCATGAGGAGCCTGCCTGTTACGCGAATGCAGTAAGGAGCCAAGGTAAGTTGCTAGCTAGCATTAAACTTATCTTATAAAAACCAATCAATCAATCATAATCACTAGTTAACTATACATGGTTGATGATATTACTAGTTTATCTAGCGTGTCCTGCGTTGCATATAATCGATGCGGTGCGCATTCGCGAAAAAGGATTGTCGTTCCTCCAATGTGCACCTAACCATAAACATCAATGCCTTTCTTAAAATCAATACACAAGTATATATTTTTTATCCTGCTAACATGAATTACTTTTAACTAGGGAAATTGTGTCACTTCTCTTGCGTTCTGTGCAACTGAGTCAGGGTATATGCAGCAGTTTGGGCCACCTGGCTCGTTGCGAACTGTGTGAAGACTATTTCTTCCTAACAAAGACAGCCAACTTCGCCAAACGGGGGATGATTTAACAAAAGCGCATTTGCGAAAAAAGCACAATCGTTGCACGACTGTACCTAACCATAAACATCAATGTCTTTCTTAAAATCAATACACATAAGTACACTGCTCAAAAAAATAAAGGTAACACTTAAACAACACAATGCAACTCCAAGTCAATCACACTTCTGTGAAATCAAACTGTCCACTTAGGAAGCAACACTGACTGACAATAAATGTCACATGCTGTTGTGCAAATGGAATAGACAACAGGTGGAAATTATAGGCAATTAGCAAGACATCCCCAATAAAGGAGTGGTTCTGCAGGTGGTGACCACAGACCACTTCTCAGTTCCTATGCTTCCTGGCTGATGTTTTGGTCACTTTTGAATGCTGGCGGTGCTTTCACTCTAGTAGTAGCATGAGACGGAGTCTACAACCCACACAAGTGGCTCAGGTAGTGCAGCTCATCCAGGATGGCACATCAATGCGAGCTGTGGCAAGAAGGTTTGCTGTGTCTGTCAGCATAGTGTCCAGAGCATGGAAGCGCTACCAGGAGACAGGCCAGTACATCAGGAGACGTGGAGGAGGCCGTAGGAGGGCAACAACCCAGCAGCAGGACCGCTACCTCCGCCTTTGTGCAAGGAGGAGCACTGCCAGAGCCCTGCAAAATGACCTCCAGCAGGCCACAAATGTGCATGTGTCTGCTCAAACGGTCAGAAACAGACTCCATGAGGGTGGTATGAGGGCCCGACATCCACAGGTGGGGGTTGTGCTTACAGCCCAACACCGTGCAGGACGTTTGGCATTTGCCAGAGAACACCAAGATTGGCAAATTCGCCACTGGCGCCCTGTGCTCTTCACAGATGAAAGCAGGTTCACACTGAGCACATGTGACAGACGTGACAGAGTCTGGAGACGCCGTGGAGAACGTTCTGCTGCCTGCAACATCCTCCAGCATGACCGGTTTGGCGGTGGGTCAGTCATGGTGTGGGGTGGCATTTCTTTGGGGGGCCGCACAGCCCTCCATATGTTCGCCAGAGGTAGCCTGACTGCCATTAGGTACCGAGATGAGATCCTCAGACCCCTTGTGAGACCATATGTTGGTGCGGTTGGCCCTGGGTTCCTCCTAATGCAAGACAATGCTAGACCTCATGTGGCTGGAGTGTGTCAGCAGTTCCTGCAAGAGGAAGGCATTGATGCTATGGACTGGCCCGCACGTTCCCCAGACCTGAATCCAATTGAGCACATCTGGGACATCATGTCTCGCTCCATCCACCAACGCCACGTTGCACCACAGACTGTCCAGGAGTCTCGCTCCATCCACCTCATCAGGAGCATGCCCAGGCGTTGTAGGGAGGTCATACAGGCACGTGGAGGCCACACACACACTACTGAGCCTCATTTTGACTTGTTTTAAGGACATTACATCAAAGTTGGATCAGCCTGTAGTGTGGTTTTTCACTTTAATTTTGAGTGTGACTCCAAATCAAGACCTCCATGGGTTGATAAATTTGATTTCCATTGATAATTTTTGTGTGAGTTTGTTGTCAGCACATTCAACTATGTAAAGAAAAAAGTATTTAATAAGAATATTTCATTCATTCAGATCTAGGATGTGTTATTTTAGTGTTCCCTTTATTTTTTTGAGCAGTGTATATATTTTTAAACCTGCATATTTAGCTAAAAAAAAAACAGGTTAGCAGGCAATATTAACCAGGTAAAATTGTGTCACTTCTCTTGCGATCAGGGTATATGCAACAGTTTGGGCCGCCTGGCTCATTGCGAACTAATTTGCCAGAATTTCACGTAATTATGACATAACATTGAAGGTTGTGCAATGTAACAGGAATATGTAGACTTATGGATGCCACCCGTTAGATAAAATACGTTACGGTTCCATATTTCACTGAAAGAATAAAAGTTTTGTTTTCGAGATGATAGTTTCCGGATTCGACCATATTAATGACCTAAGGCTCGTATTTCTGTGTGTTATTATGTTATCATTAAGTCTATGATTTGATAGAGCAGTCTGACTGAGCAGTGGTGGGCAACACCAGGCTCATAGACATTCATTCAAACAGCACTTTCCTGCGTTTGCCAGCAGCTCTTCGCAATGCTTCAAGCTGTTTATGACTTCAAGCCTATCAACTCCCGAGATTAGGCTGGTGTAACCGATGTGAAATGGCTAGCTAGTTAGCAGGGTACGTGCTAATAGCGTTTTAAATGTCACTCGCTCTGAGACTTGGAGTAATTGTTCCCCTTGCTCAGCAAGGACCGGGGCTTTTGTGGAGCAATGGGTAACGATGCATCGAGGGTGGCTGTTGTCGATGTGTTCCTGGTTCGAGCCCAGGTAGGGGCGAGGAGAGGGATGGAAGCTATACTGTTACACTGGCAATACTAAAGTGCCTATAAGAACATCCAATAGTCAAAGGTATGTGAAATACAAATGGTAAAGAGAGAAATAGTCCTATAATAACTACAACCTAAAACTTCTTACCTGGGAATATTGAAGACTCATGTTAAAAGGAACCCCCAGCTTTCATATGTTCTCATGTTCTGAGCAAGGAACTTAAACGTTAACACATATTGCACTTTTACTTTCTTCTCCAAGACTTTATTTTTGCGTTATTTAAACCAAATTGAACATGTTTCATTGTTTATTTAAGGCTAAATTGATTTTTTGATGTATTATATTAAGTTAAAATAAGTGTTCATTCAGTATTGTTGTAATTGTCATTATTACGAATAAATAAAAATTGGCCGATTAATCAGTATCGGTGTTGAAAAATCAGCTGATTAATCGGCTTTCTTTGGTCCTCCAATAATCGGTATCGGTGTTGAAAAATCATAATCGGTCGACCTCTATCTGAGCGATATATGAAAGTTCTGGAATATTTATAAAGAAATAATAATACTTTTTTTGTAAAGTATTTAACACCTTTTTTGGGCACTGGTACAAGACTTTAATCTGCTACAAGGATACCTTCAGCTGAGTTTTGTGAGGCTTGTGAGTGTCCTAGAGCAAAATAATCCTAGACTTTTTCCACATTATCTCTTACATTTAGATGTATTTTGTCACTGGCCCACACACAATACTCATATTGTCAAATTGGAATTATGTTTTTAGAAATGTTTACAATTTTATAACAAATGAAAAGCTGAAATTTATTGAGTCAATAAGTATTCAATCCTTTTGTTATGGCAAGACTAAATAAGTTATGAGGAAATATGTGCTTAATAAGTCACATAATAAGTTGCATGGACTCGCTCTGTGTGCAATAATAGTGTTTTAACATGGCTTTTGAATGACTACCTCATCTCTGTACCCCACATATACAATTATCTGTAAGGTCCTTCAGTTGAGCAGTGACTTTCAAACACAAATTTAACCTCAAAGACCAGGGAGGTTTTTCAATGCCCCACAAATAAGGGCATCTTCTGATAGATGGTAATAAAAGCAGACATTGAATATCCCTTTGAGCATGTTGAAGTTATTAATTACACTTTGGTGTATCAATACACCCAGTCACTACAAAGATATAGGAGTCCTTCCTAACTCAGTTGTCGCAGAGGAAGGAAAACACTCAGGTATTTCACCATGAGACCAATGGTGACTTTGAAACAGTTACAGAGTTTAATGGCTGTGATCGGAGAAAACTGAGGAAGGATCAACAACGTTGTAGTTACTCCACAATACTAACCTAAACGACAGAGTGAAAATAAGGAAGCCTGTACAGAATAAAAATATTCCAAAACATGCATCCTGTTTGCAACAAGGCACTAAAGTAATTCTGCAAAAAAAAACGTGGCAAAGCAATTCACTTTTTGTCCTGTATACAAAATATTATGTTTGGGTCAAATCCAATACAACACATTACTGAGTACCACTTCCCATGTTTTCAAGCATAGTGGTGGCTGCATCCTGTTATGGGTATGCTTGTAATCGTAACGTTAAGCACACAAAATCCTGGACAAAAACCTGGTTCAGTCTGCTTTCCACCATACACTGGGAGAGGAATTCACCTTTCAGTGGGAGAATAAACCCAAAACCAGGCCCAATCTACACTGGAATTACAAGACAGTGAATGTTCCTGAGTGGCTGAGTACCAGTTTTGACTTAAAAATTTGTAGTCACTGTATGTGTTAGAAAATGTTAGAATTTGTTCCAATTTGTCATTAGAGTATTTTGTGTAGAATGTTGACCAGAAATTACATTTCAATCCATTTTAATTCCAATCTGTAACACAACAAAATGTGGAAAAGGTAAAGGGGTGTGAATACTTTCTGAAGGCACTGGACGTGTTTGTGAGATTCTCATCTTTCGATGGCAGGGTCATATTAGTGTGTAGCCCAAACAGTTCAGCCACTACAGACAGAATTTGGCAAATCAGCAGTACCGATTTCAGACGCTTCGTGGAACAAAATGGAGAAAACCACCATGTTTATGAGATTCTAATCTTTCCATATTTGTTTGTTGACCAAACTGTTTGGACGCTACAGATATGAGAAGACAATTTTCCACAGATGTGGTAGGCCGACAATGGCGGATGCAGTGGATTGCGATGCATCCCATACAAAAAACTGATATCTCTAGCTTAAAAAGGTGGATTTTGGAGGGGATGTTTTTATTATGCTAATTTGATTTCCACAGGGGCGTGGATATCGGCTCTAGGGGGTTAACCTAACTCCTAACCATCTAGCCACCTAGCTACCATTAGCCACAACAAATCATATGAATTGCAATTCGTAACATATCATACGAAATGAACAATGGACATCCACAAATTAATAAATACCATACCAAATGTAACATATAATACTAATTTGAGTGTCCCGGATTGTGTTACGTCTACCCCAGAGTCCAGTTTGTGATATTGAGCTCATGAATTCCTCCCGTTTAATGTCAGTTAAATCAAAGTGGTGGCTGGAGAGATGGGTTGCCATATTTGAGATAAATTAAACATGAGTTCCCCCACAGATGACTCCACTACATAGCCATTTATTCATACCCCTCCCCCCTCTCTATATCAGATGGTGAGAGTCGCAACTGAAACATCCAACAGCACTGTGTCAAACCTGCTGCTGCTTCTGTGTGTCTCTGTCTCCTCTCCTCAGCCCCAAAACTCAGGTCACTCCATTTAATATAAGAAGTTTAAGTTGGAAGTTTACATACACCTTAGCCAATCACAATTCCTGACATTTAATCAGAGTAAAGATTCCCCATCTTAGGTCAGTTAGGATCACCACTTTATTTTAAGAATGTGATATGTCAGAATAACAGTAGAGAGAATGATTTATTTCAGCTTTCATTTCTTTCTTCACATTCCCAGTGGGTCAGAAGTTTACATACACTCGAATAGTATTTTGTAGCATTGCCTTTAAATTGTCTAACTTGGGTCAAACGTTTCAGGTGGTATTCCACAGGCTTCCCACAATAAGTTGGGTGAATTTTGGCCCATTCCTCATGACATAGCTGGTGGAACTGAGTCAGGTTTGTAGGCCTCCTTGCTCATACACGCCTTTTCAGTTCTGCCCACAAATTTTCTATAGGATTGAGGTCAAGGCTTTGTGATGGCCACTCCAATGCCTTGACTTTCTTGTCCTTAAGCCATTTTGCCGCAACTTCGGAAGTATGCTTGGGGTCATTGTCCATTTGGAATACCTATTTGCGACCAAGCTTAATTTCCCAACTGATGTCTTGAGATGTTGCTTCAATATATCCACATCATTTTCCCTCCTCATGATGCCATCTATTTTTGAAGTGCACCAGACCCTCCGGCAGCAAAGCACCCCCACAACATGATGCTGCCACCCCCGTGCTTCACGGTTGGGATGATGATCTTCAGCTTGCAAGCCTCCACATTTTTCCTCCAAACATAACGATGGTCATTATGACCAAACAGTTATATTTTTGTTTCATCAGACCAGAGGACATTTCCACAAAAAGTACGATCTTTGTCCCCATGTGCAGTTGCAGTCTAGCTTTCTTTTTTTTATGGCGGTTTTGGAGCAGTGGCTTATTCCTTGCTGAGCGGCCTTTCAGGTTATGTCGATATAGGACTTGTTTTACTGTGGATATAGATATTTTTGTACCTGTTTCCTCCAGCATCTTCACAAGGTCCTTTGCTTGTTGTTCTGGGTGGTATGGCGGCTGCGTGGTCCCATGGCGTTTATACTTGCGTACTATTGTTTGTACAGATGAACGTGGTACCTTCAGGCGTTTGGAAATTGCTCCCATGGATGAACCAGACTTGTGGAGGTCTACAATTTCTTTCTGAGGTCTTGGCTGAGTTTGAAGGTAGGCCTTGAAATACATCCACAAGTACACCTCCAATTGACTCAAATGATGTCAATTAGCCTATCAGAAGCTTCTAAAGCCATGAAATAATTTTCTGGAATTTTCCAAGCTGTTTAAAACTAGTTAGAGCTAGGCAGAATACTGCCCCCTTTGGAAGAATTGCGTGCCCATAGTAAACAGAAAAAAAATCTGTCCAAAATTGCTAATATATGCATATAATAATTATTATTGAATAGAAAACACTCTAAAGCTTCTAAAACCGTTCAAATTATGTCTGTATGTAAAGCAGAACTCAGAGGGCAGCCATTCTTCCAAACTCTCTCTGTCAGTTGGGCCAACTTTGACGTCATCGCCCCCACCCTTCCCAACCAGCTACGGATCTGGGAACAGTTTCTATCTCTTCAGCGCGATGTCTCCTTTCAATGGAGCGCTCCCTCACCCTTTGGCGGGCTAAAACCTTCGGGTCGCGCGAAAATACATGTACTGTCATGGGCGCGTTGCGTCTGGAGCTCTCTTTGTTCCAAGATTCACCAAATGATGTCGGTTTGTCTGTTCGAGCTGAGAATTGTTTTGCACGTTTAGAATATCCTAAAGCTTGATTCTGCACTTAGTTTGACCAGTTTAGTCGAATTATAATATGTAATTTTGAAGTTTTGATGCGCAACCCCTAGAATTTTGGCTGCATTTCAGCCGGAATTTGTCGCGTTTGATAACCCAAAGACACAGACTTGAAAGCCAAACGCAGTTTTTGGTAAGTATGACTTCTTCCACGACTTCTGATCGAAGAACATCAAAGGTAAGGGAATATTTATGTGGTAATTTTGTGTTTCTGTGGACTCCAACATAGCGGAGACATATTGCTAATCTATGAGCGCCGTCTCATATTATTGCCTAGTGAACGAATTCTGTAACGTTAAAAATAAATGTAACACAGCGGTTGCATTAAGAAGCAGTGTATCTTTCTAACTATATGTAGAACATGTATATTTAGTCAAAGTTTATGATGTGTATTGCTTGTTATCTGACGTTATCTGCCGGAGCTATCATCATTTCTCAGGACATTTGAGTAGCATTTTTTTGAACATGGCGTCATTGTAAACAGAGATTTATGGATATAAATTGCATATTATTGAAAAAAACATAAATGTACTGTGTAACATGTCCTATTACTGTCATCTGATGAAGATTTTCAAAAGGTTAGTGAATTATTTTTCTTTTAATCCTGCGTTTGTTGATTGCATCTTTTGTTCAACATGGCTATTCAAATTAGCTGTGTCTTTGGTGGTGGTTTGACAGAAATATGTGCTATGTTTTCGCCGTAAAACATTTTAGAAATCTGACTTGCTGGCTAGATGAACAAGGTGTTTATCTTTCATTTGAGCTATTGGACTTGTTAATGTGTGGAGGTTAAATATTTCTAAGAATATTTTTGCATTCTGTGCGCCACTGTTTCAGTTGGGGGGGGGGGTACCCCTTGGGGAACCTGTACCCTTAACACGTTAAAGGCACAGTCAACTTCGTGTATGTAAACTTCTGACCCACTGGAATTGTGATACAGTGAATTATAAGTGAAATAATCTGTCTGTAAACAATTGTTGGAAAAATTACTTGTGTCATGCACCAAGTAGATGTCCTAACCGACTTGCCAAAACTATAGTTTGTTAACAAGTAATGAGTGGAGTGATTGAAAAACAAGTTTTAATGACACCAACATAAGTGTATGTAAACTTCCGACGCTACTCTGTACAACTGCAGGCGATGTCTCGGTGGGCTTCTGATATAGTGGATCATGAAACAAGTATACATAACAGAATAATATAACATGGAAACAGGCATTAGGATATTATCACCAATGGATGAGTGAGCACACATAAGAGCTGATCAGTTTTATCAATGGTCTGGATATATCCATTATCCTCTATTGAGATGCAGAACAACGAACATCATTAGGGGTAGGAAGCTACTGGTGCCAAGACAGTAAGAATGAGGAGGAAAATGACAGAGGAGGGAAGAGTAAAAATGACAATAAGTGTTATTTACAATCCTGAAAGGATGGGGATGGATCCAATGCCTTATTAATAAACTTAAGCAGACCGATGCACCGTTTCCCAATACACAGTATCTCAACCTACTCGGCCACAACCCCAACAGCTGAATAGAGTCCTAAATCTAATATTTATATTATGCAGGTTCAAGTTGATTTCAATACTTGATATGCAAGAATCAAATCCTTAGGGCTATTTCCCTAATTGACTTGCAAATGCCTCATTGTAAGATATGGTTTACGTTAAGTGGGTGTCAAGAGGTCAGGGTGGATTCAACAGGGAGGAGAACATCGTGATAGGGTCCAGTGAGACCCATAGCAGGACTTACAGTGCATTCAGAAAGTTTTCAGACCCCTTGATTTTTTCTACATTTTGATACGTTTCAGCCTTATTCTAAAATTGATTAAATTAAAAATGTTCTTCATCGATCTATACACAATACCCCATAATGACAAAGCAAAAAAAAACATTTAGAAATTGTGGCAAATCTATTAAAAATAAAAAACACGAAATTGAGCTCAGGTGTCCTGTTTCCATTGATCATCCTTCTACAACTTGATTGGAGTCCACCTGTGGTAAATTCAATTGATTGTACATGATATGGAAAGCCACACACCTGTCTATATAAGGTCCCACATTCGACAATGCATGTCAGAGCAAAAACCAAGCCATGAATTGTCCGTAGTGCTCTGAGAAAGGATTGTGTCTAGGCACAGATCTGGGGAGGGTACCAAAATATTTCAGCAGCATTGAAGGTCCCCAAGAACACAGGGGCCTTCATCATTATTAAATGGAAGACATTTGGAACCACCAAGACTCTTCCGAAAGCTCACGGCCAAATTAGGGGGAGAAGGGCCTTGGTCAGGGAGGTGACCAAGAACCCAATGGTCACTCTGACAGAGCTACAGAGTTCCTATGTGGAAATGGTAGAACCTTCCAGAAGGACAACCATCTCTGCAGCACTCCACCAATCAAGGCCTTTATGGTAGAGTGGCAAGACGGAAGCCACTCCTCAGTAAAAGGCACTTGACAGCCCGCTTGGAGTTTGCCAAAAGGCACCTAAAGGACTCAGACCATGAGAAACAAGATTCTCTGATCTGAAGAAACCAAGATTGAATACGGGCATAAATGCCAAGCGTTAAGTCTGGAGGAAACCTGGCAGCATTATGCTGTGGGGATGTTTTTCAGCGGCAGGGACTGGGACACTAGTCAGGATCGAGGGAAAGATGAACGGAGCAAAATACAGAGAGATCTTTGATGAAAACCTGCTCCAGAGCTCTCAGGACCTCAGACTGGGGCGAAGGTTCACCTTCCAACAGGACAATGACCCTAAGCACACAGCCAAGACAACACAGGAGTGACAACTCTCTGAATGTCCTTGAGTGGCCCAGCCAGAGCCTGGACTTGAACCTGATCGATCATCTCTGGAGAGACCTGAAAATAGCTGGGCAGCGACGCTCCACATCCAACCTGACAGAGCTTGAGAGGATCTTCAGAGAAGAGTGGGAGAAACTCCCCAAATACAGGTGTGCCAAGCTTGTAGTGCCATACCCAAGAAGACTCTAGGCTGCAATTGCTGTCAAAGGTGCTTCAACAAAGTATTGAGTAAAGGGTCTGAATACTTATGTAAATGCTATATTTCCGTTTTATTTTTATTTGATAAATTTGTCCAAAAAAATAATATCTAAAAACCTGTTTTTGTTTTGTCATTATGGGGTATGTGTTGATTGATGAAAGTCAAGGGGTCTGAATACTTTCTGAATGCACTCTATAATCAGTCGAATCGTACCAAACAGTCTAATGATCATGTTATTCACCCTAACACAATTTAATTCTCAAACGAGGTTAAGTTGCAATTACAACATTTTCCAACTCCCACCTTTTCCAACTCAATCAAATATGTCCAAGCTGTCACTATCAACTATGTGTTACATAAAAGAGCAGTATTTGGGATGTGAACCATTCACTCTCTCCCGGAGAGACCATCACAGCAACACCTGTCAATGAATAGAAGAACTGACAGAGCGGTGCGAAATGAGTTTTAATTCACTCACGCTAAATACCAATAGGCGTCTCTCCGGGAAACATTTGGACCATCATGAACAGCCAGTCTTTATCTTGAATATTGTCGCGTGATTAATTGTAGCTTCACTTCAGCCTTCTGTACTGTGTGTGGGTCGATGGAATAGGCTACACCGCATTATATCCACGGGTGTCCCCGCTACGCATCACATCATGCAAAATATCTTGACAGTTAGTGGCCATGGAAATCAAATGTTTTTTATATGTTCTAGCTTGAATTCACAAATGTTATCGTAAAAACATCCGTAACAGAAACTGATGGCGACATGTGTAGCCTAAAAGTTCATCAAGGCAGAGATTAATCAAACAGCGAGCGTGGTTCGGATTCACATGCCTGTTGCAATTTCGATCCATACGCAGGTTCATGACACAGTTCAAAACCGGGGATAAAACGCAGCATAGAGAAACATTTTAACTCCCTAGAATAATCATTCCAAAGGTCAAATTTGATGGAACAAAATATTTGCACCATATAAACTCACATGCATAGGCTATAACAGGTGCTACAACTGCGGACTTGTGTTGAGAAGAAAGGGAAATATTTCAAATGCGGATAAAATAACACAAATAATGGCAAAGTTTAGCCTTGTGCAATTGGATGCCATAAAACACACCCTGACAACTTTAGAGCAAATACCTGCACGTGCACAACACAACAACAAGCACTGCTGGTCTAACAAAAAAAGTCACATTTTAAACTGTTCTTACCTCGGGCCAAGGTAGTCGGGAACTGCAAACAGAGAAACACAACGATGCCCAAACTCAGGTAGCATCCTCCCGAAAACTGTCCCATCACTGCGCCGGTTTTCTTCCTTCCTATCTGACCCGGGGATTCTGCGCGCGGAACTTGAGCATTTGCAATCGTTGACCTTGTCACCAGTAACAGGTTACCCCGCACTGATGACGTTTAGACAGGGCCAGTCTGTCGCCACCTCAGCCGAGGAAGGCTAACAGTGGCGGCATATCTGGTTCGCAGAGCAGACAGTGAGATGGATAGATGTGTGTGTTTCGGTGGTCGGGCAGCCTGTGAGAGAGAGTGAAATAATTAAACCTCGCAAGCCAATAGCTAGCTCTCGGTTTTTGGGGCGGAGAGAGAGAGAGAGAGAGAGAGAGGCTGGGGTAGAGGTGATAGGCTACTGAGGAGAGAAATCCAGATTATCGACAGAGAAACCACAGATGACCACTGTGTGAGTCATCGAATCAATTTAGCGACACAATCATCTATCCAGTTTTTCCTTAATGTCAGTGCGGAGTCATTTTTAATAGATGTTATCCTTATGATGCAAACCGCCAGTCACTTAGCTGAAAACAAATGCTTGTGATTTATTTGCTTGTGAATTATTTTTTAGTCCTTTTAAAGGGAAAATGTATGAAGACATTACCAACGAAATTGGATTCTCTGGGTATAGGTTTCAGGGAATCATTCAAATAGGTGATAGACGACAATAAAATATGCCTGATGTGGTCCTCCTGCCCACCCCAGCCAGATAAACTAGCCCTGGGGCACACCTAGGACTAGAGGTTTCATTAACCCAATGATTACATGATTATGTGTTGTTAACATATCCTGAGGCATTCTTAACCACTTTGATTGAGAATATTGTAAACATTATTGTGCAGAATACAATAGGCCGTCAGCCTCCCAGCCTTTCATTTCCCATCTGTTCCATGGACTAATGCTCCACAGAGTGGATTGACATTGAGTAGTTATGTTAACCAACATATCAACGCACAAGGCATGACCCAGATGCAGACACAGGAGGCAGATGGTTGGAGTTTTACAATGTTTAGCAGGCATTGTAAAACAGGCAAAAGGTCAAAACCAGATCAGAGTCCAGGAGGTACAGAGTGGCAGACAGCCTTGTGGCCAGGCAGTACAGAGTGGCAGACAGCCTTGTGGCCAGGCAGGCAGGTACAGAGTGGCAGACAGCCTTGTGGCCAGGCAGGCAGGTACAGAGTGGCAGACAGCCTTGTGGTCAGGCAGGCAGTACAGAGTGGCAGACAGCCTTGTGGCCAGGCAGGCAGTACAGAGTGGCAGACAGCCTTGTGGCCAGGCAGGCAGTACAGAGTGGCAGACAGCCTTGTGGCCAGGCAGGCAGGTACAGAGTGGCAGACAGCCTTGTGGCCAGGCAGGCAGGTACAGAGTGGCAGACAGCCTTGTGGTCAGGCAGGCAGTACAGAGTGGCAGACAGCCTTGTGGCCAGGCAGGCAGGTACAGAGTGGCAGACAGCCTTGTGGCCAGGCAGGCAGGTACAGAGGGGCAGACAGCCTTGTGGCCAGGCAGGCAGTACAGAGTGGCAGACAGCCTTGTGGCCAGGCAGGCAGGTACAGAGTGGCAGACAGCCTTGTGGCCAGGCAGGCAGGTACAGAGTGGCAGACAGCCTTGAGGCCAGGCAGGCAGGTACAGAGTGGCAGACAGCCTTGTGGCCAGGCAGGCAGGTACAGAGTGGCAGACAGCCTTGTGGCCAGGCAGGCAGGTACAGAGTGGCAGACAGCCTTGTGGCCAGGCAGGCAGTACAGAGTGGCAGACAGGCTCGTGGTCAAGGCAGGCAGGTACAGAGTGGCAGACAGCCTTGTGGCCAGGCAGGCAGGTACAGAGTGGCAGACAGCCTTGTGGTCAGGCAGGCAGTACAGAGTGGCAGGCAGCCTTGTGGCCAGGCAGGCAGGTACAGAGTGGCAGACAGCCTTGTGGCCAGGCAGGCAGGTACAGAGGGGCAGACAGCCTTGTGGCCAGGCAGGCAGTACAGAGTGGCAGACAGCCTTGTGGCCAGGCAGGCAGGTACAGAGTGGCAGACAGCCTTGTGGCCAGGCAGGCAGGTACAGAGTGGCAGACAGCCTTGAGGCCAGGCAGGCAGGTACAGAGTGGCAGACAGCCTTGTGGCCAGGCAGGCAGTACAGAGTGGCAGACAGGCTCGTGGTCAAGGCAGGCAGGTACAGAGTCCAGAAACAGGCAAGGGTCAAAACATGAGGAGTAGAAAAAGGAGAATAGCAAAAAGCAGGCAAATGGGAAAACCGCTGGTTGACTTGGAACATACAAGACAAACTGGCACAGAGAGACAGGAAACACAGGGATAAATACACTGGAGAAAACAAGAGACACCTAGAGGGGGTGGAGACAATAACGAGGACAGGTGAAACAGATCAGGGTGTGACACAACAAAAACAACAACGCCATAGAAAAACCAATCCGCATCTGCATTCCATGTAAATCAGTGGGAGTTGACTTTCTCAGGCACAATTACCCTATTCGGTGAAGATTCAATAGTTTATTTCCTAGGGTCCTCATCGGAGGTCAGCCCTTTAGATGGGGTTAAGTGCTTGATATCATTGCTCAAGCAGGCATAACCAGCACTATAAAGGGAACCTTCACAGCTATACACTATGTGGGGTGTTTTTCCAGTTTCCCTACATAATTGTGAATGATGAGAGGGTGTTCCAGACATAATTATACACTATAGCTATATTTTTGAATTTTTTCAACCAATGACATCATTGGGTGATTAAGCCTGCTGTATGATATACAATGAATGGAGTTATGTGTTGTAGCAATTATTGTGGCCTTTGGGTTTCGCCGATTGTATGATCACGCTAGCACCAAGTAGATATGCTTGTTCTTGTTCAATAGAGCCATTGGACATATCTCAACGATGTTCCTATTTGCCAGGATATTGCAGGATATCTAGGTTGACTCATTTTCCCTGGCTTTGTAAAATGGGGACAGTGCTAGTTTACAGGTTCACAGAATTTATGTTACCATGCACTGTCGATCTGAGATTGCTAAACAATGGTCTTCAATGGCTGTTTCTGATGATTCCTCTTTCCAAGAAGAGCTGGACGGCTAAATAGTTTTGAAATGTTATTTTACATCGGAACACACAGCCCTATTTATTTGAGCCAGAATACACTAAAGAGGAGTTGAGACAGAGATAAATAGAATTGCGAGACCAGCAAGCAGTAAGCATTTCACTGTAATACCTATTGTATTCGGCTCATGTGACAAATAGCATTTGATTTGACAGACTAATATACTGTTTTATTAAAAACTGTTTACTGGCCAGCAAATTAAAGTTTAAATGATGCACCAACTCCCTGCATCATTTGACTGAAGCTAGTTTATCCCAATACATTTCATTAATATCACAATTAATTGAACCAGAATGTCATGCCCTGACCTTAGTTTTCTATGTTTTATGTATTATTTTGGTCAGGTCAGGGTGTGAAGAGGGTGGGTATGCTTGTTTACCCTGTCTAGGGTTTTTTGTATATCTAGGGGTGTTTGTTGGTCTAGGTTTATTATAGGTCTATGGTGGCCTGAATTGGTTCCCAATCAGAGACAGCTGTTTATCGTTGTCTCTGATTGGAGATCCTATTTAGGTTGCCATTTTGGTTTTGTGGGTTATTGTTTATGTGTAGTTGCCTGTCTGCACTTGTGTCTTATAGCTTCATGTTTGTTTAGTGTTCTTCGTGTAATAAAAGAAGAATGTATTCTTATCACGCTGCGCCTTGGTCTCCTCATTATGACAAACGTGCCACGGAAGTTGAAGTTAAATACTTTATTGGTTTCTGATGCAGCTGCAATCCTTCAGTCACATGTCAGTACACAAATATTATATAAAACATCAATATACACTACCGGTCAGAAGTTATAGAACACCTACTCATTCAAGGGTTTTTCATTATTTTACTATTTTCTACATTTTAGAATAATAGTGAAGACATCAAAACTATGAAATAACACATATGGAATCATGTAGTAACCCCCAAAAAGTTAAACAAATATATTTTATATTTGAGATTATTCAAATTGTCACCCTTTGCCTTGATGACAGTGTTGCACACTCTTGGTATTCTCTCAACCAGCTTCACCTGGAATGATTTTCCAACAGTCTTGAAGGAGTTCCAACATATGCTGAGCACATGTTGGCTGCTTTTTCTTCACTTCGTTCTGACTCTTCCCAAAACATTTCAATTTAGTTGAGGTCCGGGGGATTGTGGGGGGCAGGTCATCTGATGCAGCACTCCATTACTCTCTTTCTTGGTAAAATAGCCCTTACACAGCCTGGAGGTGGGTTGGGTCATTATCATTTATTTTTCAACAAGACAGTGTTACTAACTCCAAACCAGATGGGATGGCATATTGCTGCAGAATGCTTTGGTAGCCATGCTTGTTAAGTGTGCCTTGAATTCTAAATAAATCACAGACAGTGTCACCAACAAAGCACCCCCACACCATAACACCTCCTCCTCCTCCATGCTTTACGGTGGGGAATACACAAGCGGAGCTCATCTGTTCACCCGCACCACGTCTCACAAAGACACAGCGGTTGGAACCAAAAATCCCCCATTTGGATTCCAGACCAAAGGACAAATTTCCACCAGTCTAATATCCATTGCTCGTGTTTCTTGGCCCAAGCAAGTCTCTTCTTATTTTTGGAGTCCTTTAGTAGTGGTTGCCCGGTAGTATATATACTGAACGAAAATATAAACCTAACATGCAACAACTTCAAAGATTTTACGATTCATATAAGGAAATCAGTCAATTTAAATAAATACATTTGGCCCTATTCTAAATAGATATGCACCTGTCAGTCATAGATATCTTTAAAAAGTAGGGGCATGGATCAGAAAACCAGTCAGTATCTGCCGTGACCACCATTTGCCTCATGCAGCGAGACGCATCTCCTTTGCATAGAGTTGATAAGGCTGTTGATTATGGCCTGTGGAATGTTGTTCCACTCCTCTTCAATGGCTTTACGAAGTTGCTGGATATTTGCGGAACACGCTGTCATACATGTTGTTCCAGAGCATCCCAAACATGCTCAAAGGTTAACATGTCTGGTGAGTTTGCAGGCCATAGAGGAACTGGGACATTTTCAGCTTCCAGGAATTGTGTACAGAAGAACCCTTTAAAGTTTTAGATTGCGCCTTTTTTTCATAGCACCTTCTTTTCTAAGAGTGTACTTATTATGTTAGTGGGGCCAAATCAAGTGTAGTCTATTACCCAGACAACGTTTTTTAATTAATCCTGGGAAAATGCCTTTGCTGACGGTGGTGCTAAACTCAAATCATTTTTTTGCTTTTCAATTTTCTGTTTAGATTGGCAGGCAGGTCCAGGGGGAACGCATCCCCACTTCAACCCTCTCTCTCTCTCTCTCTCTCTCTCTCTCTCGCTCTCTCTCGCGCATGTGTCCCTCCCACCGCTTCTGGTCTCAATCAAACTCTTTCTTTGGGTTTTCAGCCCGGCAGTCCTTTCAGAAAGCACAGTTGTTATTAATGTTCCCTTTTATGTGACTTCTGATAGCAAACTCAGGTGGACTGCATCGCAGTGCTAACTGTGCCATCAGAGACTCTGGGTTCGCGCCCAGGCTCTGTCGCAGCCGGCCGCGACCGGGAGGTCCGTGGGGCGACGCACAATTGGCCAAGCGCCGTCCGGGTTAGGGAGGGTTTGGCCGGTAGAGATATCCTTGTCTCATCGCGCACTAGCGACTCCTGTGGCGGGCCGGGCACAGGGCACGCTAACCAGGTCGCCAGGTGCACAGTGTTTTCTCCGACACATTGGTGCGGCTGGCTTCCTTGTTGGATGCGCGCTGTGTTAAGAATCAGTGCGGCTTGGTTGGGTTGTGTTTCGGAGGATGCATGGCTTTCGACCTTCGTCTCCCCCGAGCCCGTACGGGAGTTGTAGTGATGAGACAAGATAGTAACTACTAACAATTGGATACTACGAAATTGCGGAGAAAAGAGGGTACATATTTTTTTTAATAATACAAAATGGCCGACCTGCAGACCTCCAGCGAGGGAGTCAGTGACACAGCCTCGTCAAAGCTGTTTGGCAGGTCCTATACAGAAATCGCTCTGCATTTCCTGGTTGCTAAAATTCAAATAGTTTGCCTAATCATTGTACCATCGAAACTACTGTGGAATATATTTCCCATAACCAAAAATATTGTATTTTCAGCTATTTGAAGCTGGTGTACGAAACCAAAAGTAAAAGACGCAAAAACAAACCTTAAGAACAGAAGCATAGAAATAACGCACATACAACAGATCGGCCTCTTCTTAGATTTGCTTTCAATGACAATGACAGATCTATAACTCAAATTTCTAAAGGATATTGGTCGGGTTGCCCAAAACGTTACATATTGAAGCTTTAATGGCCCCTGTTGTGATAAACCAGAATTCCTTCCAAATGGATGTGGAAAGACTGTAGTATACCCCTTGAAGGGGACTTTGATGTGTGTGGATATGAGGGTCTGTCAGCCTTTGAGCTGCAGAAAAACTCTGCAGATAGCATATATAGCTCAATAATCATCCTAAAGCATGGTACTGCCCAAAGTGCTGTATGAAATGAACACACTGAATTGTAGACACTTTTTATTTGGTTAGGCTAATCAACATGAATCAACTTTGTCTGTGATTAATAAATTACTTTCCCATGGTGGAGAGATGAAAGTGTGATTGAATTCTTAGCTATACTTTTCCCCAGAAGTCAAAGAGTTTTGGCCTCCTGGCCTTGGAGGTTGCTGCACCATCATCCTCTACCCTGGAGGGAGTCTACCTTGGGTTCGGATCCTCAGAGATCCCCCTCATTGGACTGTGAGGGTGTTTGAGGCCCCGGGCCCTTGGTCAGCCACGATGGATTCTATGACTTGTTCGGGTGCACTGTGCCCCACCTCCAATCAGTCCTCGAGAGGACTCCTGAAACACTCGAGTCTCAAAAACATAGGGTCCTCCTCTGCCATTTCACCAGCTGTGAGAAACATCCCACTTCCCGGGGCAAAAACCCTGTGCTATCCTGGAGCTCGAGTACTGTAAAAAAACATATATATATATTTGGTATCCTGGCGCATGAGTACAGGAAATAACTGCTTCCTACCATTCTATGACTGCTGCCGGGGGCTGACGCTGTTGTAGTCTATGTGGGGTCAAACAACATTAGGACTGCTAGCTCAGATTTGCTGAAACTGGATTTTAAAGAACTTATTCAAGCTCCGAAAGACTCCAAAATGCGGCAGATTATTTCAGGCCCTGTGCCATCGCTGGACCGCGGCTGCGAAAGATTCAGCAGGCTACTGGCCCTACACATCTGGCTAAAAGACTGCTGTAGTTCTATTGTCATAACTTTTATAGATAACTTTGACACCTTTTCGAAACAGAAGTTGCTTTACAGGAATGACAGAGTCCATCCAAATCATTTTGGTGCCTGAACCCTGTCCTTGCATTTCATGGCAGTGTTGAAACACTGACTCATCAGTGACCAAAGCCCTCCTCAGATAATGGCTACCTTTGTGTCATTGAGATGTCATAGTGCTGCTGAAAATGTACATTTTCCTGAGTGTGTCAATTGTTTTTCCCCCCTCATCAATCTACACACAATACCCCATAATGACAAAGCTAAAAATATCACATTTACATAAGTATTCAGACCCTTTACTCAGTACTTTGTTGAAGCCCCTTTGGTAGCCATTACAGCTTTGAGTCTTCTTGGGTATGTCGCTACAAGCTTGGAACACCTGTATTTGGGGAGTTTATCAGGTTGGATAGGGTGCATTGCTGCACAACTATTTTAAGGTCTCTCCAGAGATGTTAGATAGGGTTCAAGTCTGGGCTCTGGCTGGGCCACTCAAAGACATTCAGAGACTTGTTCCAAAGCCACTTCTGCATTGTCTTGGCTGTGTGCTTAGGGTCATTGTCCTGTTGGAAGGTGAACCTTCACCCCAGTCTGAGGTCCTGAGCCCCCTGGAGCAGATTTCTCTGTACTTTGCTCCATTCATCTTCCCCTCGATCCTGACTAGTGTCCCTGTACCTGCAGCTGAAAAACATCCCCACAGCATGATGCTGCCACCCCAATGCTTCACTGTAGAGATGGTATTGGCCAGGTGATGAGCGGTACCTGGTTTCCTCCAGATGTGACGCTTGGCATGCAGGCCAAAGAGTTCCATTTTGTTTTCATCAGACCAGAGAATCTTATTTTTCATGGTCTGAGAGTCCTTTAGATGCCTTTTGGCAAACTCCTAGCTGGCTGTTATGTGCTTTTTACTGAAGAGTGGCTTCTGTCTGGCCACTCTACCATAAAGGCCTGTCAAGGGATCTGAATACTTTCCAAATGCACTGTACAGTGGCTTGTAAAAGTTTTCACCCCACTTGGCATTTTTCCAATTCTTTTGCCTTACAACCTGTAATTAAAATGGATTTGGGGGGGGGGGGGTTGTATCATTTGATTTACACCGCATGCCTACCACTTTGAAGATGCAAAATATTTTTTATTGTGAAACAAACAAGAAATAAGACAAAAAAACGGAAAACTTGAGCGTGCTTAACTATTCACCCCCCACAAAGTCAATACTTTGTAGAGTCACCTTTTTCAGGAATTACAGCTGCAAGACTCTTGGGTTATGTCCCTATAAGCTTGGCACATCTAGCCACTGGGATTTTTGCCCATTCTTCAAGGCAAAACTGTTCCAGCTCCTTCTAGTTGGATGGGTTCCGCTGGTGTACAGCAATCTTTAAGTTATACCATAGATTCTCAATTTGAAAATAGAGGTCTGGGCTTTGACTAGGCCATTCCAAGACATTTAAATGTTTCCCCTTAAACCACTCGAGTGTTGCTTTAGCAGTTTTCTTAGGGTCATTGTCCTGCTGGAAGGTGAACCTCCGTCCCAGTCTCAAATCTCTGGAAGACTGAAATAGGCTTCCCTCAATAATTTCCCTGTATTTAGTGCCATCCATCATTCCTTCAATTCTGATCAGTTTCCCAGTCCCTGCCAATGAAAAACATCCCCACAGCATGATGCTCAGGGATGTTGCTCTTGGGGTGATGAGAGGTGTTGGGTTTGTGCCAGACAAAGCGTTTTCCTTAATGGCCAAAAAGCTCAATTTTAGTCTCATCTGACACTTGCCTTTTGGCAGACACCAAACGTGTTTGCTTATTCTTTTCTTTAAGTAATAACTTTTTTTCTGGCCAATCTTCTGTAAAGCCCAGCTCTGTGGAGTGTATGGCTTAAAGTGGTGGAGACAGATACTTTGCAGCTCCTTCAGACTTATCTTCGGTCTCTTTGTTGCCTCTGATTAATGCCCCCCTTGCCTGGGCCGTGTGTTTTGGTGGGTGACCGTCTCTTGGCAGGTTTGTTTTGGTGCCATATTCTTTCCATTTTTTTAAATAAGGGATTTAATGGTGCTTCTCCACAACTTTGTTCCTGACCTGTTTGGAGAGCTCATTAGTCTTCATGGTGCCACTTGCTTGGTGGTGTGCCTTGCATAGTGGTGTTGCAGAATCTGGGGCCTTTCAGAACAGGTGTATATATACTGGGATCATGTGACACTTAGCTTGCACACAGGTGGACTTTATTTAACTAATTATGTGACTTCTGAAGGTAATTGGTTGCACCAGATCTTATTTAGGGGCTTCATAGCAAAGGGGGTGAATACATATGCACACACCACCTTTCAGATTTTCAGTAATTTTTTTAATTTAATTTCACCAATTTGGACTATTTTGTGTATGTCCATTACATGAAATCCAAATAAAAATTAATTTAAATTACAGGTTGTAATGCAACAAAATAGGAAAAACACCAAGGGGGATAAATACTTTTGCAACGCACTGTATGTAGCCTATGGAACAAGGTTCATAAAATCAATAGCTTGCTAATAACAGATAATATTCTTATACTTTCCATCTCTGAAACTCACTTAGATAGTTAATTTGATGATACAGTGGTAGCAATACATGGTTATAACATCTAAAGAAGAGACAGGAATGCCAATGAGGGAGGTGTTGCTGTTCATGTTCAGAGAGTCATATTCAGTTTAGTGAGTATCTCATGTCAAATTCTGTTGAAGTAATATGGCTACAGGGTCACCTGCCTCACCTAAAGCCTATTCTTGTGTGAAGTTTCTGTAGACCACCAAGTGCTAACAGTCAGTATCTGGATAATATGTGTGAAATACTTGATAATCTATGTGATATCAACAGAGAGGTATATTTTCTGGGTAGCCTAAATATTGACTAGAAATTGCATTGTACGAGATATTCAGTTTCTTGGGAATTTCTCGCATGGAATAGCCTTAATTTCTCAGAACAAGAATAGACTGACGAGTTTCAGAAGAAAGTTCTCCATTTTGAGTCTGTAATCCAACTCACACATGCTGATGTTCCAGATACTCAACTAGTGTAAAGAGGGTCCATTTTATTGCTTCTTTAATCAGAACAACAGTTTTCAGCTGTGCTAACATAATGCAAAATGGTTTTTTAATGATCAATTAGCCTTTTAAAATGATAGAACTTGGATTAGCTTGCACAATGTGCCATTGGAACATAGGTGTGATGGTTGCTGATAATGGGCTTCTGTACGCCTATGTAGATATTTCATTTAAAAAATCTGCCATTTCAGCTACAATAGTCATTTACAACATTAACAATGTCTACACTGTATTTCTGATCAATTTGAAGTGACCCCACACTTTTGAACAGTAGTGTACGTATGCTGATGACTCAACATTACACACGTCAGCTACAACAGGAAGTGAAATCACTGCAACACTTAACAACTTCTTTGCTCGCTTTGAGGACGATGCAGTTCCACCGACACGGCCCGATACCAAAACCTGCGGGCTCTCCTTCACCGCAGCCAACCTGAGTAAAACATTTAAACGTGTTAACCCTCACAAGGCTGCCGGCCCATACGGCATCCCTAGCCGCGTCCTCAGAGCATGCGCTGACCAGCTGGCTGGTGTGTTTACGGACATATTCAATCGCTCCTTATCCCAGTTTGCTGTTCCCACATGCTTCAAGAGGGCCACCATTGTTCCTGTTCCCAAGAAAGCTAAGGTAACTGAGCTAAACGACTATCGCCCCACTCACTTCCGTCATCTTGAAGTGCTTTGAGAGACTAGTCAAGGATCATATCACCTCCACCCTACCTGCCACACTACACCCACTCCAATTTGCTTACCGCCCCAATAGGTCCACAGACGATGCGATCACACTGCACACTGCCCTAACCCACATGGACAAGAGGAATACCTACATAAGAATGCTGTTCATCGACTACAGCTCAGCATTTAACACCAGAGTACTCTCCAAACTCGTCATTAAGCTCGAGACCCTGGGTCTCGACCCCACCCTGTGCAACTGGGTCCTGGACTTTCTGACTGTATGCCCCCAGGTGGTGAGGGTAGGAAACAACATCTCCACCCCGCTGATCCTCACCACTGGGGCCCCACAAGGGTGCGTTCTCAGCCCTCTCCTGTACTCCCTGTTCACCCATGACTGTGTGTTCATGCACACCTCCAACTCAATCATCATGTTTGCAGACGACACTACAGGGACGAGAGGGCCTACAGGGAGGAGGTGAGGGCCCTCGGAGTGTGGTGTCAGGAAAATAATCTCACACTCAATGTCAACAAAAGTTTTAAGTTCCTCTGCGTACATCACGGACAAACTGAAATGGTCCACCGACACAGACAGCACGGTGAAGAAGGCGCAACAGCGCCTCTTCAACTGCAGGAGGCTGAAAAAAATTGTCCTGTCACCAAAAACACTCACAAACTTTTACAGATGCACAATCGAGAGCATCCGGTCGGGCTGTATCAGTGCCTGGTACGGCAACTGCTCCGCTCACAACCGTAAGGCTCTCCAGAGGGTAGTGAGGTCTGCACAACGCATCACCTGGGGCAAACTACCTGCCCTCCAGGACACCTACACCACCCGATGTCACAGGAAGGCCAAAAAGATCATCAAGGACAACAACCACCCGAGCCACTGCCTGTTCACCCCGCTATCATCCAGAAGGCGAGGTCAGTACAGGTGCATCAAAGCAAGGACCGAGAGACTGAAAAACAGCTTCTATCTCAAGGCCATCAGACTGTTAAACAGCCATCACTAACATTGAGTGGCTGCTGCCAACATACTGACTCTAATCTCTAGCCACTTTAATAATAAAAACAATGATGTAATAAATGTATCACTGGTCACTTTAAACAATGCCACTTTACATAATGTTTACATACCCTACATTACTCATCTCATATGCATATACTGTACACTATACCATCTTGCCTATGCCGTTTGGCCATCGCTCATCCATATATTTATATGTACATATTCTTATTTATCCCTTTGCACTTGTGTATAAAAGGTATTTGTGAAATTGTTAGATTTCTTGTTAGATATTACTGTATGGTCGGAACTAGAAGCACAAGATTTTCACTACGCTCGCATTAACATCTGCTAACCGTGTGTATGTGACCAATAAAATTTGATTTGATTTGAAGAGCTGCAGTTAGTTTTAGAATGGTTGGCAAGTACTAAGCTAGTCTTAAATATAAAAAAAACTACAAGCATTGTATTTGGGACACATAATTCAATAAACCCTAAAGCTCAACTAAATCTTGTAGTGAATAATGTGGAAATTGAGCAAGTTTAGGAGACTAAACAGCTTGATGTAACCCTTGATTGTAAACTGTCATGGTCAAAACATATTGATACAATTTTAGCTAAAATGGGAGAGGTCTGTCTGTAATAAAGAGCTGCTCTGCTTTCTTGACATCGCTGTCAACAAAATAAGTCCTACAGACCCTAATTTTATCATACCTGGACTACTGCCCAATTATGTGATCAAGTGCCACAAAGAGGAACATTGGAAAAATACAGTTGACCCAGAAAAGAGCAGCACAGCTGACCCTTAAATGTACACAGAGCACTAACATCAATAACTACTTGTTTTTGTGAGATGTATTGACATGTTGAAAGCACCGGGCTGTCTGTTCAAACAACTTGCACACAGCTCAGACACCCATGCAGACCCAACAAGACATGCCACCAGGGGTCTCTTCACAGTCCCTAAGTCCAGAACAGACTCTGGGAAATGCACAGTACTACATAGAGCCATAACTACAAGGAACTCTATTCCACATCAATTAACCCAAGCAAGCTGTAAAATCAGATTTAAAAAACAGATAAAACTACGAGGACTGTGAAGAGACACACACAGGCACACACACACACGCATACACACAAACATGCTAACTCATACACTCTACACAGACGTACACATTGTAATGTTGTAATATTGTTGTATTGTGGTATTATACATTTTGTATTGTAGACGTAGTGGTAGAGTAGTGGTGTAATAATGTGTTGTATGGTGCTTTAATCTTGTTTGAACCCCAGGAAGAGGGATCCTTAATAAATACAAAAAAGTAAAGCAGCGATTGAAATGTGTAATTGACTATTTCCAATGGTTTCTATGATGCACTTCACTAGTGGTGGTTGAAGTGTTCCTCCAACCTACTCATCCTTTGTCCCACAGCCATAGGTCTAGACTTCCAAGAAAGGCTTGAGGGGGCTATAGCCTTCGTTAGAGTACCCACAACACTTAATCTAAGTTATTTGTCCTTTGCACAAATCCTAATCAAACTCCTCATCCATGTTTTGGTGGGATGGAGTTTTGGCCTAACTGGTGACATCACCAGGCGGTAAATTAGTTAATAGGCCAATTAGAAAGAGAGTTCCAAACCTCACTGCCAATAACAGTTCATTTTCATTTTTCCCCTCCCCACTCAGATTGCTCCCAGAAGGTCTTGGCAAAATTATCGCTTGAGAAACAGCTCTTTGCTAAGATTTTTGCTTGTTTCTTTTTGACCATTTTAATTGATAACAATCGCAGTAAGGTACTTAATTGTTACGCAGAAATAATTTGATTTTAAGATAAAAACAGCTCCACTGGACCTTTAAGAGACTAGACCCAAGACCTCAATTTTATTTCCAACCTTGAATATGGATTCCCAATGTTTCTTTAAATGCACTGCAGCCTCCACAAAGGCCAGAATACGCTGTCAGATAGGGCTTTCAGCGTTGAGTTACGTGTGGGTTTTAAGCCAGACACCTTTCTCCCTCTTGGCTAATTTGCAACTGAAGCTTCACAAGGTCTCTGCAAAGACATATGCAACAGACGCTTTGGAGAGGGTTGGAAGTGTCACCCTCCACCAGATGGAACATTAGAACCCTCGCACTTTGATGGCGGAGGAGGTGGCATCGAACAATCTAAAATTACGCTGAACTAGTTTGTTGGCTAATGGAATAAAGACAGGTGCTGATTGCTTCTCACAACACTGGGAAATGATCACTTTTAATAGACGAGCGAGACAACCTGTGTTCACGCTCAAAGAAGACCTGTATTCATTTCATGGTCCAATGCAGACCCGACTGGCTGGTATACTTTGTGGGGACAGTTTTAGGACCGAACAAGATAAGAGTTTTTATCTTGGCTTCCAGAATTATATCATATTTTCTGTTTTTCGCTACGTCTCCAAGTTATTTTTCAAATCGTTATTTTACTGTACATCAACAATATGTTCATGCTACATCCAATTCAAAGCGAAAGTAAAAAATATGCCATATGTGAGATCAATAGGATAATTTGTCTTTTAACTGAAAAGCTCAAAGTGCTGAAGGTGGAGGGAGAATTCACATTTTTGCTTTCGCCTGGTACCTTCAGGCGTTTGGAAATTGCTCCCAAGGATGAGCCAGACTTGTGGAGGTCTACAATTTCTTTCTGAGGTCTTGGCTGATTTCTTTTGATTTTCCCTTGATGTCAAGCAAAGAGGCACAGAGTTTGAAGGTAGGCTTGGAATACATCCACAGGTACACCTCCAATTGACTCAAATGATGTCAATTAGCCTATCAGAAGCTTCTAAAGCCATTACATAATTTTCTGGAATTTTCCAAGCTGTTTAAAGGCACAGTCAACTTCGTGTATGTAAACTTCTGAACCACTGGAATTGTGATACAGTGAATTATAAGTGAAATAATCTGTCTGTAAACAATTGTTGGAATAATTACTGGTGTCATGCACAAAGTAGATGTCCTAACCGACTTGTCAAAACTATAGTTTGTTAACAAGACATTTGTGGAGTTGTTGAAAAATGAGTTTTAATGACTCCAACCTAAGTGTATGTAAACTTCCCACTTCAACTGTTCATAGTACCCCAACTAACCGGACTCTGTACCGGGTCTCGCTATTGTTATTTTACTGCTGCTTTAATTACTTGTTACATTTATATTTATTCTTATGTGTATTTTTTTAAACTGCATTGTTGGTTAAGGGCTCAAGTAAGCATTTCACTGTAAGGTTTACACCTGCTGTATTCGGCATGTGTGACTAATAAAATTAGATGTTATTTTATTTGAAAGATTATATTTTTTTTGAATCATATTTGATGGTTTCTTTAACAAAGAAACCCCATGGGAGGAAAAATACAGAGTTCCAAATGGTACCAAATTGGGTCTCGCGGGTAATCTCCACAATTCTCTCAACACAGCTATATTTCCAAAGAAAATCCTCTTTTTCCATAAACAACATCAAGATGACAGAAAGCCACCTGGTCGAGTGCGTTGGGGCTACAACTGTGGTTGTATCCCTTGTTTCCAACAGGCTCTGTGGGCACCAAATGACGCTTGTTGGAGAAATGGATTTTACCACCTGGAAAAAAAGGCAGATTTATCGGAAAGTCTCCACAGTCCTACACCACTTCTGCCAGACACTCATGTACGCACACACACACACACACACACACACACACACACACACACACACACACACACACACACACACACACACACACACACACACACACACACACACACACACACACACACACACACACACGTACACACACGTACACGTACACACACACACACACACACACACACGTACACACACACACACACACGTACACACGTACACACACACACACACACACGTACACACGTACACACGTACACACACACACACGTACACACACACACACACGTACACACGTACACACGTACACACGTACACACACACACACACACGTACACACGTACACACGTACACACACGTACACACGTACACACACGTACACACGTACACACGTACACACACACACACACACGTACACACGTACACACACACACACGTACACACATACACGCACACACGTACACACGTACACACGTACACACACACACACGTTCACACGTACACACACACACACACACACACACACACGTACACACGTACACACATACACACGTACACGTACACACGTACACGTACACGCGTACACACACGTACACACGTACACACACACACACACACACACACACACACTTTATGTCTAGGGTGTGCTTTGCAAGACTAAGTGTGTTTTAGAATTGAGCTAATTCAGTAATAAAGTCTCTCGGAGAATAAATAAGCTTACAATTTATTTTAGCAAGCAAAAGGGAATAAATTGCATCAAGATGCAGATGTAATCATCAGGCCTAATTATCGGCTTCCTACACGCTGAGCTACTTCCTTTACTGAACGTCAACATGTCCTCTATTAGACACTTCAGGAGAAATGTAAGCATGTGCATACTGGTTGAATTCATTATTGCTGTATTAATTAGTATTTCACATCCTTTGGATAAAAAAACTGACTTGTTACTGAATCAATTGTCTTGGTGATGAAAAAAATATTCACATGTTTTTATCAGAGAGCAATACAAGGGAAAACCCTTTGGGATATAAAAACATTAGCTGGAAAAGCAATAACATTTTGCACAGAAACAGGCTATACATATGTCCCAGGCCTCCCCATGCTCTGCCGTCATATTTAGCCACATATTTAAGGGCTACAAGTAAAACACAAAACAATTTGACATAAACCTTTACATTCATGAGTTTTATTGACAAATGCCAAGAAACAAGTAATGTCCGCCAATCAAAAACCTGATGTAACGGCCTGACTAAATGTAACATAGTAAACGTATATTTGGGGCACTCAAATTAGTATGATCTTTTACTTTTGGTATGGTTACATAAGACAGACGGTTACTTAAGGCAAAAACAAAAATAGGGTGGTTGATCGGGCATATAATGCGAAATGAATATCCAACTAGTCAGTGACAACTGGGGTTTGAGACAGCAAGTATGGGAGCTTATTATAGACGATATGTCCTGGGATTTCATATGATTTCCTATGATCTTCTATGTACTGTAGAAGAACCTCTTCTAACAACTCTTGTGTGGCTTGTGAGCATCATAGATCACAACAGGTTACATGTTTTGTAGTTGGGACTTTAAAGACATTTTTGTAAAAAGGACCATTTTAGGGATCTGCCCTTGTCTCTTAAACACCGACCTAGCTCAGACCCAGACTAATCACACAAAGTAATGTTCAAATAGACAAATCTAAGGAGAAATAGATTCATCCAATGCAACAACCCAGCAGTCTGTAGATCAACCGCACAACATTTAAAAGAGGTTAGAAGTCCAAAACGTGCCGGCGATTACCTTGGGACTCAAGAGACAGAGGAGACTGTGACATACATAACCTTATCTAAGCATGAATTACACTGTTACCAAATATCTTACATGGGGGTTATTCTGTGTAAGCTTCTCAGAGACCCCAGTCACTGTCCATGGTTCTGAAAATTCTCATGGACATTGCAGTTCCATGGAGGAGTATACAGTATATACTGAACATTCCAATGATTGTTCAGCACATGGATACTGCTCCATGTGCACTGCACTGACTGAGTGGAGGGAGGGGAGGAGGGGGAGGGGAGGAGAGCCGAAGAAAGGAGAGGAGAGCTGTAGAGACAATTAAGTTGTAGTTATATAGTATCTTAGCTCAATAGTTATATAGTATTTAGGTTCAACAGAAATAAGAGCGGCATTGATCTTTAGCCTGGAGAAATGTACCATTAACTAGGGTCATTAAGGGTCATTCTAACCGTCAAATAATTTCCTGGTGAAGAGCAATTCACATTATCATCATCGATATTATCACTGTTATCAACCAACGCCAGCTGTGACTGGAGGACTGAAATAATGACAACAAGTTATCAATTGTTCTTGCTAGTATCGGATGTGACTGGACGCTGGTGCAATGTGTTTTGGCCATCTAATTAAATTGAGTCTACCATTCACACACTAAATCAGTCAGTTCAATAAGGGGGAAATAAAAATGTGGTATTTTACTTACAACCTTTTCAAATGGTTTAAATATTTTGAGCAAACACACACACACAGCAAACATTTACAAATTATTTTCAAAATTGTACACACACAGTTGAAGTCGGAAGTTTACATACACTTAGGTTGGAGTCATTAAAACCTGTTTTTCAACCACTCCACACATTTCTTGTTAACAAACTATAGTTTTGGCAAGTCGGTTAGGACATCTACTTTGTGCATGACACAAGTAATTTTTCCAACAATTGTTTACAGACAGATTATTTCACTTATAATTCACTGTATCACAATTCTAGTGGGTCAGAAGTTTACATACACTAAGTTGACTGTGCCTTTAAACAGCTTGGAAAATTCCAGAAAATTATGTCATGGCTTTAGAAGCTTCTGATAGGCTACTTGACATAATTTGAGTCAATTGGAGGTGTACCTGTGGATGTATTTCAAGCAACATCTCAAGACATCAGTCAGGAAGTTAAAGCTTGGTCGCAAATGGGTCTTCCAAATGGACAATGACCCCAAGCATGCTTCCAAAGTTGTGGCAAAATGGCTTAAGGACAACAAAGTCAAGGTATTGGAGTGGCCATCGCAAAGCCCTGACCTCAATCCTATAGAAAATATGTGGGCAAAACTGAAACATCGTGTGCAAGCAAGGAGGCCTACAAACCTGACTCAGTTACACCAGCTCTGTCAGGAGGAATGGGCCAAAATTCAGCCAACTTATTGTGGGAAGCTTGTGGAAGACTACCCAAAATATTTGACCCAAGTTAAACAATTTAAAGGCAACACTACGAAATACTCATTTTTCATGACAGAACTATGATATTAACACTTCTCAAAACGAATCAGAAGTATAAAGTTTGTTGTGTTTGTTGGTGCAGAAACACATTTTGCTGTGCAGCTTAACATTGATTTCAGGAGTTCTTTGAGTTGAAACACATACTGTGCAGTAAAACAGTAGTCGTAGGACGGTTGTATGGAACGTTGTTTTCAGATCAAAAGGGCGTGACCATACATTTTTCTTGCCTTTCTTCAATACATTTTAGTTAATATTTCGTTATCTTTTAATAAATTAAATGAAATTAATTCCAGGAACTTCTATGAACTGTACCATTAATAGGAAATCCTAGACACGAAGGAGAACTGCAGACAAGTGGAGGAAGGTGGCCATTTTCTTTTCTTTATTCTTTCTTTGCCCTTTTTTAATTACTATAATATCATATGAACTCTAATTAGTGCTGTTTGTGCTCCACAAGTCTCTTCATGGCCACAATGTATGTGCCTTTCTATTACACCATTTCATTCTCCATTTAAAAGCACCCACCCCACCACTTGGACTGTGTTTCAAATGTCAAGTGTTTCATTTTGAATGCACAAGTACAGTGAAAGGCCTTTCTTGCAAGCTCCAAATCCAACAAAGCAGTAATCAATATCTACGTAGCACAAAACATAACATAAGGTAGAACAAAAACACACAAGAACTAAAAACAAGAAATCAGAAGAACACAAGTAAGTAAGAAGCTGTATACAGGATCAGTTCCAATACCATATTTACAATGTGCAGCGATACTGGAGTGATAGAGACAGATATGAGTAGCAGCAGCGTAAATTATGATATATGTGAATATGTGTGTGAGTCAGCATAAATGTGTGTGCATGCTATGTGAATGTTAGAGTGTCAGTGTGTTTGAGTGCGTTTTTGAGAAAATATAAACACAAGGGTCAACTCAGTCTGCGTAGCCATTCTGTTAGCTATTCTGTTAGCTATTTATCAGTCTTATGGCTTGAGGATAGAAGCTGTTCAGGAGCCTGTTGGAGTCAGACTTGATGCACCGGTACCACTTGCCTTGCGGAAGCAGAGAGAACAGCCTATGGCTTGAATGGCTGGAGTCTTTAATGATTTTCCCGGGCCTTCCTTTCACACCACCTGATATAGAGGTCCTGGATGGCAGGGAGCTCGGCCCCAGTGATGTACTGGGCTGTCCGCACCACCCTGTTGCCATACCAAGCAGTGATGCAGCCAGTCACAACGCTTGCAAAAGTGCAGCTGTAGAGGTTTTTGAGGATTTGAGGGCCCATGCCAAACATTTTCAACTTCCTAAGGAGGAAAGGAACGACCACAGTCGTGGTCCACTCACGACTGTGCGGGTGTGAGTGGACCATTTTAAGTCCTTAGTGATTTGGACACCAAGGATTTTGAAGCTCTCGACCTGCTCCACTGCAGCCCCGTTGATGTGGATGGGGACGTGCTCACACGTGATGATGGTGTTGAAGTCATGCGTGGCCATGCAGTCGTGGCTGAACTGGTAAACTGGTAGTACAGCAGGGGACTAAGCACACACGTCTATGGATCTGTTGGTGCGGTATGCAAATTTGGTCTAAAGATGGAGTTGGAGTTGATGGAGTTGATGTGTGTCATAACCACCAGTCTTCCAAAGCAGTTCATGAGTATAGGTGTAAGTGCTACAGGGCAGTAGTCTTTGTGGCATGAAGCCTTCGAGTTCTTGGGAACAGGAATGCTGGTAGTCCTCTTAAAACGTGAGGATTACAGAATGGGACAAGGAGAGGTTCAGAATTACCATGAATATGCCCGCCAGCTGAGTTACGCATGCTCTTAGAATGCCTCACGACCTTGCGAGTGTTGACCTAATCGGCCATGGAGAGCAAGATCAGCCAGTCCTCTGGGTCGGTGGGGGCCCTCACGCATAGTACGGTGTTGTTTTTGTTGAAGCGTGCATAAAATGCATTGATTGCGTCTGGAAGAGAGGCATTATTCGGCAGATCCCGGCTGGATCTTCCTTTGTAATCCGTAATGGACTGTAGCCCCTGGCACATACTGCGGGCGTCGGAGCCTGTGTAGTATGATTCCACCTTATTCATATACAGTGAGCTCCAAAAGTATTGGGAGAGTGACAATTTTTTGTTGTTGTTTTGGCTCTGTTCTCCAGCACTTTGGATTTGAAATTATACAATGACTATGAGGTTGACGTGCAGACTGTCAGCTTTAATTTGAAGGTATTTTCATCCATATCACAATGACTAAATCAAGCTTGTGACTCTACAAATTTGTTGGATACATTTAATGTTTTGGTTGTGTTTCAGATTATTTTGTGCACAATAGAAATTCATGGTAAATAATATAATAAAATAATGTATTGTTTCATTTTGGAGTCACTTTTATTGTAAATAAGAATAGAATATGTTTCTAAACACTTTCTCATTTAACATTATTCACGATTCCTTCAGGACTATCTGTAACCATGGTAGCATCCACAGGAATGTAGAAGTGTTAAGAAACATATTATATTCTTATTTACCATAAAAGTGACTCCAAATTGGCACAATACATTATTTTTACCATTTCTATTAGGGCATCAAATAATCTCAAACACAACCAAAGCAAACAGTAAATGCATCCAACAAAATAGAGTTACAAGCTTGATGTAGCCATTGTGTGCTATGACTTAACTTTTGATGACTTTAATACACAAAAGTGAATTTGTCCCAATACTTTTGGTCCCCTACAATGGGGGGACTATGTAAAAAAGGTACTGTAATTTATAAACGGTTCACCCGATATAGATGGAAATACCCTCAAATTAAAGCTGACAGTATGCACTTTAACCTCATAGTCATCCCCTTACAAAAAATATTACAGTTTTGAAACTGCAGTAAATTGCAGTAGACTGTGTTATTTTGGACGCAATAATTGCAGAATGACTGCAGTGTACTGCAGTTGAACTGCAGTTATACAGCACTCTAACTGCAGTTACACTGCAAAATGACTGCAGTACTTGCCGCATACTGCAGTTATCTTTTTTCGTAAGGAATTGTATCGTTTCAAATCCATTGGGGTGGAGTACAGAATCTAAACAACCAAACATTTGTCACTGTCCCAATACTTTTGAAGCTCACTGTATTGTCCTTTTGCTCATTTGATGACTCTGCGGAGGTCATAGAAGGACGTATTGTACGTGTTCCTGTCCTCAGCAGTAGCATCAGGATTGTTTGCAATAGCGCTGTGTGTGGTGGCCCTGTCCTTTAGTTTAGCACCAACCTCAGTGTTCATCCAGGGCTTTTGATTGGGGAAGCAGAGAACCTTCACCGTGGGGACAACGTCCCCGATGCATTTCCAAATTAATTCAGAGGTGGTTAGCTCGTCGATGTTATCTCTGATTCTGATGACCATTTCTCAACGGAGCGAGTCACGGACTCGTGATCTGTTTCGCCGAATAGCGGACAAGGGAGGGCCTTGTGTGCTTGCTTGTGGGTAGAGTAAGAGTGGTCTAGGACTTTATCGCCCCTAGTGATGAAGAAGATGTGTTGATGGAAGATGGGCATCACGCGTCTTAATGACACGGAAGTAAAATGGCTGGCAACAAGAAAGTCAGCCTCTGTTGCTCTTCTTTTTCTGGCCACAGATCCTGTAGGGATGAGCGTTGGCAGTTGAATCTGAGCGAGGTAAGTTTTCACACGGGTAAGTTGTCAAACTGTTCATAATTCCAACACTTGGATCTCAAAAATCAAATAGATACTTTGTGTGACTACATGTTCTATGGTCAACTTCCTGTTCACATGTGGTCAAGGTCACTCTAATCTGAGAGGAGCACAAGTTTCTTATTTTTCCCCTTCAAAAGTAAAAAAATGGCACTTTACATTTTATGCAACAAAACTTTATTAGATACAAATGTTCAAAATGATCATTTTGCACTGAGTAGAGGAGACAATAATGTGTCTTTTGATACTTTAGCTGCAGTCCTATGTTGAGCTAACCTTGAGATTTAGCCAACATTAGCACACATGTCAGTTTGGGGCAAGATGTCTCAATGATCTTGGGGCAAGTCTTCACATGTGACATCATAGACACATAGAACATGCTCAAAATGCATTGTAATATTGTGTAATCAGCTTTAATAATAGCATTAAATGTTACTGTAAATGGATTATAATATTTACATAGTTTAGAGCAGCAGACATATCCCTGGACTACACAAGACAGGCTCTGGCCCTACTTCAAACAGTGTCATGAATTTAGTGTGGTGTTAGTAGACAGGGAGGCGTAATAATAATGAATGTAATGAATATGTAATTGCAATGACGAAATGTGTTTTTGAAGGAAAAAAGAAAGGAAGGAAGGAAGGAAAGAAAGAGGGGAAGGAAAGAAATATGGTTAGAAAATGAATAAAGACAGAGAATGGCACCACCTGGCATAATGTTAAAGGCAGCGGGGGCAGGTGAAGTTGAAAAACAAATCAATCAGGAGTACAGTGAAGGATTTTGACATAAATTACCGTACTCTGACTCTGTATTGTCAAAAGGTTACCAGAGAAGAAGTTGAAAGTCAGACAGCCATGCCAACAACAGTGGTTGGTCATACAAAGCCACAGCAGGTTTTTTCCACCTAATTTGGAGATGCAGCTTGTTCAGTATATTACTAGGTCAGGTGACATTTATTTTGGTCTGTCACCAAGTGTGGTCAGAAGACTTTCCTACCAGTTTGCTGTGGTACACGAGCTGAAGTTCGCACCAATGTGGGCAGAAAAAGAAAAGGCCAGCTCGGAGTGGTTTACAGGCTTCTTAAAGCAGCACCCAAAGAAAGAGAATGCCAGAGGCAACTAGCCTTGCCAGGGCAAGTAGCTTCAACAGGGAAAATGTTAATGCTTTCTTTGACAATGTAACAGAAGTGCTACAGAGATATCCATTTAGATCAGGAGACATATGGAATGTCGATGAAACTGGGGTGACCACTGACAAACCTGACAAAGTGGGGAGCAGACGTGGATTCAAACAAGTAGGGTCACTGACCTCTGCTGAAAGGGGAACCCTTGTCACACTGGCCTGTGCTGTCTGTGCTGTCTCAGCCACAGGGAATAGTATACCTCCATTTTATAATTCCCCGGTGTCGACTTCTGTGATAATTTCCTGATCAACGGGCCACCTGGCAGCAAAGGAGGGGCAAATCCCTCTGGGTGGATGAAAGATGTGCACTTTGTTGACTTCCTAAAACATTTAGTCGAGCATACGAAATGCTCAAAGGAGAAGCCCAGCACCAAACTTCCAGGCCCCAACACTATTCCAGCCCTGCCAGGTCCCAGCACAAACCTGCCAGGCCCCAGTATTGTTTAGTTTATTTCGTTTTATTTCGTTTATTATTTGGACAGCCAAAACAGTAGGATGCCGCATGCACCTATAGCATTTGTTTATGGATCGCAGTAGCTCGCAAAGTGGCACCATCCTTTCAGTGTGAATTACTGTTTAAATTAAAACAATCCGAGGACCGAGCTTTCAACTCATTCAATAAATACTGTGTGGGCGTTATAGGCTTACCTCTACATATAATGAGAGAGAGTGGGTATAGGCTTACCTCTACATATAATGAGAGAGAGTGGGTATAGGCTTACCTCTACATATAATGAGAGAGAGTGGGTATAGGCTTACCTCTACATATAATGAGAGAGTGGGTATAGGCTTACCTCTACATATAATGAGAGAGTGGGTATAGGCTTACCTCTACATATAATGAGAGAGAGTGGGTATAGGCTTACCTCTACATATAATGAGAGAGAGTGGGTATAGGCTTACCTCTACATATAATGAGAGAGAGTGGGTATAGGCTTACCTCTACATATAATGAGAGAGAGTGGGTATAGGCTTACCTCTACATATAATGAGAGAGTGGGTATAGGCTTACCTCTACATATAATGAGAGAGAGTGGGTATAGGCTTACCTCTACATATAATGAGAGAGAGTGGGTATAGGCTTACCTCTACATATAATGAGAGAGAGTGGGTATAGGCTTACCTCTACATATAATGAGAGAGAGTGGGTATAGGCTTACCTCTACATATAATGAGAGAGTGGGTATAGGCTTACCTCTACATATAATGAGAGAGAGTGGGTATAGGCTTACCTCTACATATAATGAGAGAGAGTGGGTATAGGCTTACCTCTACATATAATGAGAGAGTGGGTATAGGCTTACCTCTACATATAATGAGAGAGTGGGTATAGGCTTACCTCTACATATAATGAGAGAGAGTGGGTATAGGCTTACCTCTACATATAATGAGAGAGAGTGGGTATAGGCTTACCTCTACATATAATGAGAGAGAGTGGGTATAGGCTTACCTCTACATATAATGAGAGAGTGGGTATAGGCTTACCTCTACATATAATGAGAGAGTGGGTATAGGCTTACCTCTACATATAATGAGAGAGAGTGGGTATAGGCTTACCTCTACATATAATGAGAGAGAGTGGGTATAGGCTTACCTCTACATATAATGAGAGAGAGTGGGTATAGGCTTACCTCTACATATAATGAGAGCGAGTCGGTATAGGCTTACCTCTACATATAATGAGAGAGAGTGGGTATAGGCTTACCTCTACATATAATGAGAGAGAGTCGGTATAGGCTTACCTCTACATATAATGAGAGAGAGTGGGTATAGGCTTACCTCTACATATAATGAGAGAGAGTCGGTATAGGCTTACCTCTACATATAATGAGAGAGTGGGTATAGGCTTACCTCTACATATAATGAGAGAGTGGGTATAGGCTTACCTCTACATATAATGAGAGAGAGTGGGTATAGGCTTACCTCTACATATAATGAGAGAGAGTGGGTATAGGCTTACCTCTGCGTATAATGAGAGAGTGTGGGTATAGGCTTAACTATACATAGAATTACAGAGAGTGGGTATAGGCTTACCTCTACATATAATGAGAGAGTGTGGGTATAGGCTTAACTATACATAGAATTACAGAGAGTGGGTATAGGCTTAACTATACATAGAATTACAGAGAGTGGGTATAGGCTTAACTATACATAGAATTACAGAGAGTGGGTATAGGCTTAACTATACATAGAATTACAGAGAGTGGGTATAGGCTTAACTGTACATAGAATTACAGAGAGTGGGTATAGGCTTACCTCTACATACAGTATATAGTGTCTTCAGAAGGTATTCACACCCCTTGACTTTTTCCATATTTTGTTGTTACAGCCTGAATTTAAAATGGATTAAATTGGGATTTTGTGTTTACTGGCCTACACACACCACAACCCATAATGTCAAAAGAGAATTATGTTGTTATAAATGTTTTCAAATGAATTAAACCTGAAAGGCTGAAATGTCTTGAGTCAATAAGTATTCAACCCCTTTATGGCAAGCTTAATAAGTTCAATTAAGCTTAATAAGTTCAGGAGTAAAAATGTGCGTATCAAGTCACACAATAAGTTGCATGGCCTCACTCTGTGTGCAATAATAGTGTTTAACATGACTTTTGAATGACTACCTCATCTCTGTACCCCACACATACAATTATCTGTAAGGTCCCTCAGTCAAACAAAGATTCAACCATAAAGACCAGGGAGGTTTTCAATGCCTCACAGAGAAGGGCACCTATTGTTAGATGGGTAAAAAAAGCTAACATTGAATATCCCTTTGAGCATGGTGAAGTGGTTACACTTTGGATGGTGTGTCAATACACCCTGTCACTACAAAGATACAGGTGTCCTTCCTAACTCAGTTGATGGAGAGGAAGGAAACAGCTCAGGTATTTCACTATGAGGCCAATGGTGACTTTAAAACAGTTACAGAGTTGAATAGCTGTGATAGGAGAAAACTGAAGATGGATCAATAGCATCGAAGTAACTCCACAGTACTAACCTAAATGACAGAGTGAAAAGATGGAAGCTTGTACAGAATATAAATATTCCAAAACATGCATCCTGTTTTCAATAAGGCACTAAAGTAATATTACAAAAATTGTGGCAATGAAATGAAGTGTATGTACTTAATACAATCAATCATTCAAATGTATTTACAAAGCATGTTTTACATCAGTAGATGTTACAAAGTGCTTAAAGAGAGAGAGAGAGAGAGAGAGAGAGAGGGGGGGGGGGGGGCAGAGAGAAGTAGAGAGAGAGAGAGAGAGAGAGAGGGCATTATGTTTTGGGAAAATCCATCACACCACTACAGTAAGTACCACTCTTCATATTTTCAAGCATGGTGGTGGCATGTTATCGGTATGATTGTCATCGACGAGGCCTACAGAGCTTATATATATACAGGCAAAATCCTATAGGACAATCTGGTTCAGTCTGCTTTCCAACAGACACTGGGAGACAAATGTACCTTTCAGCAGAACAATAACCTAAAACACAAGGCCAAGTACACACTGGAGTTGCTTGCCAAGACGACATTGACTGTTCCTGAGTTGCCTAGTTACAGTTCTGACTGATAATAAAGTGCAAATATTGTACAATCAAGGTGTGCAAAGCTCTTAGAGACACAGCTAGCAAGACTCACAGCTTTAATGTTGTCACTGTCTTATTATGAGGTATTGTGTTTAGATGGGTGAGAAAAAAATTGATTTAATCAATTCTGAATTCAGGCTGGAACTCAATGAAATGTGGGATGAGTCAAGGGGTATGAATACTTTCTGAAGGCACTGTAATGTGAGAGAGTAATTCTACATATTTGTTTTATGTTATTTCACCTTTATTTAACCAGGTAGGCCAGTTGAGAACACCTTTATTTAACCAGGTAGGCCAGTTGAGAACACCTTTATTTAACCAGGTAGGCCAGTTGAGAACACCTTTATTTAACCAGGTAGGCCAGTTGAGAACAAGTTCTCATTTACAACTGCGACCTGGCCAAGATAAAGCAAAGTAGTGCGACAAAAAATAACAACACAGAGTTACACACGTGGAATAAACAAAAGTACAGTCAATAACACAATAGAAAAATCTATATACACAGTGTGTGCAAATGGAGTAAGGAGGTAAGGCAATAAATAGCCCATAGTAGCGAAGTAATTGCAATTTAGAAAATGAACACTGGAGTGATAGATGGGCATGTGCAAGTAGAAATACTGGTGTGCAAAAGAGCAAAAAAAAAGTAAATAAAAACAATATGGGGATACAATGAGAGAGAGTGGGTTTAGAGTCGTGTAAACACTTTAGGGGACAAAACACCACTAGGTGAGAAGAAAAAATGGCTGTGAACTACAAATATGAACATGAGATACAATTTTCCAAGTGTGAATATGAAAGGGTACATCAGGCATAGTATAGTTTACAGGACCTTCATAGAGACCATATAACTCTTGGCACTAGCATTGTATTATCTAACAATGCCTTAAAGGCGGTGCCAAAACCTGTGATCTTGCTGTGTTTCCTGAAGGTATCACCACAGGTAAAACAAGTTATTTCCCTAATAAAACAAATCTCTTTAGGTTCCCTATGTTAATTAAACACCAGACCCTGTACAGCGAGTTTACAAAACATGAAGAACTCTTTATCTTTCCATGACCAGGTGAATCCAGCTGAAAGCTATGATCCCTTATTGATGTCACTTGTAAAATCCACTTCAATCAGGGTAGACGAAGGGGAGGAGACAGGTTAAAGAAGGATTTTTAAGCCTTGAGACATGGATTGTGTATGGGTAAGACAATAGATTGTGTGCCAGGCACACCGGTTTGAGTGTGTCAAGAACTGCAATGCTGCTGAATAAATGTTAGACACTCTACAAGGTGTCGAAAGCGTTCCACAGAGATGCTAGCCCATGTTGACTCCAATGCTTTCGGTGTGTATCAAGAATGATTGTAGAGTCCATGCCCCGATTAATTGATCCTTTTCTGATGGCTAAAGGGGGTGTCACTCAATATTAGGAACGTGTTCCTAATGTTTGATATACTCAGTGTATAAGAGCCAGTATTGTCTGTGTGATTGTGCGTGTATGAGAGAGAGAAAGCAAGAGAACGTGGGAGAGAGAAGAGACAGAGCGAGAGGGGCCAAACCCATTTTGGTGATGCAGAAAACCTACACGGAGAGCACAGAGGGTTATCTGAGACTGCTGTCCTTGTAAACAGAAAGTGATTATGCCAAAGACATGATAGAAACGTTTAGCCAACATGTCCTTGTTCTTCTCTCGCATGAGCTACCGCTAGCCTCAAGGCTATTAGCCAGGGAGGTGTTTAATGTCTACATGAAGTAACCCTGTAGTAGGGTTGTTGCTGTTATTCTAGGGGAGTAGAAGAGACTAAGGAACATGGAGGAAAAAATCATGCTGTTCCACCTCAAGTCCCTTGATGCACAGAGCAATAATGTTTTATACATTCCGTCTCTGAAGTAAACATGATTCAAGCCTTCCTTTCCAAACTAACCAGAGCTGGATGAATCACAAACGTGTGGTTCTGACATACTCAACAGGTGGGGAACTTCTGAATCATACCAATTCACAATTAAGACCTGCTTCTTTTTCCTTTTTGAAAGCATCAAAACTGTATTCAGTCCGTAAACTTCAGAAATTCTCCCTTTAACATAGTGTTGATGCATTGCTCAGCCTCGTCAATGAGAACAGCGGCTCAGCTTATCAGCAGCTCAACAAACAGCATAGTTCTGCCTGGTGCGTGTAGCATTCAGTTGCCAAGCTGATTCAAAGTGGTTTGTGTATCTACAAGTCTCCCCCTATGAGTGAACGAGTGTGCACAGACATGGCACAGACAAGCATGTACAGACGCGCACACACACACGCAAAACCACACATGCGCATACAAACACACACACATACCCACACTCCCTCGTTCTCCACAATCACTGGGGGAGCGGCATCTGCTACCTGTTTACTTTGAGATACAGTACACAGCTCGACCTGACACAACACCTAGCCCCCCTCCCTTCCCTTCCCTGCACGTTGTTATTCACAACATATTTTTATCTTGTTTTTGCTCAAATGCCTCTTCTCCTTTAGCTGTTTGACAGTCCCTCGTCTTGTGGATTAGGAATATCCAGTGGACTTTGTTTAGAATTCACTAACAGCATTTAATTTGTGAAAAGTTATCAGAAAGCGTGGATTGGTATGAAACAGAGAAGAAATTAAGGTACACTACCGTTCAAAAGTTTGGGGTCACTTAGAAATGTCCTTGTTTTTGAAAGAAAAGCTATTTTTTTGTCCATTAAAATAACATCAAATTTATCAGAAATACAGTGTAGACATTGTTAATGTTGTAAATGACTATTGTAGCTGGAAACGGCTGATTTTTAAAGAAATTTCTACATAGGTGTAGAGGCCCATTATCAGCAACCATCACTCCTGTGTTCAAATGGCATGTTGTGTTACCTAATCCAAGTTAATCATTTTAAAAGGCTAATTGATCATTAGAAAAACCTTTTGCAATTATGTTAACACAGCTGAAAACATTGTGCTGATTAAAGAAGCAGTAAAACTGGCCTTCTTTAGACTAGTTGAGTATCTGGAGCATCAGCATTTGTGAGTTCGATTACAGGCTCAAAATGGCCAGAAACAAACACTATCTTAAGAAACTCATCAGTCTATTCTCATTCTGTGAAATGAAGGTTATCTAATTCAATGATAAACTTGGATTAGCTAACACAATGTGCCATTGGTGATGGTTGCTGGTAATGTGCCTCTCTAGGCCGATATAGATATTCCATTAAAAATCTGCCGTTTACAGCTACAATGGTCATTTACAACATTAACAATGTCTACACTGTATTTCTGATCAAGTTGATATTTTTATGGAAAAAAAGTGCTTTTCTTTCAAAAACAAGGACATTTCTAAATGGCCCCAAACTTTTGAACCGTAGTGTATGTCTTTAAGAGGATTTCAATGAATTTGGTAAGATCCTAATCACTCTCCTACTGTGACTGAAGTAGAACAGCCACAATATTTTATTTCACATGTGTGAATTTGACTGTGGTTAATTTATCTAAAAAGTGCCAAAATAGAGAAGTGTAGTTGACTTCTGTCACTTGATAATTTGCTCTTTGCTTAACTTTAAGAAACTCTATCGTTCACTTTATCTTTCTTGCCAAAGCATTTAAAAACGAAATAATTTAACTCGACAAGTCAGTTAAGAACAAATTCTTGTTTACAATGCCGGCCTAAACCGGCCAAACCCGGATGACGCTGGGCCAATTGTGCGATGCCCTATGGGACTCCCAATCACGGCCGGTTGTGATACAGCCTGGATACAGCATTCATGGTATACATTCCCCCCCCATGATATCTGACATAAGACAGAATTGGGAAGACATATTCAGAGGTTTCGGATAACACAGGAAGCAGAGCTAGTTTCTAACCATACTATAAAAATATGTGTTAAGATCTGATTTGACACCAGTAAGCCTTGTTTTTAATCACACTGTCAAACTTTGACATGGTGAGGTTGCAGAGAAGAAACCAGACGAGGAATCAACGGTTAAGGATAAAAATAATACTTTACTGAGAACCGGTAGCCGCAGGATCACAGTACACTTGAACGCTAGCAAACACTAAGTCTCAAAACCGCACTCAGGAAACAACCGCACACGGTAAACAATTCAAACGTTTGCAAAGGAAACCAGAAAACACCTCTTTTAACAGGGAAATCATAGTGATAGGACACACCTGAGTGTCTTTAATGTCTCTAGGGCGGTCTCTGCCGCCCCCTGGTGACAGGTGGAACCATGGCACATACTGCAAAAAGTGAAATCTAAGCAAGCCAAAATATCTCATATTGAGTGATAATTCACTTAAAATTGTTGTTTTATTCTTGTAAATTATCTAACGTCATTGCTTATTTTTACCTAAAAAAAGGCTTAAAGCAAGTCATTTATCTTTTTTCAAGAAAAAAATATCTTGAAATAAGATAAATTACTTCTAGTAATCTGGATCAGCATTGGTAAGGCACCAACGTCCTTGACCCCACAGGATCATTCTACTAGCGCCAATCACAAACCCTGAAATTTTCCCAACAAACAGTTTTAGGATTTCTTCAGGAAATTTATAAAATACCACTTTTTCTGGGAGGATGCAGGGTGGATATGGAATCTCTATTGATGGATTTCATATTTTGATTATATTTTAAAACTTCCAGTATAATGTTTCACTCAGCTTGTTTTCTAGTGCCTTTAAGTGTTTCAGGAGGCAAATCTCTCTCAGATATATACTCACCCACAGTGAAGTGCACTCGGCTCTGATGGGTGCTCTATAAGTGTCCTTTTGAATGACACTCTGAAGAGTTTGATTAACAATTTACATGTCATGACAATATATATTAATTTAAACCTTGCATTTGTGCGTTGGTACTAGTAGACCTACATCTACAGAACTACATATTCTACGCTTTCTCTCTCTTTTTCCCTCTGGCATGCATGAACACGCACACACTCCCACCACCCCTCCCCACACACACACTGAACTCTGTTGCTGTCTCTGTATGGTAGTAAATTCATAATGGCTTTAATGAGCTGAAATATTTGAATCAGACCCAGCGAGTAGTGAGTGGCCTAGGTAAATAAGATACAGATAGATAATGCTCTGTGAGAAAATGATTTGGTTTCCTTCCCTGTCTCTCCCTCTCCACCACCTTCTCCCTCTGTCTTCTCCCTCTCCCCTTTTAAAACTTGATTGGAAACGACTCGCTCACAATGCATTTCTCCACAGAGGAATACACAAGGCGGTGCATCGGTGAGTTCATGTTACATGCTTCAAGATCTGTAACCGGAGACATAGAGTATCATCAGCAAGCAATATAAAAATGTCAAGACGAAATCACAGGTTGCCACCGCCATGAATGTAAAAAAGAAAACAACTTGCGTCTGATAGACACGGAAATGAGGAAAGCATTATGCTGCTGATATGGCTTTTCTGCTGACGTCTGTCACCACATTCACAGAATCGACAAAATATAAAAAATGGCAGCAATATGTGAACAATCTGTAGACGGATCGCTAATTTAACTTTGAAACAGGATGGGATTGGATGGAGAAATACTGATAACTAAACAGGGCATACACTAAGCAACAAACAGAAGCAATCTCTACCCTTAAACATAGCCACAGAAAGAAAAAAATGTGGCCATGCTACAGACGTCTATATTGGTCTGCTAATACAGGACTAGTAAAGGCCCAGTGCACTACTTCAGTGATGTTTTTTTTTCAAAATAAATTAATTTTTATTCATATATATATATTTTTTGCCCCCTAAAGCACTTGTGTAGATCTGGAAAGGTTGTATAGGTTTAGCAATATGCCAAAAATGTCCACCTCGCATAGAAGGCAAAGCGGAGCTGCCTGTTGTCATATTGCTTGAACACATCACATCTTCTCTAATCTAGACAAGTTTCTAGAGGGGTTAGGGGCTATACACCAGGCGTTAGGGACTAGGGTTTAATTTGGGACAGGGCCTTGGCTTTCTCTCAGTATCTACCTTCACTTTCCACAGTCACTCCCACGTCAGACACAGAGTAGCCTCTCTCTCCTCTCCAACACTAAGAGACTCTATAACCGGCCACTCCAAGGGCTCTCTGTGCTTAGTGCCTTATTGCTGTATCTCTCTCTGTTACTTCAGGGGAAGGTGGGAAAGGGAGGGAGGGGAGGGATGGGGCAAGAGCTTGTGGAGGAGGTTCACATAGCAGTATAAATTGCTTCTGAAGAACTGTTTGAGAGGAGAAAAGATTACAGAGAATGAGGATAGAGGAAGAGTGGTGGGGAGCGAGAGGATAAGGAGAGAGGGGGTGGAAAGAGAGAAAGAGTAAGAGTCTATAGAGAGCGGGGTCTGAATTACTCTCCTCTTCCATACCTGGCACTAATGGCTCCTGGTGGAATGGCGGCACCCGCCTGTCATGGATGTGTGACCCCTAGGGCAGCGAGCTGAGTGCCGCTGAAACACAGTGACTACATTGAGTGAGACACTGCCACATTTCCATTTCAGAACCTTGTCACACATACATCTCTGTCTCCCCCCACCCTTGCAGGGTTGTGTCAGGCAGGCTGCCGCATTACTGTAGCCAAGTTACCACTCTCTCTGTCTCGGTCTCTGTCCCTCTTCCTGTTCTTTTCCTCGTATGGAGACAAATACATTGCTGGTAGCAATGAGTACAATTTGATATTTTGCAGCTTTGGAGAAATGGTGGATGCAGCAGTGCTCTCTTCAAATCTCTCTCTCTCTCTCTCTCTCTCTCTCTCTCTCTCTCTTTATATATATATATATATATATATTGCTTATTTTCTCTTGTGGTAAATAACAGGTTTGAACATCTGTGTTTTTGATCACAGCGTTTGGAGCCATTATAGGTGTTGCCTTCTCCACCCTGGTGGAGTGGAGTATGATTGTGAGTTCCTTTGTATGTGTACATCCATGTGTGTGTGTGTGCATCCGAGCATTTTGTGTGTGAATGAGGGTGAGTTCATGTGTGTGTCTGTGTATGGATGGATGCATCCATGAACATGTACGTGTGTCTGTGTGTGTGGGCATCCATTCATGCAGGTTGAAGTTTAATGTCTGAGAACCGGGTGATTTCCCCTTAGATAGGCCAGCTGCAAAGTCAAAATTGGCTATAATGTAAAAATGTATGAAAACAAAAATGTGGGTAATGTAAGGTTAGGGTTAGGCATTAGGGATAGCAGTGTGGTTAAGGTTAGGTTTAAAGTTAGGTTTAAAATCAGATTGTATGAATTTGTGGCTGTGCTAGCTAGTGACCACTCTGTAGAGCTGCCCTCAGAACATGATTCATAACCAAAAACGCTTACCTGCTCCATTCGTGCATGTGTGTGTGTGTGCATTCGTCTGTGCACGTGTGTGTGTGTTCCAAAGTGATGGCTCCTCCTTGGCCAGCTCTAGCCCCAGCCCCCCTCCTGGCTCCCAGTGACATGGTTAGGGGCCCCGGTGGTAATAAGACCGCTGGGAGAGGCTCTTAGGCAGCACTTTCTGCTATTGATACTTAGTCATTCTCCACACACAAGGGCACAGAGAAGCTCAGCCCAGTCTGAAGGTCTTCCTCTCACCTCTCCATCGACTGAGCTGCATGGAATGGAGTGTGTGTGTGAGAGTGCTGGGGTGGGCGTGTGTGTGGTGGTGGTGGTGGGGGAGCTTGTGTGTGTGTAGGAACGTTGACTGTGAAGACTATAGGGTCTTAGGGAACGGTTATTTGGAATCTGTCAATAAACCAACCCTCCTAGCTTTTAAGTCTATATTGCTATTTCACTATGCTGTTTCATGCACTATTTTCTCAGTAGCGACATCTTTACTTACAAGCAATACATACACCCCCCCCCCCCCCCCCCCACACACACACACACACACACACACACACACACACACACATACACACTTGATAAATTAAGATATTTCATGGTATTCCTTCATACAAATTGTTACATCTTCTGGAGAAAACAATAACAGTTTGGCTTGATTTCTCCTCAGATGTTAATTTGTATTTTTTTAAACTTAACCTTTATTTTAACATGGAAGACATATTGAGACTAGGTTATAATTCATTGAATTCATTATATAGATATTACTCCACTTCTGTCACGTTGGTATAAAGGGATCTTGAGACAGGCGCAGGAATGCGTAAAAGTTTTTTTTATTTACCCAAATTACAGCATGCCATGTAAAGGCCCGGGGACAAACACCAAACAAACACGATCACAAAACACAGGATTGAAACCCAAACAAAAGAGCGAGGAGTACCTTGAATAAATACACTGGGGCGAGACCCGTAACATACAAGTGCACAATGATATCACGAAATCCGTAATCATCTGCGCAATACAAGAGGCACGAAAGCCAAAGCAACACAGCACATGTACTCACACGAACAATGGACATTGGAACAATAATCAACAGGACAATGGTCAACAAAGGGCACACTAATACAATTCCTAATCAATGGGAATAGGGACAAGGTGTGCATAATGACAGTTCCGGAGAGATCCGTGACAAATTCTATGAAAACAACTACATAAAACAGGTGCCAGAATAGTTTTAGGCCGATTTTAGACTGGTCAGGGTTTGTTTACCTTGTCCAAAACACTTTCACTCAAGGTCAGAGAGCACTAGCCTCTCTCTCTGTACTGGTAGTATTGACAGAGCAGGATTTGATTGGAAGTGTGGGAAGTTGGGTATTTCCAACCAATCAATCCACAGACAGTTAGGTACACAGCTTCCTGTGTTTTATGGAAATCAGATGTCAGAATCGACTAATCAAATCCCCCAAAGCTTCCAGAGTAATCTTGCCCCGAAGCGTTGGGATTCAACCCAAAAACACGCGGTCAGCTCTCCCCCATGATTGGTGGACGGCTACTCTGAGGCTTAGACCTTGGCCAGTCAGAAGCCTTGAAACTAGGTGAGTAGTAGTTCCATCCAAATTCAGTCTGTCAAGAGCTTTTTTCTCTCTGTATAGGAGCTTGAAAATATTGACGGAGGGAAATTGCAGAGGCTGAAATGTAGAGTGAAAATAAAGTTATAGGTGCCAGATTCCAACCCACTTTATGACTTGATTTCATTACTGTAGACTCGGTTCATATTTCCCTATGCAATTGTTATACAGTAGGTCTCATTAAACTGAGCGAATGTTAAGCTTAGTATAAGTAATGCAGGTGAATAATGTGGACAGAGCTATAGCGCATTCCTTCGGTTGGGAGGTGAATATAGGGCCAAATCTGAATCTCAATGAATACTCGATTAAGCCTATTCTCTGGTGAGTGTTTTACCTCACCAGTCAGTTTATTAGCTACACCACCCCTGTTCGCTCCTACAGACAGTCACGTGGATGTGGCTTGTTATATAAAGCAGGCAGACAGGCATCGAGGCATTCAGTTACTGTTCGATTGAACGTTAAAATGGGAAAAACAAATGACCTTCCTGGGACTTTTACGCATGGCAGTGACTAGGATTTACTGACAATGGAGCGACAAACAAAACACATCTACTGTAGTCAGCAGCAGTCCTGTGGACGAAAACAGCTCATTGAGGAGAAAGGTCGAAGTAGAATGGCAAGACTCGTGCAAGCCAGCAGGCGGGCCACTAACAGACAAATAATGGCGCAGCACAACAGTGGTGTGCAGAACGGCATCTGGAAATCACAACTCATCTGCCCTTGTCACGGATGGGCTATTGAAACAGACAACCACACCAGCTTTGACTCCTATCAGCTAAAGATAAGAAGATGCGGCTCCAGTGAGCCCGCGACCACCAACACTGGTGGTTGCCTAGAACATGACAGCGAGTTCAGTTTTTTTGAGTGGCCTGCGCAGTCAAAAGAGCATGTTTTAGATGAGATGGAACGGGCTGTTCTCAGCATGAACATACTGCCGTCCAATCTGCAGCAACTGCGTGATGCAATTGGGTCATCAAGGACCAACATCCCTGTGGAACGTTTCTGACACCTTAGAAACGTAAAATGCCCCGAAGAATTCAGGCAATTCTGGAGGCAAAGGGAGGTTCGGCACGGTGCTAGATGGGTGTACCTAATAAACTGGCTTGCTGAGCTCTCGGCACCCCAGATATAAGATATTCAAATATTATTTGGAATGATCATTAATCACGTTTGCCGAATTTTAACACTAAGCAATAATCATTATTCTTCTGCAGTCTTAAAGGCCCAGTGCAGTCAAAAATGTGATTTTTCTATGTTTTATATACATTTCCCCACTATGAGGTTGGAATAATACTGTGAAATTGTGAAAATTATGATAATGAAATAAAAAAAATTCAGACTGTTTTGGTGGGATGTAGTTTTGGCCTGGTGACATCAACAGGCGGTATATTATTTAATAGACCAATAAGAAAGAGAGTTCCAAACCTCTCTGCCAATATCAATCTTTTTTCTCTCACTCAGATCACTCCCAGACAGTCTTAGCAAAATTCTTGCTTGAGAAGCTTTTTTTTGTTTATTTCTGACAATTTTTGTTTCATTTTGTTACCCAGAAATGATTTGATATTGAGACAAAAACAGCTGCCCTGGACCTTTAATGTACCCGGGCACACATGCAGGCACACATACTGAGCATACTTTCACACTGGCAGCCCATCTGCATAATGGACACCTGCATTAACACACACACGCACACATGGACACACACCCAGGGAGAAATTAAACCATCTCTTAGTTTTGACTTTCTCTTTTAGAAAGAGCAGGGGGAGCAAGGTGGGAGCCGATATTCACAAGACTGTTTCGTGTTGCTATTGTTCCCTGTTCAGACATATTCTGGATGGCACCACACAGAGTTTCACCCTGACAGGACAATACAGGATGAAAATAGTTTGATTAAAATATCTTAAATGTAATGGAAAGATCTTAGCTGGAACCTGACCAAGGCCAACTCCAAGCTGGAGAGAGATGAGGAGTTTAACTTTTTTGAAGCTGTTACTTTTTTTGGTGCATTTGATTCATTTCTGTTACATGTTGGTTATCTGTGTACGTTATTTGTTCTATTCCGGCACCAGAACATCTAATTCAACTTGTCAAGTGCTTGACAATTAGTTGACTGGCTAAGTCAGATGTATTATCGCTCCCATCGAACAAATATGTTCAGTGGTTGTGGTTCCCGGGAAACACTGCTCAAATGTTTAGTGAACGCAAAACTCTCATCAGCCAGAATCCTCTCGAGTGCAGGCGAAGGTTTAACGTCATCTATCAAGATGTCTGTTAGTGTTGTAATTGGTGAAGATGGTTCAAGCCCTTGTCAGATCCTACAGTAGCTGTACACCACACACCCAATAATGGATGAAGTAGTCCAAATTCTTCAGTGATTGGCATTCCCAGTGAAGACTGAGCAAGAAAAGACTGACATGAATTTGCCACATATGATAACCTGTAATCTGACTTGTTAACAGTAATTAAGATCACATTAATGGAGCAAAAAAATGCATACATCTCTATTTAATAAGGGTCATGGGAGAGGGCAGAGGGCGAAAACATTCCCCAGGCCTTGGATTGGCATCAAAACGCAAAGGCACCGGTGTTTCGCTTCTCTGCCACTGTGAAATATTCACTGAGAAGCCAGAGTGACATACCTCCCTCTTCACCGTTGACCTTCAGCTGAAAAAAACATGGGAGAGGAGGGTTCGGGGATAGGCTTTGACTCAAACCAGAACAGTCACCTGTCCTCCCCAATCATTCCTACCCAGCATTCACCTCTCCTCTACAAAGATGGAGAGAACGAAAGAGAAAAAGACAGAGAAAAACACACAGGAGAGTGTCATCTCAGACAAATGAGAGGTCTGGCTCTCCTGCGACCCTGTGGGTTAACTCCGTGTCTCTCCCCTACTCGTGGTGCTCTGTCCCTGGGTAGAGTACGTCAGACGTGGGTCGAGGCAATGGGTTGTGACATGGGTCTCCATCGGGGTCCCAGAGGGAGAGGAGGTGAAGAGGTAAGGGCCTGGTTGATGTGCGGCGTAGTCGGCGCAGGGTGGGTGATAAGAGTGAGAGGGAAGGTTCTGTGGTAACATGGTGGGTTGATGGATGGCCGGCGGAGGTGGGGATGGCAGGCAGGGTCGCTGTGTATCAGCAGAGGACACTGGCTCTATCAGGCTGGAGGAGAACAAATTGGTTCAGCTTTCACTCCAGCACAAGCTAGCCAACACGCTATGAAATTGACTGATCATTGGCTAGCATACCCATACGCTATGAAAGGGATTGCATTGGCTACCATAACCAACGTGCTATGAAAGGGACAGGCCATTGGCTAGCATACCCATACGCTATGAAAGGGATTGCATTGGCTACCATAACCAATGTGCTATGAAAGGGACAGGCCATTGGCTAGCATACCCGATATGCTTGTGATGGAGCTGTGGATACCATGAACTTCTATTGCTGTACTGGTGATACAGAGAAGATTAGTTGGACTGTTTCAGAGTCATATCTGAGACTTGGGCCATTCAAAATGATCTCCAAACAACTAGTCTTTTCTCTTCTGTCTACATCTGTAGTGCCTCCTCAAAACTTAGATTCACTTCCAGCCACATCCAGAGTAGGGAACAGTTCATCATCATATTGTTTCAGGGATACACTTTGTCACACCGCACCGCCATGCTGTGTGTGTACAGAGATCAAGTGTCCCTGTGATGTGTTAATCAGAGCTCCCCTGTCGACTCTGTTTCCGACCGGCAACACGCTTTATCACAAGGAGCGTAGGCTGGGGAGGTTTTTTAATTGTCGACCTGGGGCAAATTAACGAGTTTCACTAATCACCCCCACATGAAGGGATTTCCTAAAAGGACACAATCATAAAGCCATCTCCCTAATTAGAACACATGATATGATGAGTTTGATAACATGAGGTGGCAATAAAAGTGCTAATGACTGTGATGCAGGGAGGCTCACGTGTCAGTGTTTATCAAGTGATTGATGCGTTTTGACGTCATTGATCAGACAGTCGATCAACCAAGCCTAAATCATTGTTATAAGAAATGTAATTGGTGTCATTTGCATTCCGAGAAAATAAATGTATTGTATTCTGATCACATTCTGAGAATGATCTCTATTAATTATCTATAAGGAAAATGTATAGGAGGACTCAGAAAGCACATAAACATCTGTTAAAAATGAGATGTTTCTGCCACGCGTAACCTGCTTTAATTTATTGAGCACTTTTATTATCCCTGAAATAACCATTTTCTTTAATCTAGATAATGTAATCTGCATAAATTTCAGCACATGGCCAGTGTAGCTCTCAGCCATATGCCTCCGACTGAGTGCTCGCATGTATTATGCATGGTCTCTTCAGGATCACTCAAAAATCCCCCTCCTCTTTTCTTCCCCGACCGCAGCTGATTCTACAAGGACAATGATGGCACATCTTCTCACCAGACACAGGAAATATGGGAAACAAAAGGTGGCCTTCAGTATGGTAAATGCATTAAGAGGCCTTGGAACAAAGGAGCAACTAAACAGAATTAACAGCTGAACAATGTGAGTGAAATATAACGTTGATGATTTTAGACTGTCACTTTGCCTTTGCTGTGGAGGTTGAGAGAAAAAAGGCGAAATGTGACAAACGACAATCACTGTGAATGTTTAATGGATTCCTCAGCAGTTTGAGTGTTCATTTAAACAGCCATTGATAATTGTAGATCAAAGCAAATTATCATAATCAAGTACGCTGTCATGCAATGATTTCTCTCGGCTGCTTTCAGTGCTACAGCCTGGCTGGCTCAGTCTCCCTCCCTCCCTCCCTCCCTCCCTCCCTCCCTCCCTCCCTCCCTCCCTCCCTCCCTCCCTCCCTCCCTCCCTCCCTCCCTCCCTCCCTCCCTCCCTCCCTCCCTCCCTCCCTCCCTCCCTCCCTCCCTCCCTCTCCCTACAGTTGAAAGGAATAAATCATTATCATAACCACCTCTCCCTAAATGATTTTACTTCAAGCACCACACACTACGGATCATGACGTGTCTACATTGACACATGGTAATCAATGCGACACATGGCGATCAATGTGTTCCTAATCACATACATTGACCATTGCTGAAGCCGAACAAGTCTACTTAGAGATCTACTTTCGTTCAGTGATAGTTTTATTAGAACTAGTTTCTTGGCTTCTGCACCTTGGTTGTCACACTAAAAGGATATTGTGCGTCAATCACAGATTTAATCTTCTCTATTTTTTTCACACACTTCACCTCTCTTTCCTCCTTTCCTCTTTCTCTCTAATAGACTCTTTCCTTTGATTTCCCCTCTTCTCTTATGTTCTCTACCTTTCTTTACCTCTCAAGTCTTCTATTGAACCCTTTTTGTCCGCTCTCTTTCTACCCTTTTGCTGCGTCTCCGTTCATTGTTACTGTCTGAGTAGATGATGTAGAGCTCCACAGGGGTCCCTTCTCCCTCCACCCTGCCCAGTGAGGGTTACTCTCAGCCTGGGGTCTGGTTTGTCCTTGGCCCCTTCAGAGACAGAATCTCCAGGGGGTCATCAGTCTCTGAGGCTATCAGCCCAATTGTCTTCCATAACACTCCTTTTGTGATTGATGCCAATTAGGAACATGGGAGAGAGAGAGAAAGAAAGAAATGTCTGTATGTGTGATGTTTACTGTTCATTTTTATTGTTTATTTCACTTTATATATTCACTTTATATATTATCTACCTCACTTGCTTTGGCAATGTTAACACATGTTTCCCATGCCAATAAAGCCCTTGAATTGAATTGAAATTGAAAGAGAGATATCTCTGATCTACAGTATGAAGTGGCAAGAGTAGAGATACTGTTGGAAGAGCACAACTGTGGTAGAGCCAGTGTTGAAAGTAACAACTACAATTCGTTGGATGTATGGAGATATATTGGTAAAATAATTGGTCATGAACTTTTGTTATTTCCTTCTCTATGATCTGGCATAGCAGAGAAATGAATGGAGAAGCTTTTTGTTTCTCCTGCCAGTATTCCATTTGTTTACAGACCCTGCAGAAGTAGCCTAACACTTTCCATTCAATCTACAACTGGGACAACAATACATCAGAAACATACAATAAAACCAGGAACAGCAAACCCACAAGGGACTCTCTTTGACTATGTCAGCTTGGCTGGTTTGTGAACTGGGCTGATATGGCAGCTGGAGGCTGTAAAACGGAGACAACCAAGGTAAAATAGGTCCTTTTTTGATGGGATTATGGGTAGGGAAAAATCGGGAAGCAAACACAGGAAGTACACAAACAAGCCCATTTCAAACAGTTCTGCAGCCTGGAAAAATGAGACAGGCAGCTGGCTAAGCAGTGGTGTAGAACAAACTAATCTCAGAGAACAGGTAGCTCTGGCACCAACCCTCCATAAATACACAAGCAGTTGGCGTTGGTCTGTTTTGCTGCTAGTTGACGAGTATGTAAGCTATACTGCTACAGAAAGAATAAGCCAAGATTGAGAAGTAAAGAGGGACTGTACTTAACTCCCCACCCCCACCAAAACCTGTTCTGATGATCACTCTCATAGAGATAGTTAAGGAACTTTGACATTTTCAACCTGTTAACTGCATAAATACATGTTTATGCTAATTTACTATTGACATTAAAGAGTGATTTACACTTCTCAAGTGAGGTGTCTTTAGGATAACACCAAGGCTCCTCTCTACATCCAAACCTAATTACTGATGTCCTTGAGCCTCTCTCCAGCCCGTCTCCTTACAGACATAGACCAGTTACCACTGTCCAATCATCGTTACTCTTCCTTAACATGATACTCCAATAATAGTCCCTGTCATTGGCCGGACTTTGGAGAGAGATAATGGCCCCCGAGATGCTGTTTCACACTGGGACTTCATAGCAACCTCCTACTGTATAGGGGGCATGTGAAATGACCTAGACCTGAGTACAGTCATTGGTGATAGAGATAGCGATAGCACCTAGAATATAACTCTCCAAATACACTACCTTTCAAAAGTTTGGGGTCACTTAGAAATGTCCTTATTTTTTAAAGAAAAGCCTTTTTTTTGTCCATTAAAATAACATCAAATTGATCAGAAATACAGTTTTGACATGGTTAATGTTGTAAATGACTATTGTAGCTGGAAACGGCAGATTTTTTAATGGAGTATCTACATAGGCGTACAGAGGCCCATTATCAGCAACCATCACTCCTGTGTTCAAACGGCATGTTGTGTTACCTAATCCAAGTTTATAATTTTAAAAGGCTAATTGATCATTAGGAAACCCTTTTGCAATTATGTTAGCACAGATGAAAACTGTTGTCCTGATTAAAGAAGCAATAAAACTGGCCATCTTTAGACTAGTTGAGTCTCTGGAGCATCAGCATTTGTAAACTCGTCAGTCAGTTCTTGTTCTGAGAAATGAAGGCTATTTCATGCAAGAAACTGAAGATGTCATACAACGCTATGTACTACTCCCTTCCCAGAACAGCACATACTAGCTCTAACCAGAATAGAAAGAGGAGTGGGAAACCCCGGTGCACAACTGAGCAAGAGGACAAGGACATTAGAGTGTCTAATTTGAGAAACAGGCGCCTCACAAGTCCTCAACTGGCAGGTTCACTAAATAGTACCCGCAAAACACCAGTCTCAACATCAACAGTGAAGAGGTGACTCCGGGATGCTGGCCTTCTAGGCAGGCTCATCTGTAAACGAGAACTTGGTCGCAGTATGACTCCCTGATAAAATAAAGGTTAAATAACAAAAAGGTCAACTCTATCAGGTGTTCGGAAGCCTGCTATACAGTAGTTGGTGTGTTTTACGTTACTAAGAGAATAGGCTCGTGGTCTTGTGAACGTTCTAACCGAAAGCCCTTTATCTTCTTTTATGAGAATGAAAATGCCAAGGTGAAATGGTCTCATAGCAACAGGCTCAGCCTTTATTTGAGGGCAGGAAGCAGCTTGTTAAAAGTGAGTTGTCACCAGCAGCCAGTGCTAGGGCTCAGTGTCCATGCAGTGTCAACAGCAGTTTGAACTCAGGTAGACCTTTAACGAACAGCAACCTGCTCTGAGGTAGGGTGCTAGAGCCCATGGTCCGTAGTAACAGCTCAAGCGTGTAAATTGTGCGGCAGAGTACAGCTCAAGGGAGGAGGGGGAATCATATTGAAATACATCAGTCTGCAGATTGCATCTGTAAATTGCATTATAATCTGTGACAATGAAGAGATTGGTTGAATCTCTGCTCCGTTGCGTTTGTTTCTGCAGATCAAATGATACCGAGAGAGTGAGTAATAGTAACAGGAAAATTGTAACTGTAACAATTGCATATTATTGTCAAACTTGCTCTACAAATTCATGGATTGCAGGTTATGCATATGTAAATTACAGAACGCATAGGCAATTCCAACCAAATTGTACCTTAGTCAGTTTACATTAAGGCAGTGCTGAAGGCGTGCTTCAATATTGGAAATCATTTTATCATTTACATGGTGAGAGATTTTTTGATTGAGGGATTTCTTTTCCTTCCAACCATAACCACACATCTACTTTTTCACTGTACACAATCACGACTACATTTGTGTTTTTCCCGGCGCGTGTGTTAATTACATTTCCCTTTGTAGGAATTCCATATTCACTGTTGGAGAAAAATATTTTTCATTTCCATGGCCCCCTGCTTTCCCTTACATAAGACCACCCATACACTAGATTAAAGAAACACACCTACCAAACTCCAGACCAGGCTGCTGAAGTGCAGGAAGATAGTAGACGAGAGACTTGAGATGCAAATATTTTAATTGATTTTGGTTTGTCCTTGTATAGTAACGATGAATGGAATTTGGTCTCAATGTCAATGAAACATTGCTGTTCGGAATTGTATGTAAAGACACTGTGGACATGAGCTATGTTGATTTGGTGCAATATTTTTCTGTGAACTGTTCCCCCATGGATATGCATGGTGTTTAGGTAGATGTGTTACCGGTAAGATAAGATAAGCTCGATAGAGATACAACTAAACCTTCACATTCATTTGTAATGAAATAAAGCATGACTGATGGTCTTTAGAGAGAGACTAACCTGACTAACCTGGAGTGATGGATGAACTTTACTCTGGAGGAGCAGGAGAGTAAGAGTGCATCTTCCCCCCACTACCTCGAGGTAAACGCTTCCTTGTTCACTCACTCAGACAGTCAGTCAGTCAGAAGATAGCCAGTCAGCCAGCCAGTCAGTCAGAAAGGGATTGAGGCCTAAATAAACCTATTAGATCCATCCATCATCTCAGTATTTCAGCTGAAGACAAACAATGATGGATCCCCCTCACAGACACTGTCAAACAGCCATAAAAATGTCAGACGCTCCTCTTCCTGATGTGTGGCTTTGGAAGTTTGTGTGTTTGCGTTTGCGTGTGTGCCTGTGTTTTGTTTTGTGCTTGTGTGTGTGTCCATAAGTACAGTGCCTTGCAAAAGTATTCAGACCTCTTAGATTTTTTCAAATTTGATTGTGTTACCTAGTGGGATTAAACTTAAAACGTTTTAAAAATGTTTTATTATGTAGTCGTTCCACAAGTATTCAGACCCAAGCCTGAATTAGTTCAGGACTCAAAGTTGGCTTAACAAATCACACATTTTCATGGACTCACTGTGTGAAATAATAGGGCTTGACATGATTTTTGAATGGCTAACCCTTCCTCTGTCCCCCATACATGCAACATTTGTAAGGTTCTTCAGTCAAGTTGTCACGCCCTGATCTGTTTCACCTGTCCCTGTAATTGTCTCCACCCCCTCCAGGTGTCGCTTATTTCCCCCAGTATATTTATCCCTGTGTTTCCTGTCTCTCTGTGCCAGTTCGTCTTGTATGTTTTCCAAGTCAACCAGCGTTTTTCCCGTTCTGCTGCTTTTTGCTATTCTCCTTTTTCTAGTCCTCCTGGGTTTGACCCTTGCCTGTTTCTGGACTCTGTACCCGCCTGCCTGCCAGACTTTCTGCATGCCTTGACCAGGAGCCACTCTGTACCTCCTGGACAACTTGCAGACTTGTTTACGTGCTGCTGTACGTTTTGTTGCTAACCTTACTTTGCTACCTGACAATTTTACGGTTTTTACTTTTTAATTACCGTTTATATTTGTAGTTTTTCCCTCACTCACTCAAATATTTATATTTATATTGTTCTAGGTCCCAACAAACAAAGAGATCTTCTGTTGAATCTGACAATTAATCTTAATGGTTATACAGTCGTCTCAAATAAAACTGTGAAGGACCTCTGCGTTACTCTGGACCCTGATCTCTCTTTTGACAAACATATCAAGACTGTTTCAAGGACAGCTTTTTTCCATCTACGTAACCTTGCAAAAATCTGAAACTTTCTGTCCAAAAATGATGCAGAAAAATGTATCCATGCTTTTGTCACTTCTAGGTTAGACTACTGCAATACTCTACTTTCCGGCAACCCGGATAAAGCACTAAATAAACTTCAGTTAGTATTAAATACGGCTGCTAGAATCTTGACTAGAACCAAAGAATTTGATCATATTACTTCTAACCTACAAAGCATTACATGGGCTTCCTCCTACCTATCTTTCCGATTTGGTCCTGCCGTACATACCTACACGTACGCTACGGTCACAAGACCTAATACCTGTCCCCAGTCCACCTGGCCGTGCTGACCTGTTGCACCCTCAACAACCACTGTGATTACTATTATTTGACCATGCTGGTCATTTATGAACATTTGAACATCTTGGCCATGTTCTGTGTTACAGATACAGGTATCCTGGGGGGTATTTGTATTTCTCCTCTGTCCTAGTAACAGGTGGCAGTCATCCGTGGCATCAATCTGAAGACACACCTACTCCTGTTTCCCTTACCCAATCACATCCCCTTTCCCTTGGTTTAAAAACCCAGTCAGTTGTTTTCCCAGTGGCTCACTCTCTCCCTCTGGATTTGCTGAAGACCACATTCTTTCATACCCCACAGTTTAGTTTGTTTGTGCGGCTACATCTCACATTGTCTGAGTATGTACTGATGTGATGTATTATTGTTGGTTTGTTGGTGGGAGAAGGGGATAACCAGCCAAGTCGCCCTTGGGCATACATTACCCTTAGGAAAACTTTGTCTAAATACCCTAGTTAGACCTGGGCGGAGCACCCACTGGATTTTATTGGTTTAGTTAGCTAGCTGTTCTTTACCCAGTAAGACTAATTTAGTTATTTTTTTATATTTCTTATTTCTCCTCCTTGGGTCCAGCTCAGACCCTTTTTCCCACACCCCATTACCATGTGCTTGACAATAAACTTAAAGTGTTTGATGGTAGGTTTAGGTTGTCTGGATTTCTTTTAGTTCTCACTGTTCCTTTTCACTGTTGTGACTTGCATGAGATATGTTACGGGTCTCACCCCCCCCCCCCCAACTGCTGGGAAAAGGGGGTTCCTAACATTCTGTTATAATTCTCCACCCGTCACAGCCAGAAGAGGACTTACCACCCCTCATAGGCTGGTTCCTCTCTAGATTTCTTCCTAGGGTTGGGCCTTTCTAGGGTGTTTTTCCTAGCCCCCGTGCTTCTACACCTGCATTGTTTGGGGTTTTAGGCTGGGTTTCTATACAGCACTTTGAGATATCAGCTGATGTAAGAAGGGCTATATAAATACATTTGATTTGATGATCTGGTTTTGACCTTTTGTCGTCCACGACCATTCTCTTGCCTACTCCTTTTGGATTAATAAACATTGTAAGACTCCAACCATCTGCCTCCTGTGTCTGCATCTGGATCTCGCCTTGTGTCATGATACAAGTATTGAATTTCAAGCATAGATTAAACTACAAAGACCAGGGAGCTTTTCGAAAGCCTTATGAAGAAAGTCAGTGTTAGATGGGTAACAATAACAAATCAGACACTGAATATATATTTAAGCATGTTCAAGTTAATAATTATGTTGTGGATTATGTACTAAACCACCCAGACACATCAAAGATACAGTCATCCTTCTGAACTGAGCTGCAGGATAGTTATGGAACTGCTCAGGGATGTTACCCTGAGGCCATTGATTTTAAAACAGCTACATAGTTCAACGGCTGTGATGGGAGAACTGAGGCTGGATCGACAATATTGTAGTGACTCCACAATAATGATTTCAATTACAGAGTTAAAAGAAAAATACAAATATGCAGAATATACAATATTCCAAAACATGCATCTTGTATGAAAAAAATAATAATAATAAGTTATTCTAAAAATAAAAAACAGCAAAGGAATACACTTTTTGGCCTAAATGCAAATCTTATGTTTGGCGCAAATCCAACATAACACATCACTGAGAAACTGCCTCATCATTTTCAAACATGGTGGTGGCTGCATCATGATATGGGTATGCTTGACATCTGCAAATACTGGAGTTTTTCAGGATAAAAAGAAACGGGATGGAGCTAAGCACAGGCAAAATCCTATACCAAAACCTGCTTCAGTCTGCTTTACAACAGAAACTGGGAGAGGAATTCATATTTCAGCAGGACAATAACCTGCAACATAAGTCCACATCTACACTGGAGTTGCTTACCAAAAATACAGTGAATGTTCCTGAGTTTACACGTTACATTTTTGACTTAAATCAGCTTGAAAATCTATGATAAGACTTGAAAACTGCTGTCCAACATCCCCAACATCTTGATAGAGCTTGAAGAATTTCGAAAAGAATAATGGGCAAAAAATGCACAATCCAGGTGTGGAAAGCTCTTAAAGACTTACCCAATAAGACTCAGCTGTAATCAATGCCAAAGTTGTTTCTAACATGTATTGACTCAGGGAGGTGAATACTTCTAAATACTTTTAAAATACTTTAAAATACTTTTTGATTTGTCTTCCGTTTTGACATTACAGAGTATTTTTTGTAGATTGTTGACAATCTATTGTTGACAATTTTTATTTAAATACATTTTTATCCCACTGTGTAACACAATAAAATGTGAAGAAATTCGAAGGGTCTGAATAATTTTGCAAGACACTGTATGTGTTATGCGCTTGTGCGTATGTGTGTTTGACTGGTGCATCACTTCATCTGTACTGGCATGACAAAGTGTGAGATGATAAGGGGGTTTGAGAAAAGAGAGAGGAAGAAGACAGTTGGTGTGTTTTCCATTCTAAACGAGAGCCCTGAGTAGAGAACAGAACACAGTGAAGCTGCAAGTTGGGCTAAAGCCGCTTAAAGGGGAACTCCATCTCTCTCCATTTGTAACGCTTTTAATCATTTGTGTCATCAAGCAAAACCTAGATCAAAGAATACGATAAGAAACATCCTGTTGTTTTCCATTTTTTCTTTCCCTCTCTTCCTCGTTTAATCTCGCCACTTTGCAATAGCTGCTTGGTGAGTGAAAATGGAAGAAAATGATGAATTGTTACATGGACATCTTTAGAATCATCCCCTGTGTGGTGGGAGAAACCTGAGAATAATCACAACTTATTACCATAGCTGAACTGAGAAGCCACGACTCCACTTATTCCAAGGGGAGGATATCATCGGAATACCTTGATGATCTGAGATGGGATCACAGAGGGAGATTCATTCCTTCACGCTCTTGAATAAGAAGCTATTTATTACAACAATATACATGTATATAGGAGATAACTGAGAATTTTGTATTTCTTTTTCTGTGGTTTTATACTATATGTATTCACATGTTGGGGCGGCAGGGTAGCCTAGTGGTTAGAGCGTTGGACTAGTAACCGGAAGGTTGTCAGTTCAAACCCCTGAGCTGACAAGGTACAAATCTGTCGTTCTGCCCCTGAACAGGCAGTTAACCCACTGTTCCCAGGCTGTCATTGAAAATAAGAATGTGTTCTTAACTGACTTGCCTGGTTAAATAAAGGTAAAATTTAAAAAAAAAAATGTTGTCTGGTGCATCTACCATTACTCCATCAATCACTCTGAAATACTATCTTTAATACATTTGATCAGATAAACATAAGTTCTTTATCAATTCCTTTCCAAGACCAATTATTTAACATCTTGGACCCACACTTAAATCATTTACCATTTTCTGACCCTCTATTTGTGGAGTTTTAAGTTCTCTAGATCAGTAGCTCTGTGATTCTGAGTGAACTGCAGTGTGATGGAGATTCATTAGAAGGCCTTAACAACCTCCAGTTCTCACCAGATACAGTATGAAGAGATGGCCTCCGAGATGTTGCTGATTTATTCTATACATTAGCATGTTCTCTCAGTGTGATACCATATGAAGAGATGGCCTCCGAGATGTTTCTGATTTATTCTATACATTAGCATGTTCTCTCAGTGTGATACCGTATGAAGAGATGGCCTCCGAGATGTTGCTGATTTATTCTATACATTAGCATGTTCTCTCAGTGTGATACCGTATGAAGAGATGGCCTCCGAGATGTTGCTGATTTATTCTATACATTAGCATGTTCTCTCACACAGTCACATGCATGCATGTACTCAGACATGCACATACACACACTGAAGTTGCCATCACAGTGTCAAAAGCTCACACTTGCTCCACACACACCCAAAACACACCAACTGAAATGAATACATGAGATACAACAACAACAACAAACCCCTTGAAACCTGCAAACACACCAGACATCTGGGCAATGTAACGACTTGCGGCAGAACCAGGATCAGTAAAGATTAAATGTAGGGGAGGGCAGAACTGCATGATGATCCCATTCTAGGCACAGTACAGGCATACATTTGTCTCAGGTCTTAGGCCTATGTTACACCCCTGAAAACAGGAGAGAAATAATCAAGACAGTGATACGGTGTTGTATTCTCAATTCAACGTTTAGTTCAATCATTTCACAAAAGTAACACATTACAAAACAACAGAAAAACCATTATACAAATAACACAGCAAAATATCTTATTAACAACGCGTATGTTCATTCACAATCGACATAAAATGGCAGCTACTCTCAGTACGATGCTATTCTTCACTTCAACCGAGCAGGGCTAATATTACTCTCTTCAAACTTAACTCTAACTTCCTCAAGACGTTTCTAAAACACACCTTAAACACTCTTGACATGTTAGCGAGTTATAACATTTAAATTACTATTTTTATCATCAATAAAGTACCTGAAAACAGGGGAGAAATAATCACGACAGTGATACGGTGTTGTATTCTCAATTCAACGTTTAGTTCAATGAGAAAAGACCGCGATTTTCCCCAGGAATATGGGTGGAGACCAGAGCAATCGATCTCCGGCTCATAGATTAAGAGCATTTCGTAGATCACAGATTAACACTTTTAGGCACCACAAAATAAAGTAATCAATCTAACCTTTTACACATTACTCTCACAATTCGTACCCTTTGACAGATTTGAACTTTAACACAATTATATGAATGTTATCAATCTCTATCAACTAATACTGAATGCATCTTTTTAACCTTAGATGTTTTAAGATCCTCACATACTGTGAACTTACTAATACTTTTCAATGTATAACAGGCTATGAATATTTCCTTTAACCTGTCACACCTACATGTGTGTTACTGGCTACACTGAGTGTACAAAACATTAAGGAACCCCCCCACACCCATACACATACTTCTGCCCTCAATTCTTTGGGGCATGGAAAGCGTTCCACAGGGATACTAGCCCATGCTGACTCCAATGCCTCCCACAGTTGTGTCAAGTTGGCTGGTTGTCATTTGGGTGGTTGACTATTCTTGATACACACGGGAAGCTGCTGAGTGTGAAAAACCCAGCTGAGTTGCAGTTCATGACACAAACTGGTGCGCCTGGCACAAACTACAATACCCTGTTCAAAGGCACTTAAATGTTTTGTCTTGCCCATTCACCCTCTGAATGGCACACATACACAATCCATGTCTCAATTGTCTCAAGGCTTAAAAATCATTCTTTAACCTGTCTGCTACCCTTCATCTACACTGATTTAACAAGTGACATCAATACGGGATCATAGCTTTCACCTGGATTCACCTGGTCAGTCTATGTCATGGAAAGAGCAGGTGTCAATGTTTTGTACACCCAGTGTATAGTAGATGCACTAATGCAGAGAGTTGCACACTGCTGTATTACGTGGAAGTGTCAACTCCATCCAAGACATGCTGCTCTGCAAATCAAACAGACTTCTTAGTGTCAGTGTCAAACCCAGCCTAAGACTATGAGACAAAAACACAGATCTCTATTGTACAGGCAATGTACTCAGAGGTACTAGAGGTAATATCATTCAGGATTTGTCTCCGGGAGTTACATGATATTGGTGACTGACCCCCTTAACAACTTATGCAAAGACACAGCAGAGAAAGTAATAACATGTACATTTACAATAGAGCTTTGTCACACTCTGCAGAAATTACAGTCCTGGTGTTTGGTCACGGGTTTGCAATTACTGTACATGGCTGTTGTAGGGTTTCACTCTCAGACTGCGACATCAGCTAAGAGAATGTATAAACCGGTGAGAATGTATAAACTGGGATATGGATGGGAAATGTACGTACGTAATATAATATATAACATACAGTCAGGTCTTTTATTGGCACCCTTGAAACAGATGAGAAAAAAATTCTATACAAATGCTCAGCGAAAAGACATTTTGTAAAAATCTAAAAAAAACTACAAATAAATAGGGGTCAAAAGTACTGAAAACTGGGCTGTTAATATATTTTTTGTATTGCTTGTTAAACAACATTTATTTCTCTGAGCAATTGTATTAGTATAAATTATTTTAATTTTCATGTTTTTTTGCTCAGAGGTTGCCAATAATCCTGTACCTGAATGTATATACAGTATATGCCATTTGCAAATGTTTTATATCCAAATCGAATTATGGCCATGCGTCCAGAATGTAAATCAATTTGGATTATTTATTTTGCCTGTGACCTGAAGACCTATGTTAGAACCCTCAACTAATGCCTAGGCTTCAGCTCTGTGGCCTGGTTTCATACTCCGCAAACATTGTGCATCTGGTGTAACAGGCCAGTTAGAGTGGGCTTATGTACATACAGTGCGTTCAGAAAGTATTTCCACCCCTTGAATTTTTCAACATTTTGTTGCGTAACAGCCTGCATTTTAAATGGATTAAATAGAGATTTTTTTTTGTCAGTGGTCTACAAATACACCTTAAATACAAAGTATGTGGACATCCCTTCAAATTAGTGGATTTGGTTATTTCAGCCACACCCGTTGCTGGCAAGTGTATAAAATCAAGCACACAGCCATGCAATCTCCATAACCAAACATTGGCAGTAGAATGGCCTTACTGAAGAGCTCAGTTACTTTCAACGTAGCCCTGTCATTCCAACAAGTCAAATGTCTGCCCTGCTAGAGCTGCCCCGTACGTGTTATTGTGAAGTGGAAACGCCTAGGAGCAACAACGGCTCTGCCGTGAAGTGGTAGGCCACACAATCTCACAAAACGGTACCACTGAGTGCTGAAGCGCGTAGCAAGTAAAAATCTGCCTCTGGATGCAATATCAACACAAGAACTGTTCATCGGGAGCTTCATGAAATCGGTTTCCATGGCAGAGCAGTTGCACACAAGCCTAAGATCCCCATGAGCAATGCCAAGCATCGGCTGAATTGGTGGAAAGCTCGCCGACATTGGACTCTGCAGTGGAAATGTGTTTGGCAGTTCAACAGATGAATCTGGGTTTGGCGGATGCAAGGAACGCTACATGCCCGAATGCATAGTGCCAGCTATAAAGTTTGGTGGAAGAGGAATAATGGTCTGAAGCTGTTCTTAATGGTTCGTGCTAGGACCCTTACTTCCAGTGAAGGGAAATCTTAATGCTATAGCGTACAATGACATTCCAGACCATTCTGTGCTTCCAACTTTGTGATAACAGTTTGGGGAAGGACTTTTGTCATGCTGAATGGAAGCAAGTCCCCGCCACAATGTTCCAACATCTAGTGGAAAGCCTTCCCAGAAGAGTGGAGGCTGTTATAGCAGTAAAGTGGGGATCAACTCCAAATGAATGTCCATGATTTTGGAATGAGATGTTCGACGAGCAAGTGTCCACATACTTTTGGTCATGAAGTGTAATACCCCATAATGTCAAATTGGAATGATATTTTTAGAATTGTTTCACAAATGAATTACAAATAGCTGAAATGTCTCGAGTCGATAAGTATTCAACCATTTGATATAGCAAGCTTAAATTGTAACGATCGTCGTAGGTGGAAGAAGAGGAGGACCAATGCGCAGCGTGGTAAGTGTCCATGTTTTCAATAAAATAACTTAACACTAAACAAAAATACGACAAACGAACAGTCCTGTACGGTGAATGGAAAAACACTGAACAGAAAATAATCACCCACAAATTGCAGTTGGGAAAAGGCTACCTAAGTATGATTCTCAATCAGAGACAACAAACGACACCTGCCTCTGATTGAGAACCATACCAGGTCAAACACATAAACGCAACATAGAAAAATGAACATAGACTACCCACCCCAACTTACGCCCTGACCAAACTAAAACAAATACATAACAAAGGAACTAAGGTCAGAACGTGACATAAATACTGTAAGTTCAGGAGCAAAAATGTACTTAATAAGTCACATAATATGTTCCATGGACTCACTACGTGTGTTATAATAGTGTTAAACACAATTTTTTAATGATTGCCTTGTCTCTTTACCCCATACATAACATTACCTGTAAGGCCACTCAGTCGAGCAGTGGATTTCAAACACAGATTCCACCACAAAGACCAGGGAGGTTTTCCAATGCCTGGCAAAGAAGGGCGCCTATTGGTAGATGGGTATAAACAAAAAATCAGACACTGAATATCCCTTTGAGCATGGTGAAGTTATTAATTACACTTTGGTGTATCAATACACCCAGTCACCACAAAGATACAGGAGTCCTTCATAACTCAGTTGCTGGAGAGGAAAGAAACCGCTCAGGTATTTCACTATGAGGCCAATGGTGACTTTAAAACAGTTACAGAGTTGAATAGCTGTGATAGGAGAAAACTGAGGATGGATCAACAACATCATAGTAACTCCACAGTACTAACCTAAATGACAGAGTGAAAAGAAGGAAATCTGTACAGAATACAAATATTCCAAAACATACATCCTGTTTGCAACAAGGCACTAAAGCAATACTGCAAAAAATCATTGACAAAGCAATACACTTTTTGTCTTGAATACAAAGTGTTATGTTCGGGGCAAATTCAATACAACAGATTACTGAGTACCACTCCATACTTTCAAGCATAATGGTGGCTGCATCATGTTATAGTGCATGCTTGTAATCATTAAACGACTTGGGATTTTTTTCAGGATAAAAAATAATCTGAATGGTGCTAAGCACAGGCAAAATCCTAGAGGAAAACCTGGTTCAGTCTGCTTACCACTAGACACTGGGAGATTAATTCACCTTTCAGCAGGACAATAACCTAAAACACAAGACCAAATCTACACTGGAGTTGCTTATCAAGAAGACAATGAATGTCCTTGAGAGCCCAAGTTACAGTTTTGACATAAATCTACTTGAAAATCTATTGCAAGACATGAAAATGGTTGTCTAGCAATGATCAACAACCAATTTGACAGAGCTTGAAGAATTTAGAAAATAATAATGGGCATGTGTTGCACAATCCAGGTGTGGAAAGCTCATGAAAAACATGTATTTGGTTGTATCAAAAGTAAATGTTATTGCTAAAATAACAAAAGTCAAATCATTTCACATTCTTTATGCTGTTATGCTAACCAGACGTCGTGATTTTCACATTTTAATTTATTTACAGAGAGCCAGGGGCACACTCCAACACTCAGACATCATTTACAGATGAAGCATTTGTGTTTAGTGAGTCCACCAGATCAGAGGCAGTAGGAATGACAAGGGATGTTCTCTTGATAAGTTTGTGAATTGGACCATTTTCCTGTCCTGAAAAGCATTCGAAATCTAGTACTTTTGAGGGTCAGGGAAAATGTATGGAGTAAAAAGTACATTATTTTCTTTAGGAATGTAGTGAAGTAAAAGTAAAAGATGACAAAATATAAATAGATATGTGATGTACAGATACCCCCCAAAACTACAGTACACACACACTTTAACGCAACGCATGGACACTCACATATGCACTGTAATTCACAGGGTTGTGTAAGTTCCTGTGGCTCGTTGGCCAGGTCTTATTTGGTCCTGCATTATTGAGTGGCTCTCAGCCGATGAAGTACTGTAGTAGACATGTATCCTACAAACTGCACTGGTACAGCTGAGGAGCAGATGGAGTCATACTTTATTTATGGCTAACATCAACATCATACTGTGTATACACACATCAGATAGACATAACCATGAATACACACACACACACACACACACACACACACACACACACACACACACACACACACACACACACACACACACACACACACACACACACACACACACACACACACACACACAGACAGCGCTGTTTCTGGAAGTCTGTTTAATCACTGAACTTTCTTGCACTTGCGAGTCTGACAGAACGACTTTGAAATAATAGCAGAATAATGTTTAAGTCCCTCTTATGCTCTGAAGTGTTTACACAATCCACCAATGGCTTTGCAATTTCAAAGCCCGAATTTGAGCTAATTTTATTGGACGCTGATTCAAGTCCGGTTCTCCTTGAGTTGGCCAAACAATGACGCCCCATAGAGCCTGTTCCTCCTCCAACCTAGTGAATCAGGCTTTGTCCTCCAGCTCTCTCAAAGACACAGCCTCTCAAAACCTAACTGCCTGCAGTAATGCTCCATTCAATTAACTTTATATAAGCCAGGTTGGTTTATTGTGTATGAGAGTGAGTCTGTACATGTGTATGTACACGAGTGTGTGTGTGTGTGTGTGTGTGAGTGTGTGTGTGTGTGCTTGAGCTCGTGCATGCGTGGGTGGGTGAAAGAAAGAGAGAGTGAAAAGAAGAGCTTTACAGAAAAACTGTTAAAACAGCTTTAGTGAGAGTCTATTCTTCCAAGAGAGACGAGTGAGTCTTTCATCCTTTGAACTCTTCATCATTTGATCATTGTCTTACTCATGCAAATCAAATGAAGCAGCAACTCCACAGCTCTCTGCTCACAACTCTACATTCACCTTATTTTACAGTCTACCTATGTTTTCTTGCATCAGCCGCATGACAAACTTCACATCTGAGAGAAAGAGGAGGCCAGTGAAATGGCTGTCCATTAATAAACATGGTCATGGGGGTTAGGCTCTGCATGGGTTTGTTAGCGATAACATCAGCAAATGGAAAAATCCCCAGAGGAATGCGCTAAGCTCTGACTCGGAGAGCTAACACACTGCTGCAACGGCGTCAACGCACGATAATAAGTCCAAAGCGAATCGAGACGGTCACAGATTAGTGTTTATTTTGAGAGAGAGAGAGAGAGAGAGAGAGAGAGAGAGAGAGAGAGTCAGAGAGAGAGTCAGAGAGAGAGTCAGAGAGAGAGTCAGAGAGAGAGTCAGAGAGATAGGAGAAGGAGAAGCAAGAGAGAGGGCACAGAGGAATCATTTTGTTTTGCTCCTTCCTTGTTTCCCCCCGAGAGAACTGAATTTCAGGCAGATTATTGTCTGTCTAGCTCTGTGTCAGCCATGTTTGTCAGCCTATTCAGCATAGCATTATCGCTTATTTTTAGGGTAGAGATTGGGTTTTATGGGGCGGCTGTTTCCAATCCCAGCCAGAAAGCATCTTCCTCTTTGATTGGACTCGCCTAGCTCTCCTAGAAAAACACACACACTTCAGATTAAGACCCATGTAAGGTCTCTCTTTGAGATGCAAGATGTGTTGAGTTCCTCCATGTAATGATAATCACACTTAAAAGTTGTATTTTTCTCTACCTCTACCGCCGAGATGGAGGGGGCGAGGGGTTCTTAGGAGTAGTGTCAGATCTCCCGTGCTATCGCTAGACGTTTGCCTGTCCAGATCTGTGCGCCAGCAAGTCGATTACTGAAGTGTGAACTTCCTGCACTCCTTCATCTAGGGCTCCCACAGGATTGTCAGAGGATAGCACCTTTAAATGAAGATCTAGTTACTTCGAACATACACCAACATTTAGACTTCTGTTGCAAAGTGTTTAACCCCTGTTTTTTTCCTTACTTTCTAACACTGAGGGACATTGATGATGAATTTGAATATGTTTCTGTGCTCTGTTAAGAAGTTTGTTGACATGTACAGTGCATTCTTATAGAAGATTAATCTGTAAAAAAAAACACAGGCCACAAGCCACCAGTGGCGTGAAGTACTACTTATGTCGTTTTTTTGGGTATCTGTACTTCACTATTTATTTTGACAACTTTTACTTGACTACATTCAATAATGTACTTTTTACACCATACATTTTCCCTGACACCCAAAAGTACATATTGAATGCCTAACAGGACAGGAAAATGGTCCAATTCACGACAGGGCTTTGGGGAAAGGGTGGCCTTGTCCTGGATTAGAGCCGCTATTCAAATCAAAACTGAATCTATATAGAACACATGATGTTGGGGACAATTTGAGATCAAAGCAGCGTGGTGAGGTAATTAGAACACATTTCACATGATCAGGGTTCTCCAGGGCAAATGTTGGCCATCCCCATCTGGCTGACGCGCTAAGCTGGTCTGGTTCATCCAAACCCATCTCTTACACCCGACTGCCATTCATCTTACTCCAGTTGTACCCAGGGACGGGTTTACCTATCGTTGTCTCAGGTTGCTTTCTTTCAAAAAAGAATTATTCTGTGGTGAATCAGGCCCCTATTCTGCAGCCCTGACTTCTATATAACCCCCATCACAACATTCAACTCTCTCTCCCTCCCTAGTCCCGACCACATGGTTGCCATAGCACCTTGTGTAAACCCCATTAAAACAGCGGCAGAAACGTAATTAGACTTTAGGCATCACTAAGCATCGGCTCAGCGATAATTCACTCATTTTTCTCTTTTCTCTCCTCCATCCTTCTTCCTCCCCTCTTGACAACTGAGAAAGGGATGAGGGAGGAAGAGGATGCAATTTCCTGAGGATCCGGGATTCAGGGAAATGCTTACGGAGGATTAAGCAGGAAATACAAAGACCCCTGTATTCTTGCATTAGACAGGCTTAGGGTATGCATAGGATGATTTTTCCTCTATGGTGTTCTTTATGCTGGCAACCTAAGAAAAGGCATACACAGTATATGGAGAAATATACAGTATATTTGCAACTCCTCATACTGCAGCCTTCTGTCAGAATCAGAGCCTTTTCTGTGGTGATACAGTATTACACTATTAAAAGTATGTCCTATTCAGCAGGCAGTCATCAATATAAAACAGTTAAATGAATCTGACTGTGGCTAGCCCGTTGACTGTTTGCCATGTCTTCCCCTGCAATAAGTTAATTAATTAGATAGCCCAGTGTCAGCTATAAGCATCTGTCGAAAGATGAAAAATAAATTAAGAATGCTGATAAAAATGCATTGTACAGTCTATTAGTGACAAATCATGTCTCGTGATTTAAATCCTGTGATTAATATGTGAATGGGCATATGGCAGAATGTAGAGAATATGAAATGAACTTTTAAGACCTGGGCCCTGTGTGTGGCATGAATACGATTAATAGTGATGAATGACTATCAAACGTTTAATTGGCGGATATAGCGGGCGCACACAGGATATTTGGCGTTCGTGTACACGCAACACTGCTCTGTGTGAAATTCATCCCTGTGTTAAGGCTCCTGGATCTAATTAAACCAATTGAGGCGGTGCAGTGGCACACTGGATTGGCGAATGTAGCGCTGTGGAATAAGTGGAGGCAAACCCGGGGAGTTTAGAGTTGCGTGGCAACCTGTGCTGCCGAGCCTCCGATAAAAGCTTTGCTGATCTTCAGCTTGTGTGGGAGGGGCTGTTTGTGTGTGTGTGAGTGTGTGTGTGTGTGCGTGCGCAAATGTGCAGAAAACTTGTTTGTTCAGAGGGCTTTAAGCAGCCACATATTGCTCTCAATTAGTGCCACAGCAGGAAACTCTATGGCTACTTACTGGAGGAAGTTTGAGGGGAGAACGTTTACCCTCTCACTCTACTCCATGGTTGAACCCCAATTAACCACATTTACCATTCAAAACACCAACTCAGAACAACATACAGAAACACTTTATTCTTCATTGTTTCCTAGAAAACTGGTCATATTCCCAGAGGTTAGACAGATTTCAGGTGTTGCTATTTATTTTCGGATTAAAGTATTTGAATGAGTTGCTGCTCATACAGCTAAATATACTGAACAAAAATATAAACGCAACATGCAACAGTTGGAAAGATTTTACTGAGTTAGAGTTCATATAAGGAAATTAGTCAATTCAAATAAATTCCTTCGGCCCTAATCTATGGATTTCACATGACTGGGAATACAGATATGAATCTGTTGGTTACAGATACCTTAAAGAAAAAGTAGGGGTGTGGATGAGAAAACCAGTCAGTATCTGGTGTGACCACCAAATTGCCTAGTGCAGCACGACACAGCTCCTTCGCAAAGAGTTGATCAGGCTGTTGATTGTGGCCTGTGGAATGTTGTCCCACTCCTCTTCAATGGCTGTGTAAGTTGTTCAGTGGGTGACATGTCTGGTGAATATGCAGGCCATGGGACATTTTCAGCTTCCAGGAATTGTGTACAGATCCTTGCGACATGGGGCCGTGCATTATCATGCTGAAACATGAGGTGAGGGCAGCGGATGAATGGTAAGACAATTGGCCTCAGGATCTTGTAACGGTATCTCTGTGCATTCAAATTGCCATCGTTAAAATGCAATTGTGTTCGTTGTTCTTAGCGTATTCTTGCCCATACCGTAACCACAATGCCACCAAAGGGCACTCTGTTTAAATTGTTGACATCCGCAAACTGCTCGCCCACACAATGCTATACACGAGGTCTGTGGTTGTGAGGCCGGTTGGACGTATTACCAAATTCTCTAAAAGGACATTGGAGATGTATTTATTTATTTATTTTTTACCTTTATTTTACTAGGCAAGTCAGTTAAGAACAAATTCTTATTTTCAGTGAAGGCCTAGGAACAGTGGGTTAACTGCCTGTTCAAGGGCAGAACGACAGATTTTGTACCTTGTCAGCTCGGGGATTTGAACTTGAAACCTTTCAGTTACTAGTCCAATGCTCTAACCTCTAGGCTACACTGCCGCCCCAGATGGTTTATGGTACAGAAATTAACATTCAATTCTCTGGCAACAGCTCTGGTGGACATTTCTGCAGTCAGCATGGCAATTCTACACTCCCTCAAAACTTAAGCCATCTGTGGTATTGTGTTGTGTGACAAAACGGCACATATTAGAGTGGCCGTTTACTGTCCCCAGCACAAGGTGCACCTGTGTAATGATCATGCTTTTTGATATGCCACACCTGCCAGGTGGATGGAATATCTTGGCAAAGGAGAAATTTACACTAACAGGGACGTAATCAAATATGTGTACAACATTTGAAAGAAATATGCTTTTTGTGCGTATGGTACATTTCTGGGATTTATTATTTCAGCTCATGAAACATAGGACCAACACTTTACATGTCCAGCCTATAGGCTACAGTAGTTTGAATGAGTACAGAGTAGAGGAGTCTGGACCAAGATTGCATCTGCAGAGTCACAGACTGGGAGTGATTAAATTACTAAGGTACCGACTGTACGAAGTACATTCCTGCATATGTCTGAATGCTTCATGACATTTGTCATTCCTTTTAATTCTCTCTCTCAAATTCAAGCTGCTTTATTGGCAAGAAAAACAGTGTGTCAATATTGCCAAAGCAACAATGTATACAATATACACTGTAATAAAATGATAAACAATAACAAATAATAATCATATAAAATGGTAGTAAATAATAATACAAAATGAAATACAAAAATAACAACAATATATTAGAAATGTAATAAATATTAAAAGCTAAACATGGAAAATGAAACTATTACGAACTTATGGCTAAATAACTATCATCTTCACCAGTACATCAGTACTACAACTACCATCATCATTATAACTACTACTACCACCACCATCATTAAACTACTATCATTACCATCACCCTACTACCCATACCACTACTATTTGGAATGATAAACAACAATAATAAAAGACATAACAATAATAGTAATAACAATAATAGTAATGACAATGATACTAATAATGAGTAAGTTACTATTCACTATGCAGATGTTATTATTCAGTGTCCCTCGGGCTATGGCAGGCAAATACATATTTGGCTGCAAGAGGAGTTATTGCTCCTTCGCCCATGAGTATTTTTAGTTTTTCCTCTGGGTTAAATACTTTAAAATTTGGAATAAATGTAGTCATTTCTGTGAATATTGACTCTCTTGTTGAGGATTGTTTCACAGTAAAGGAGAAAGTGCATCTCTGTTTCTACTTTCCCTGTCGTGCAGTGACCACATACACACTCCTCTTTGGGTAGCCATGTCTTTTTATGTCTGCCGGTTCCTATTGCTAATTGGTGGTCATTCAGCCTGTACTTGGTAAGGATCTGTCTCTGCTTCGTATCTCTGACAGAGTAGTGATAATCAGCCTGTTCATATTCTCTGTTTAGTGTCAGATAGCAATTTGGTCGGCTTTGGGATTTTGTTTCGTTTTTCCAATGTTGTAAATATAAGTCCTCTGATTGCTTTATGATTTTGTTTATTGGAATTCTTTCTTTTGAAGCAGTGCTGGTGTCAGCTTGGTTGGTTAGGTCCAACACCAGCTGACTGAGAGCGCTCGTTTCTGGGCTCAGCTCTTGGGTTTGAAGTGCTTTAAATTGCAGACTTGAATTTGGACTTGAATTTAGATGTAGCCAAAAGACTTGTAGAATTTTCCGACAGAATTGGGTGGCCCCCAAACCTCACTTCCGTAAAGAGCTATTGGTAGGATACCCTGTCAAATATTTTGGTCCAAATTCTAATTGGGATGTTGATATTGAATAACTTCATTTTTATTGCATACAATGCTCTGCGGGCTTTTTCTATTGAGTACATTCACTGCCATATTAAAGTTTCCCGATGCAGATATGGTCAGACCAAGGTGTGTGTTCAATTATGGTGTTGTTCAGGGTGAATTTATATTTGTGTTTGTGACATCTGTTTTTTGGGGTGGAAATCATGATTTTCGTTTTTTTTTATTTATTGCCAGGGCCCAATTATGGCAATATTGCTATAGAATATTAAGGTTCTATTGAAAACCTTATTCGGTTGGTGATATAAGTACCAAGTCATCAGCATATAGCAGGTATTTTACCTCTGTGTCAAATAGTGTGGGTCCTGGGGCTGGAGAATTGTCCAACATGTCTGCTAATTCATTGATATAAATGTTGAAAAGATTTGGACTCAAACTGCAGCCTTGTCTCACACTTCAATGTTGTGAAAGGGATTCTGTTCTTTGGTTTTTATTGCACACATGTTTTCTGTGTACATACATTTTATTAAGTCATACACCTTACCACCAAGCCCACTTTGTAGAATTTTGTAGAATAGCCCTTTGTGCCAAATAAATTCAAATGCTTTTTTAAAGTCAATAAAGCAAACAAAGATTTTGCCCTCTTTTTTTTTGGTGGACGTGTTTATTAATGTGTGTGTAAGGTGTGCATGTATGGTCAGTAGTGCGATGGTTAGGGGGAAAAGCCAATTTGACATTTACTTTTTTTTTTTCTTGAAGAAAATGCTACAGAAAACCTTTCCCAAGTTGCTGTTTACGTAAATTCCCCTGTAATTATTGGGGTCTGATTTGTCTCCACTTTTGTGGATAGGGGAGATGAGCCCCTGGTTCCAGACATCAGGTAAGCAGCCAGAAGTTAAAACCATGTTGAACAATTTAAGCAAAGCATTTTGCAACTCAGGTGGGCTGTTTTTCAGCATTTCATTTCATAGATTTTTTTAGATTTGAGCTTTTCGTTTAGTCCTTGTTGGGTTATTGTGTAATCTAATGGCATTTGGTTGTTTTTAATTAATGATTCAAGGATGTTAAATTTTTCTTGAATTTCTGATTGGTTATTTTTGTGGGATGTTTTTGTAAAGATAATCAAAATAAGTTTCCCAAATTCCTTCATCTTCTAGGGCTAATTATTGTGACTTTGTTGTGCATAAATTGTTCCAAGTTGAAGTTGAGTAGTGAGGCACAGTCCAAAGTGATCTGTTGATTAATTTTTTTCAATCAACTTTCCTGGGAAGTCTTTCCTTGGTAGGAGGGTGGACACAACTATATTGGTTGTTGGGAACATAGCCTGTGCCCGTTCTGGCACTCTTCTAACTGCCCCAGATACATTTTCACCTTCGGCATGAAGGTAACTTGTGCCAGTGTGGATGATGATGTTGTCAGGGGTGTCGATCCTGGTCTGACTGAGTAGCTGCATTGCACTCTCAGTTGTAGGACACCAGAACTTATACACCTGGTGTCTAGGGAAGCATCTTTCCTGGACTAAGAACTTCCCATTTTAATCAATAAGGATAGCAGTTGTGGGTGATTGTCTGGGTGGAGCAGACTGGGAGGCTGGTAGTTTGACTTGGGCTGGAGCAGACTGGGAGGCTGGTTGGCTGACTTGGGCTGGAGCAGACTGGGCGGCTGGTTGGCTGACCTGGGCTGGAGCACACTGTGCTGGAGCAGACTGGGAAGCAGTTAGTCTCTCTTTGTTCTAGCTCCTTTCTTGTTGTGCTCAGATGGTCTCTGAGGTCATAATTTGTCTGACTCAGTTTGTCCATTCTGCTTTCTAATTTAGCAATAGATGCTTTGCTCTCCTCCCTGAACTGTTTCATCTCTTCTTTTAGTTTCTGGACAGTGTCCTCCTCTTGAAGCTAGTTCTCTCTGAGTTCTATGACCTCTGCTTCGACAAGAGAGAGCAAGCTTCTTCTAGCTTCTTCCAGGAGAGTCCCTAGCAACTGCTTAGCAACTGGAAAACAATTCAGCTAGCTAAGATAACTGTACAATTTTATGAAAAATAGTTACTTTTTCAAAAGCCTATCTTCTTCGTTTGTTGCTTGTTTTGTCTCCTATTAATTCTTTCAGTATTACTTTGCTTTTTCCCGATGTCCTTCACTCTAAAAAACATGTACATTTCAATATTTGTAGGAGTTGCTTCTCTCTCTCTCTCTCTCTCTCTCTCTCTCTCTCTCTCTGTAAGCCACATATCAAACATAATTAGAGGATATGTACAGTATGTCTTGTTCTCCTATCCTTATAAATATAGCAGAACACACGCCTGTATGCCTGGCACTAATGTGTTCTGTTATGTAAAATCAATGCCATTTTCCTGCACTCTCCTCGTGTCCCCTGTGAGTTCGCCATAAGCCATAAGCCCTGTGTTAACGGGAGAACACCATTAACTACCGCATTGAGTTTTGATCACGAATAGTGATGAGGAGATGAGGAATTTACTATGGGGTTGAGAGTTGGGGATGGGTGGGGTTAGGAGGATTGGGAGGGAGGGAGGGAGAGTTTTCATTGCTGATGCTGCAAGGGGAGATTGCATAGCATGTAGAGGAGGTGGTGAGATATGTGTGTGCATGCTTGTGTGCTTTTGTGTGTGTGAATCTAACCAACATCATCACATCAGCCCTTCTTAATCAAGTCCAGACTACTGCCTCATGTGTGTCTACATACAGTATTTACTGGGAATGAGAACCTAGTCAACGTTGCTGCCGCAGCTGCTGCCTGACGTGAGTGATGTGTTAGATATGCAGAGGGAAAGGCCTGGAGGGGTGGTCCTATGACTGATCCTATGGCTCCACTGCCAGGTCTCTGGGTCTTTGACTTGGCTTAGCTCCCTTTCTCGTATTTGCAGAACCTCTTAATATTGGATGGAGCCAACTGGCTATCACCATTGATACCATTTCATAAACCATGTTTCCATCCACAGTTTTTAGGCGAATAAAGTCATATCGTATGAAAATAATTCACAACAGCTGAGATGGAAACAGGACCTTTCAGTGTAATTTTATAAATGCTGACAGCTCATTTGTTTGTCCGACATGGTGGGATCTTTTTGTGTCTGTCAAATTAATGATGTGGGAATTGGCTTATGTGCAAATATTACTATAATAACATTCATATCGAAGTACATTTCGAGTCATGCAATGATTTGGTGTGCGTCCTCCCACTATGACTCGGGAAACCATGCAGTTTATTAGGCTACAGATGAAATAAGTTATGATGAACTTTCCAATAAATCTCGAGGGTCCAATTCTGGCGACATGATGATCAATGCTTGACTTCTGTTTGACAAATACACACATTTTTGCTCTCATCCATAATAATCTCATCATGTAGACGTCACTTCCGGCGCCGACAGAGATGGCCGCCTCGCTTCGCGTTCCTAGGAAACTTTGCAGTATTTTGTTTTTTTTATGTGTTATTTCTTACATTGTTAAGAAATCTTAAGTTTTATTACATACAGTCGGGAGGAATTATTGGACATAAGAGCAACGTCAACTCACCAACATTACGACCAGGAATATGACTTTCCCGAAGCGGATCCTCTGTTTGGTCCACCACCCAGGACAATGGATCGGATCCCAGCCGGCGACCCAAAACAACGGCGCCGCAGAAGGGGCAGACGGAGCGGTCTTCTGGTTAGGGTCCGGAGACGGGCACATCGCGCACCGCTCCCGAGCATACTACTTGACTACTCACCGCTCCCGAGTCTCTTGACAACAAGGTAGACGAAATCAGAGCAAAGGTTGCAACGTTCTTTGTTTCACGGAAACATGGCTCACTCGGGATACGTCATCAGAGTTGATACAGCCAACTGGTTTCTTCACGCATCGCGCCAACAGAAACAAACATCTCTCTGGTAAGAAGAAGGGGAGGGGTGTATGCCTTATGATTAACGAGACATGGTGTGATCATAACAACATACAGGAACTCTAGTCCTTTTGTTCACCTGACCTAGAATTCCTTACAATCAAATGCCGACCACATTATCTACCAAGAGAATTCTCTTCGATCATAATCACAGTCGTGTATATCCCCCCCAAGCTGACACATCGACGGCCCTGAAAGAACTTAATTTGACTCTATGTAAACTGGAAACCACATATCCTGAGGATGCATTTATGATAGGTGGGGATTTCAACAAGGATAATCTGAAAACAAGGCTCCCTAAATTTTATCAGCATATCGAATGCGTAACCCGGGCTGGCAAAACCCTCTATCATTGTTATTCTGACTTCCGCGATGCATATAAAGCCCTCCTCCGCCCTCCTTTCGGAAAATCTGACCATGACTCCATTTTGTTGCACTCACTTCCGTCATCATAAAGTGCTTTGAGAGACTAGTCAAGGACCATATCACCTCCACCCTACCTGACACCCTAGACCCACTCCAATTTGCTTACCGCCCCAATAGATCCACAGATGACTCAATCGCAATAACACTGCACATTGCCCTAACCCATCTGGACAAGAGGAATACCTATGTAAGAATGTTGTTCATCGACTACAGCTCAGCATTTAACACCATAGTACCCTCCAAACTCATCATTAAGCTCGAGACTCTGGGTCTCGATCCTGCCCCGTGCAACTGGGTCCTGGACTTCCTGACGGGTGGCTCCCAGGTGGTGAGGGTACGAAACAACATCTCCACCCCGCTGATCCTCAACACTGGGGCCCCACAAGAGTGCGTTCTCAGCCCTCTCCTGTACTCCCTGTTCACCCATGACTCTGTGGCCATGCACGCCTCCAACTCAATCATCAAATTTGCAGACGACACTACAGTGGTAGGCTTGATTACCAACAATGACAGGAAGGAGGTGAGGGCCCCCGGAGTGTGGTGTCAGGAAAACAACCTCACACTCAATGTCAACAAAACCAAGGAGATGATCGTGGACTTCAGGAAACAGCAGAGGGAGCACCCCCCAATCGACATTGATGGGACACTAGTGGAGAAGGTGGGAAGTTTTAAGATCCTCGGCGTACACATCACGGACAAACTGAAATGGTCCACCCACACAGACAGCGTGGTGAAGAAGGCGCAGCAGCGCCTGTTCAACCTCAGGAGGCTGAAGAAATTTGGCTTGTCACCAAAAACACTCACAAACTTTTACAGATGCACAATCGAGAGCATCCTGTGTCACAGGATCCTGAGCATCCTGTATCATGGGCTGTATCACCGCCTGGTACGGCAACTGCTCCGCCCACAACCTCAAGGCTCTCCAGAGGGTAGTGAGGTCTGCAAAATGCATCACCAGGGGAAAACGACCTGCCCTCCAGGACACCTATATCACCCGATGTCACAGGAAGGCCAAAAAGATCATCAAGGACAACAACCACCCGAGCCACTGCCTGTTTACCCCGCTATCATCCAGAAGGGGAGGTCAGTACAGGTGCATCAAAGCGGGGACCGAGAGACTGAAAAACAGCTTCTATCTCAAGGTCATCAGACTGTTAAACAGCCATCACTTACATGGCTGCTGCCAACATACTGACTCATGTCTAGCCACTTTAATAATGCAAAATTGATGTAATAAATGTATCACTAGCCACTTTAAACAATGCCACTTTGTATAATGTTTACATACCCTGCATTACCTATGCCGTTCGGCCATCGCTCATTCATATATCTTTATGTACATATTCTTATTCATTCCTTTCCACTTGTGTGTATAAGGTAGTTGTTGTGAAATTGTTAGATTACTTGTTAGATAATACTGCATGGTCGGAACTAGAAGCACAAGCATTTCGCTACACTCGCATTAACATCTGCTAACCATGTGTATGTGACAAATAAAATTTGATTTACCCGCACTGTATCTGTTGTTGGCTAGAGCAAGCTTTCCCAAACTCGGTCCTGGGGCATGGTTGCACATTTAGTTTTTTGCCCTAGCACTAATCAACTGATTCAAATAACCACCTCATTTTTAAGCTTTGATGATTTGAATCTGCTCGGTGGTGCCTTACCTTACTACCTTACTTTCGCCAACTTTTCTTAACCGCTAGGTTACCTTTATCCTCTTTTTTGTTTGGTTTTATGCCTTCATCGAAATAACACGTGAAACTCGGCACAAATGTATAGTAACTTTGGCCCTAGGGTGGTAGAATAAAGAGACAGTAAGTCAGAGGGTGTGAGATGAAAGAGAGATAATAGGAGAGAAAGAGAGTGATTGCTGATGCTGAGATATGCCTCCTATATGGAATAATGATGGGACTTATATCAGAATTGATCAGAGTCAATAATATGGCTCAGCAGCCTGGCCAGACTTACAACAACAATGTTTTGATTATGCAATCAAATGGTTTATTTATTTTGTAGTCTGTTATTTACTTAGAAATGCCATGTTAGAATAAATAAAAAATAATTACACTGTAAAATGGTGCTTATTTAATAATGAATATACTTAATAATAAATTTCTCTGCATCAGCACAAACTACTGCCGTGTGTGTGTGTGTGTGTGTGTGTGTGTGTGTGTGTGTGTGTGTGTGTGTGTGTGTGTGTGTGTGTGTGTGTGTGTGTGTGTGTGTGTGTGTGTGTGTGTGCACAAGGGTGCATGTGCGTGTGTAGACAGACAAGCTCTGCCTGCAACTTGTGGTCCAGCTATAGCTAGTGTGTGCATGACGTGAAGGTCATGTGTATGTCTGCATCATCTCTCATGTTGCTCCTGGCTAATTTCCTGTGCAGTCACTCCTTTTTCTCACTCTCTCTCTCCACTGTTCCTGGCTGCATGCCCGTGAATTGTTATTGACTTCATTGACAGCTTACCTTTTGGCCTAACTGTAAAAATATACACACTCATCAAATATTCTAAACCTTATTACGTTATTGTGTATCATATTTGGTGGGCAGTGACACAGGGGACAGAGTCATTTTTCTGCTCCCTTTGCATTTCCTTAACCTTGAAGGCTGGGGCTTTGTCCTCGTGCACCTCCTCTGTACCCTTTGATGGTTTTATTTGTCAATCCACTAAGAAAAATGGGACTCTGCCTGACATGTAGTTTGAATGAGTACAGAGTAGAGGAGTGTGGACCAAGATTTAATCTGCAGAGTCAGACTGGGAGTGATTCAATTACTAAGGTACTGACTGTACAAAGTGTCCCTTCTCCCATCACCTCACCTTTCCTGCATTGGCCTGAATATCTCTCTCTGGATCCATTCTCCCCAGGTACAAAGCAGATCGGAATGGGCCTGTGGCTGGAAACTGCTGGACTGAAAAGAGAGACTCCTCTTCATTCACAGAGTTGAAGGGATATAAAATGGCTTATTTTCTTGAACAGTGAACAGGACATTATGGACTTCTAGTCAGGGAGTGGATTTTGCCTAGGGAACAAGAGGAATGAGGAGGGATCGCAGGCTTGAGAAAAGAGCAACATTTTAGAGTTTGTAAAGTGATGCTAAATGAACATATGCCCAATTTATCACCGAAACACTGCTTAAGCCAAAGTTTAGTATCTATAGGCTTCAAAGTATTTGACTAGCTCCCCTGCCTGCATGTAATGGTAGAGGACAGTTGAGACCCCGTTGTGTTAATGCTATTCTCATTCAACCCTTGTAATTAGCAATCACAGGCATAATGATTATTTTGCAAACATGGACAAATAATTGAAAGTCCAAAATGCTAGGGTATTTGGATGGTGAAATTGCATCCTTCATTGGCAACAGTAGGATCTTTAGCAAGCTGTGCTCAATGGAGTCAAATGTGGATGGCACTGTATTGAATTACAGGCTGCTTAGCTATTCAGTTTCACAGACCTGTAATAATTGGCTAACCAGACTTCACACTGTATTTGAGGTTAAATTCCTGCAGGTATCTGTTAACCTTTGATGGTTTGATGTATTCACTTTGCCTAATTATCAACCATGGGAATGATCAGAAAGTCAGCTAAACAGAATTTGCACAACTTCCACATAAAGTTACCCTCTCTTAATTGGGTATACTCACCATGGGACATCAGACACCCATTGCCTTCAATTAAAAAAACTGTTATAATTATTGTGTTAGACATGATATCAGGGTGTTAGTTACTAAAATACAAAAACTGTGTAAGAATTAATTAAGCAGTGTGTGTGTGTGTGTGTGTGTGTGTGTGTGCGTGTGTGTGTGTGTGTGTGTGTGTGTGTGTGTGTGTGTGTGTGTGTGTGTGTGTGTGTGTGTGTGTGTGTGTGTCAGGCTATGATGAGACTGATGGGGATCTGAGTTCTGAGAGTAGAGATTAGCTCTTCAGGTGGAGAGACTCTCTTTCAATGGGATTGTAAATAAATGCAACCGGCCCCGTACGTCTCTGGAGGAATCTAGCAAAGGTAGTGAGCCTTACAGTACATCACCCCTCAGTATGACTATAGTGAACATGTGTCTAACTTGCACCGTTATGCAATTATTACGAGACTAGATACACATAGTTCATCCTGGCAACCAATGTTCTAGCCTTAATTAATTAAGGCAAGCAGATCAGAGATGTCTTGGTGGTACCTAAGCATGTGTAATGTATAATGTAAATAACAACTACCAACAGACCTATTAAATATAAGCATATAGTCAATCAAAGAATTACTCCGTAAAACGAGGAATGCATTTACTCAATTCAACTAATAGAATTTTCAGTTCAGAATCATCTCCAAGAGAAAAAAAACAGTGTGTGTGTGATACACACAGGAGCATGTCAACAAGTTCTCAAAGCATGAACTTATTCACTGTTCTTTTAACCAAATTCAAGCAGAACTCACACCCAACCTTAATTCATCTTTGCACTTTGCTAGAAAAAACATCGGGAAAACACCAGTGGTATACAGTACATAAGTAAAAATACTTTCAAATACTAAATAAGTAGTTGAAGTCAGAAGTTTACATTCACTACATTCACATTCACTACATTCACCACTCCACAAATGTCTTGTTAACAAACTATAGTTTTGGCAAGTTGGTTAGGACATCTACTTTGAGCGTGACACAAGTAATCTTTCGAACAATTGTTTACAGACAGATTATTTCACTTATAATTCACTGTATCACAATTCCAGTGGGTCAGAAGTTTACATACACGAAGTTAACTGTGCCTTTAAACAGCTGTGAAAATTCCAAGAAAATTATGTCATGGTTTCAGAAGATTTGGATATGCTAATTGCCATCATTTGAGTGAATTGGAGGTGTACCTGTGGATGTATTTCAAGGCCTATCTTCAAACTCAGTGCCTCTTTGCTTGACATCATGGGAAAATCAAAGAAAATCAGCCAAGACTTCAGAAACAAAATTGTAGACCTCCACAAGTCTGGTTCATCCTTGGGAGCAATTTCCAAACATCTGAAGGTACCACGTTCAACTGTACAAACAATAGTACGCAAATGTAAACACCATGGTACCAGGCAGCCGTCATACCGCTCAGGAAGGAGACGCGTTCTTCCCCCTTGAGATGAACATACTTTGGGGCGAAAAGTGCAAATCAATCCCAGAACAACAGCAAAGGACCCTATGAAGATGCTGGAGGAAACAGGTACAAAATGATCTATATCCACAGTAAAACGAGTCCAATATCGACATAACCTGAAAGGCCACTCAGCAAGCAAGAGGTCACTGTTCCAAAACCACCATAAAAAAGCCAGACTACGGATTGCAACTGCACATGGGGACAAAGATCATACTTTTTGGAGAAATGTCCTCTGGTCTGATGAAACAAAAATAGAACTGTTTGGCCATAATGACCATCGTTATGTTTGGAGCTGAAGAACACCATCCCAACCATGAAGCACTGGGGTAGCATCATCATGTTGTGGAGGTGCTTTAATGCAGGAGGTACTGGTGCACTTCACAAAATAGATGGCGTCATGAGGAAGGGAAATTATGTGGATCTATTGAAGCAACATCTCAAGACAGTCAGTCAGGAAGTTAAAGCTTGGTGACAAATGGCTCTACCAAATGGACAATGACGAACGATGAAATGGACAATGACGCAAAGTTGTGGCAAAATGGCCTAAGGACAACAAAGTCAAGGTATTGGAGTAGCCATTTTTTTTATATTTTTTTTACCTTTAGCAAGTCAGTTAAGAACACATTCTTATTTTCAATGACGGCCTGGGAACAGTGGGTTAACTGCCTGTTCAGGGGCAGAGCGGCAGATTTGTACCTTGTCAGCTCAGGAGTTTGAACTCACAACCTTCCGGTTACTAGTCCAACGCTCTAACCACTAGGCTACCCTGCCGCCCCAGCCATCACAAAGCCCTGACCTGAATCCTATAGAAAATGTGTGGGCAGAACTGAAAAAGTGTGTGCGAGCAAGGAGGCCTGCAACCTGACTCAGTTACACCAGCTCTGTCAGGAGGAATGGAACAAATTTCAGCCAACTTATTGTGGGAAGCTTGTGGAAGGCTACCTGAAACGTTTGACCCAAGTTAAACAATGTAAAATTAATGCTACCAAATACTAATTGAGTGTATGTAAACTTCTGACCCACTGGGAATGTGATGAAATAAATAAAAGCTGTAATAAATCATTCTCTCTACTATTATTCTGACATTTCACATTCTTAAAATAAACTGGTGATCCTAACTGGCCTAAAACAGGGATTTTTTACTCTGATTAAATGTCAGTAATTGTGAAAAACTGAGTTTAAATGTATTTGGCTAAGGTGTATGTAAACTTCCGACTTCAACTGTATGTGTATGAGTCCATGCAGATGCCCCCGTATGAGTGTGTTTGTGTGCATGCCTTCATGCATGTGTGTGCGTGTGTGCAGCGTGTGCACCACAATTACACATTATTCTCCTGGAGGATGTCAGGTGACTCTTAGCCAAATCAATAGCTGCTTACGATCAGGGGAGAGGAGACCAGGTTAGAGGAGACCCCGTTAGAGGAGACCAGGTTAGAGGAGACCAGATGAGAGGAGACCAGAGGAGAGGAGACCAGGTTAGATGAGACCAGGGGAGAGGAGACCAGGGGAGTGGAAACCAAGGGAGTGGAGACCAGATTAGAGGAGACCAGAGGAGAGGAGACCAGAGGAGAGGAGACCAGAGGAGAGGAGACCAGAGGAGGGGAGACCAGAGGAGGGGAGACCAGGGGAGAGGAGACCAGGGGTCTAAAACCTGCGACAGCACTGCTAGTTTCTGCTCTGCTCTCTATTCATCAAGCCAACAGTTAATTGATTAACTGTAATGTACTAAATGGAGTGCTTCTACTGTACAGAATGGCTGAAAGTCACCTTAACATGGTTTTTCCAAGTGTGAATTAGTTGTTGCGTGGTCAATGGTTTGCTGAAAGGTAAGGATTTAGGTAGAGCCAGAGTAATATGTTTCAGCTACTCACACAAGAGGTCAATATGTCACCATCAGTGACATAAGTAATGTGTTAGCTAGTCTAAAATGGTCAAATGTCACTATGTTTTACATACTATATTCTAATGAGACCATGTAGGCTTCTGTAGAGGAAGTGTAAGGTATGTCTACTGTACAAACTCTCTCTCTCTGTGAGGTTCACAGACATGTTCATCAACCCTCTATACTACCAAAAGACAGCTCCAAAGGACGGCTTGAAACCGTGTCAAAACCATACATGTCTTTGGGCCACAGCTTCGCACAAGCTTCACACGTTAAGATATTCTGTCTCTTTTCTTCCCCTCCTGTTTTCCTTCAGCCTCTCTTGTGAAGATCTTGAAAGAGAACCACCTTAACAAATGTAGTCTGACAGAGAAAGTGCTTGATACCATATCTTCAAAAGGCAGCAGCAGCGAGGATTTCTTGGCAAGTTGGCTTTGTCAATGAAGGTCGGCCTTGGCGATCTGGCCTTGGCTGGGATTGCGTGCGATGGTGATGAAAATGCTCGGGGGCAGAAGTCTGTGCAAAGTGGCATGGAAAAGCAAAGGGAAAGCAGAGGGAAGAAAAATACCATGGCCATAAAAGATTCATAAACAACAGTACTGTGTGTGTCTGAGTGAATAGACGAGAGGGTCAATTCTGATCCCCGAGAGGTTCTCTGCCATCCTGCAAAGGTACAGGATGGCAGGCAGGATCAGGGTGAAGTCACGCAGAGGTCGGTAATCCAGAGTAGTGGGGCAAAGGTACAGGACGTCAGGCAGGCTCAGGGTCAGGACGGGCAGAAAAGGTCAAAACCCGGGAAAACAGGACGCATCAATAGAGAGGAACAGAGGAAAACAAACTGGCAACAGACAAACAGAGAACACAGGTATAAGTACCCAGGGGATAATGGGGAAAATGGGCGACACCTGGAAGGGGGTGCAGACAAGCACAAGGACAGGTGAAACAGATCAGGACGAGACACATGTACTGCAACCATTAGTATAATCAGTTCTAAATGGTTTAGGGTAAAGACACTTTGATGGGATCCATGTGGTCGTATGTAGGATGACATCTTTGAATGGACAATAAAGTCATATTCAATTCTATTCTGTTCTAGGAGTTCTCAGCAGACTCCTCAGCAACTTACCTCTGCTAAATAGTCTACAACAGCAAAACATGATCTAACAACTTGTGATTAAGTTGTCTTCCCTTAATTACATTACCCAATTACCACAGTCTTTTCTCTGGAACAACACAAGCTAAAGTCACATTGTTGGATTTGCTAAGAGTAATCCTGCTTAAGTCTATGTTTTTGTTTTCTAAAAACATAGTTTAGATATTGTCTTATGCATCTTTTACATTGGCCTAATTTTAGTTTTATGGATAAAGTCAACCAATAAGAATACAACGCCATCTAATTTTCTACTGTGTCAGATGGAATCAGCATTTCCACAATGTGGAATAGAAGAGAAATACAATGAGAAATCAATGTATTGCAGTATATTGTATTTCAGTACATACACACTATCCAAGGAGATTTGATCACAATTTAAAGGAGACACAGGCATCCATTGTCACGACTTCTACCGAAGTCGATGCCTCTCCTTGTTCAGGTGGTGCTCGGTGGTCGACGTCACCGGTCTTCTAGCCATCATTGATCCATTTTTCATGTTCCATTGGTTTTGTCTTCCTATACACCTGGTTTCAATCCCATTCATTACCTGTTGTGTATTTAACCCTCTGTTTCCCCTCATGTCCTTGTCAGATTATTTGTTCAGTATTTGTGTTTTAATTGGTGCGCGACGGATCCTTGTACACACTTTGTTTTAATGTATTTGTGGTTTTGGAGTTATGTTTGTTTTCAAGTTAATAAACAACTCCATTGCACTAAGTTTGATTCTCCTGCACCTGACTTCTCTGCCACCTATACACACACAACTCTGACATCCATATTGTTCCTCTGTGGTGTCTGGAAGGAGTGGAGGCTCCTCAGAGGAAGGGGAGGACCATCCTACTCAGTGAATTTCTAAAAAAATAATTTTTAGATAACTATACTAAATATATTCAAGTCACTTAATAACTGACTGAAACACACCGTTTTAAGGTATACAGTAGCCTCAACAGCACGCTCTAGGGTAGCACCATGGTGTAGCCAGAGGACAGCTACTTCTCAGTCCTCTTGGCACATTGACTTCAATACAAAGCCTAGGATGCTCATTGTTCTCACCCTTTCCATAGACTTCCATAGATACAGAAAATATGACTTCCGGAGGATGTCCTCCAACCAATTAGAGCTCTTGCATTTTGACCTGACATGTTGTCCATCCAACCAACGGATCAGAGAATGAATCTAGTACTGAAAGCATAAGCTACAGAGAGCTAGCACTGCAATGTGGTGAGTAGTGAACTCAAAGCGAGAGAAAGCCAATAGTTGAACAGTTATGAACAAGTTAATTTAATAAATTTAGGAAAAGCAGCCGAGGGAGAGCGAGAGCTATATTTTGTTGGTATCCAATACTGCAACTCTTCTAAGTCAAGGTAAGCTTTCGGTTTTAAACATTTATTGCCACAGGGGCCCGCTGGAGTAACTGCTAAACTATTTGCTATACAATGTTCTGCTTGATTGTACACATGGATTGGATTGTGGGTTTAGTAATGCATTATTTATAGTTTGACTATAATGTTAATATGGTGACAACGATGTAGGCTGTGTAATGGTTAGCGGTTATGGTATGAATGTTTGGATTGGAGAGGTTTTGGCGCCTGGTCACAAACAGATGTGTTGAGCACTGAAGTCTACAAGCAGAGGGAAAAGGTGTGAAGAGAACGCGTAGATGCAAGCATAAATTATACAACAAACAAAGTGATGATGCTGTATGTGGCTGCTATGCAAGTGAACTGTATGTGCATGTGATCAGGGATGTATTCATTCCACTGATTCTGTTGCAAAACATTTCTTAAATGGAAGCAAACGGGACGAAACAGGGAGGGACATAACTGAATTTGTCCAACAGAAACTCTAATTTTAGTAGCAAAACGTTTTGAAACTGTTTGGACTAATGATTACACCCCAGATGAGCTAGATGCAGGAAAGAGTGTGCAAGGTGGTATTTAATCTGTCACTGTCTGTCACCTTGATTACTCCAATTTGTATCTAAACCTGTGCACCTATGTTAAACTTTAATTTGTAGGCTAGGTTGTTGCAACCTCATGAGTATAGGGTACATGTGAGTATCATTTAGTAGCCTAAACCTATTGCTGTTACATTGAGCTGGGTGAATGGAATATGAATGACACTCAACCAATATTCTGTAATAGAAATAATAACGGCATGCTCATAAAATAAAATAAATTGGCCTCCCTAATCTTAAATGGCACTATGGGGTCATGCGGGGTCAGCTGTAATGGCTGAATCCATTGACTGAGCAGCGATTCAGGCCATGGGAACAATGTGATGAGCCATTATGGAGAATGACCGTTGACCACTTAATCTTCTGTCAGTTTGACATCTGGTTCTCCTATTATATGAATACATTACCGTAGGGAGGTGGATAACTTCTCACCTCATGTACTGTCTCTGTTCACTGAAGGTTTTTAATCCTGAAGAGTCTAAGCCAATATTATTTGATGAAACACTGAGTTTGGCTTTACTGCCATTAGCCCATAGAAACGCATTAAATAATAGATTCATACATGGAAAAAAAGTTAGTTTTATGTTATAAAAGTGTCTGTCCTATATCTGAGAGATATAAGACAGAACAGGAAACTAAACTAAACTTTTTGGCACTAAACCTCTTCCATGTATACGGTACTTCCATAAAATGTTTTAACTGGTACTGGGCTACCTTCAGACGAGTCTTGAAAGACTTGTGGGCATCCTAGAGCAAATCAACCGACATATACGGTATATGTTCATGAGAATTTCCCCTTTCCATAAAGTGGTCCTATTAGTTTGGATGCTACAGATATTTTCTTGAGAAGACAGATTTTCGGGATGTCTCATGGTCTGACAAACATGGCTGTAGCTGGGCCAACTTCCACTGCAGATGCGGAAACTGCTGATATCTCTAGCATAAACAGATGGATTTTGATGGGGATTTTTTATTGTGCAAATAAGATTTCCGTGGGTACGCGGACATAGACTCTAATTTCACTACACTGCAGAGAAGTTTGATTTAAAATGACTAGTCATCCCTTATGAAGAAAATATGCATTGTTAAAAGTAAGGGAGACTGTTTGGAGGTGAAATATTCATGTGAGGTTTTCTTTCAGAGTATTTCAATGAAATACAGAGAACAAAGATAAAGTGTAAAGGAGAGCAAGAAAGTGAGAACATTAAGTAAAAAAGAGAGTGGGGGATTGATTTCTAAAGCTTTTGAACCTTTGTGAAGTTTTCACCACTTAAAAAAGACATAAAAGATTTAAAATATCAAGTTTAAAAGCTTCAAGTGATTCATTTTTCCTTTCTTTCTATTCTGTTTTGGTTAAAACGAGTGCAAACTTGGCACTATAGTCTAAAACTTGCTGTAATACACTGTAAGTATAAGTGAGAGGGAGTTAAAAAGAGTGAGAGAGAGTGAGAAAGAGAGAGAGAGAGAGCGAGGCAAAGAGAGAAAGGAGGATAGGGTGAAACAGAGAGAGAGAGAAAGAGAGAGAGAGAGAGCTAAGAAGAATGCATGCAAAATAGACTCCAAGTTATTGCAGTTGTAAGCCTTTACTGGCTTTACTTTGGTACGTGTACAATTTCCAACTAAAGGCAAAATGCTAAACAAATGATTTAGTGTTTGATTTACAGCATTACACATTGCTGTGCTTTTCAATTTATTTGCTGTATGGTTAAAAGCACATCAAGGCAAAAGGGAAGTTTCACCGTAGCTCTGTGTATAGTCATTAGTAATTATTAGGAATTGTGTATGTTTATGACAAAATGTAATGTTCTTAATACAGTAATGACTATTTTCATTTTATTATAAACATAAAAAATCTCCTCACCATAAGCTAGAACAAGCACATTTTCCTTTCACTGATAAAGTCAGGAAGTTTCCACTTCCTGTCTATTCGCCTGCACATAGTGAACAACAAGGTCCTGCATTCACAGTGGAATTGACTTCTGAAGGAACAACACACAGAGTAGCTAACTGGCTAACGTTACGGCCAGAAGATTATCATAGGGATTTTCAGTCTGAACTGATGGACAATTCAACCGACGCCAGCTGAGAAGTGATGCGATAACATTACCATCAAAACGTAAGACTTCCGATCAGCCAACAACAGCTAGCTAGTTAACTCTGAAAGCCATGATATATTTTGGATACAGTGTCCATCAATTTAGCATTTGTGTTTGTGTTATGGGGTTCACAGTTGGTTAGAGGTAGCCTGATGACCAGACAGAGTATGTTCCAAACCATGTAATCATGTCATTTAATCTACCCTTTTTCTCTTTGTAAAACTCAGGTTATCTGTAATCATTCCAGAGTGTCCTGCTAAAATATACCCAAAGTATATACGCAAAGTGGATGCCTTTTGGAATCACAGGCATGAGAGAGGCATCAATGTCCCTGAACAATACCTGACTGTCTTTAATCATTTAGGACCCATTCTGGTGACACCTTTACCATCAAAGGCATGTTGCCCTACATCCCTTCACCAACTCAAATGAGTCGAAAATGCTAACATCACAACCATGTCTTTCCAGGAGACATGCAGTACAGGATAATATTCTGCAAGATATCCAAACAGTGGGTGGTTAAGAAGTTTTATGACTCTTATCCAGAGTCTTCACCAGCTGGTCGTAGACCGCAGACAGGACATTCGCTACAAGCACAAAGAGTCTCATCTTCCCCAGCCCGCCATCCCACCCAACAAGTGAATTTCCAGTGACATAAGCTACCACTGCCTACCACTGACATTCAGCAGTTACTATACGGTCTTCTCCCTCATCTTGCCTGCAACTGTGTTGTAATTGAGGTGACTCTGCTCTAGCACATCAGAACACACTAAGCTAGCATGTCTAACCTCATCACACAGTTAAACGGACGCGCACACCTTAGTTTGATGTCACTCCATTACCCTGTCGAAACTAAAGTGAATTGCCTGAATGCCTACTCTAGCAGTGACACGTTGCATTGTTGCAGGGACAATGTAACTGATACTTTTTGTATGTATGTATGTACATAATGCAATGGTATTCCTTTGTATTTGTACATGTTGATTGATTGTTGTGCACAGAAAGGTCTCACTTTGAACAACTACTGTTTTTACAAAAAACATTCAAAGAATTTTTGAAATGGAAGTGAAAGTGAAACCAGTCATTTGTTTTGCCTGGCTCAAATATGGATATGTTCTATCAATCTTCTAAATGTGTCTGCCTGTATGGATTCACAGAAGGTATTTACATAAGCTGTACAGGGCTCTGTAGCATCAAACAGATGTTAGACATTCAGATACTGTATATCACCCAGGCAATGGAATTCTGTTCTCTCAATCTAGAATCCACTCCAGGAAGAAACATAGTCACCACACAACACTTTCTGTAAGACAAAAAATAAATACATTCTATACTATTGTACAGTTTTAACTACAGTGGAACTGTGCCAGCACAACATCAACATTAGGGTAGGCTAGTTGAACATTTAGAACAATATCTAGCCTGATAGAAAGAAGTGTGGCATAGCTCTTAACTTCTGCAGTGACCAGGCAGTACAAATGTACCCAGGTAGACATAGAGTGCCTAGCTACAGCCATGTCTAACAGGCATGCTTAGGCAAATATATTTCTAGTAAAACCAGATCAATAGTTTCAGAGATTTACAACAGTAAATGGTTGTATTCTTGTTTCTCCTCACTGTTAGTAAACTTATCTAGCTAGCTAGTTATTTACATCTGTTTGGAACCCTAACTTTATCTTGTGTCATGGCTTTAATTGAAATGCATCCCCTTTAAAAATCATAACCAATATGTCAACCCTTGTCATTTATACTAAGTAACTAGCTAGTAAAATGATTTAGGTTTACAGTGGATGATGTTACACATTTGCTAACAAGTTACAAACGTGAGGCTTCGTGCAAAGCAAGCTAGAAGGTACCAGGCTAACTAGCCAACTCCAATCATGCACTAACATTTGCCGGTAATATTAAAACTAGCTTTAGGTGGCTGGTTGTAATGTTAGTAGCTTTCTGTTTAGTAGCCATATCTATAAAGAAAAAATAAAATGTTTTACAATCAAGTAACGGTAGCTAGATCTCAGCATGTAAAACCTCTTCTCTTTTTAGTCATAGATATGGGTAGCTTTTTAGCTAACTTAGCCAGCTACCTAGCTAGTTACAGTGGGGCAAAAAGCCACCAATTGTGCAAGTTCTCCCACTTAAAAAGATGAGAGAGGCCTGTAATTTTCATCATAGGTACACTTCAACTATGACAGACAAAATGAGAAAAAAAATCAAGAAAATCACATTGTATGATTTTTTATGAATTTATTTGCAAATTATGGTGGAAAATAAGTATTTGGTCACCTACAAACAAGCAAGATTTCTGTCTCTCACAGACCTGTAACTTCTTCTTTAAGAGGCTCCTCTGTCCTCCACTCGTTACCTGTATTAATGGCACCTGTTTGAACTTGTTATCAGTATAAAAGACACCTGTCCACAACCTCAAACAGTCACACTCCAAACTCCACTATGGCCAAGACCAAAGAGCTGTCAAAGGACACCAGAAACAAAATTGAAGACCTGCACCAGGCTGGGAAGACTGAATCTGCAATAGGTAAGCAGCTTGGTTTGAAGAAATCAACTGTGGGAGCAATTATTAGGAAATGGAAGACATACAAGACCACTGATAATCTCCCTAGATCTGGGGCTCCACGCAAGATCTCACCCCGTGGGGTCAAAATGATCACAAGAACGGTGAGCAAAAATCCCAGAACCACACGGGGGGAGCTAGTGAATGACCTGCTGGGACCACCAGCTGGGACCAAAGTAACAAAGCCTACCAGCAGTAACACACTACGTCGCCAGGGACTCAAATCCTGCAGTGGCAGACGTGTCCCCCTGCTTAAGCCAGTACATGTCCAGGCCCGTCTGAAGTTTGCTAGAGAGCATTTGGATGATCCAGAAGTAGATTGAGAGAATGTCATATGGTCAGATGAAACCAAAATAGAACTTTTTGGTAAAACTCAACTCGTCGTGTTTGGAGGACAAAGAATGCTGAGTTGCATCCAAATAAAATCATACCTACTGTGAAGCATGGGGGTGGAAACATCATCGGGTGGGGCCACAGTGTCTCCTGACCCCTCCTGTCTCAGCCTCCAGTATTTATGCTGCAGTAGCTTATGTGTCGGGGGGCTAGGGTCAGTTTGTTATATCTGGAGTACTTCTCCTGTCCTATTCGGTGTCCTGTGTGAATTTAAGTGTGCTCGCTCTAATTCTCTCTTTCTTTCTCTCTCTCTCTCGGAGGACCTGAGCCCTAGGACCATGCCCCAGGACTACCTGACATGATGACTCCTTGCTTTCCCCAGTCCACCTGGCCGTGCTGCTGCTCCAGTTTCAACTGTTCTGCCTTATTATTATTTGACCATGCTGGTCATTTGTGAACATTTGAACATCTTGGCCATGTTCTGTTATAATCTCCACCCGGCACAGCCAGAAGAGGACTGGCCACATAGCCTGGTTCCTCTCTAGGTTTCTTCCTAGGTTTTGGCCTTTCTAGGGAGTTTTTCCTAGCCACTGTGCTTCTACACCTGCATTGCTTGCTGTTTGGGGTTTTAGGCTGGGTTTCTGTACAGCACTTTGAGATATCAGCTGATGTACGAAGGGATATATAAATACATTTGATTTGATTTGATATTCCTTTTGTGTAATTACACAAATTGTCAACCCAGCGCTAGTGTTACAGTAGGATTTTACAGTACGCAAAATCCTCAGGTGATTTTATTTGAGCATGGGACTAGTAGCTACAGTAGGCTTAAATACTGCAATATGATTACATTGAAATGTTCCATTTGGAGGTTTCCATCCGAGAGGATTCAGTCACTACTTACTCATCGAGCATTACTTTGAGGAAAAGCACGTTTAGCGTCACGGGACCTCAAGGGAAGGAAATGCAAAAACAGAACTGGGAACCAACTACTGTCCGCAACATCTGGTTGTTTTTAGGTTGCACCTAAACATCCTTTGATTTCACGTGTTACGTCTTTCTAAAAATGTTTCTGAAAGCGTGTCATGTGACATCTGTGTGCATGCGTGTGTGTACGTGTGTGTTTCAGAGAGCGAGAAACACATTCAAACAACTTTACTCAAGCAACAATTAACAGAAATATAAAGATGTGAGTGAGTTAATCAGACAGGACCGGTAGCTAATGAACTCCTGGTATATTATCTATCAACCATCAGAGTCCCCTAAACAGGGACACTTCTCTCTGGTCCTAATGGCTCCGACTACATGAGATCATTTGCATAGAGGTTGTAGATAACAGCTTCCATAGGACACAGTGAGAAAGGGGGAGGGGGAGGGAGGGAGGGGAGATAAAGAGAGCAGAGAGGGGGAGAGAGAGGGAGAGATCATGGAGAGTTTGTTACCCTGATCCAAAATAGTAAGCATGTGTGAAACGCTAATGAACTCTGGCTGAAATGAATCCTGGACCTAAGTGAGTAGCAGGTCCAAGATCCAGGACCAGAGTAGAAGGTATTGTGACGTGACATCGCGAGTCGCATGGAATATTTTGCCCATTGTAATCAAGATAGCTTGTGCATCTCGCAAATTACATTTTGTAGAATTCTCACAAACCTTTGAGGAAACCGAATCAGAGTACTGAATGTGAAAAAGCCCATAGTTTACCTGATGAACAGCCAATGACACTTGTAACATACCCAGCCTATGTATGTGGAAAACAAACTGTTTCCGAGGGATTTCATTACTGTCCAAGGGATTCATTATCATAATTTAGATAGGCTCCCATAGGACAAATAGAGACGGAGGGTCTGCCACAGTTGATCTGTGTAATGAACAGCATAGGAAACCAAGGCTAGGCATGCGGCCTAGGAGAGCAATCTTCCCTCATCAGCAGATGGATGTATACCCTCAGATAACAATGTTTCTGAAGGAGGGAAAAACAGAATTCAGGAAATGAATCACATCAATCGTCATACATTTAATCTATATAGCCTACATCCATCCTCATCAGACATCATCTGGTATGAGAGAATAATCAGAAGAATAGAAGTGGTCTCTCTCGTGGAGATGACAGTGAAAAACACAGTAGAGAGGAGATCTGCTTTGCTTGGAACTCCTGGGATGCCTCTGTCTTATAGAGACTTCCCATGTGGAAATCTGTCAATATACCGCAATCAAATCACAATGTGGGAGACCAACATGCAATGCATACAGTACCTGCATTTCACCGCAAGGGAATGGATATTATCATAAACATACCATTTATTTGAGATCTCTTTTCCAGAACTACTGCAGTATTTACTCCTGTGCTGTTTATCAACCCCCCACCCCCCTACCCCCCTGAGCTGAACTACTGTAATAAAGGAAACTTTTTTCATTTCCCTTTTCCTTCTTTTGTGTATAAATAAGGTGCCGATGTAATTTCCTTCCTGGATCCATATAGTACACAAGAGGGCTTCAATCAGAGCCAAAGTGCCTGCTGCTGGTGCCAGGTGATTCTGGGGCTTGCACTGTTGCACTGGCAGCTCCAACACAGTCAAGTGATTTATAAAGCTGTTTATGTACTCTGGAAAGCAGTGCCAACGAACACCGGAGGGAATACAGGGCAGGGCCTGCTTTTAGAGTCAGACCCTCTCACTCTTCTAACCAGGCGACTGTGTGCTTCCCTTCACAAACTCCCACACAAATCTCTCTACAGACAATGGGTTCTATTATCTTGCCTGAGAGGGAAGTGACAATACCTCTACACTCTGCTTTGTAGCAATGTTGCTGCACAGCACAGGCACTAGGCTACATACAGTACCTCTCACAAACACACATTTACATTCACACAGCACGCATATCCGCATCTCACAAGAGAAAGGGTGGTCGGGGAGTGAAAAAGTGGATATTCTGGGGGGGACCAGCTTTCTCCCCCAATCTTTATTTCAGGCTAATGGTACATGGAGGGAGGGGATCATTAGGCTGCCTCCTGGACTATAGCAACACCTATTACTGTGCTATAGCGTTGCTCTCCCCCGACGGGCCCGGCACACTCTATCATTGCTTACCCCAGACCTTCCCCGGAAGGTCAGCCTCCGCTAATGACTCGTGACTCGAGTGATAAGGAGAGGGAGATGGAGAAAACAACATCTAGAGAGAGAAGGATGGAGAAAGGGAAGGAGAAAAGAGAGTGAGGAAAAGAGGGGAAGAAGTGAAGAGGGTGAGGGAGAGATGGAAATTGAGAGAATAACCTCCAGAGAGAGAGACAGGAACAGAAAGAAGGAATGAAGAGAGTGAGGAAGGGAGAGAGAGAGGTGGATAGCTGAATGGAGAAAAGAGCACCCAGAGAGAGAAGGGGAAAGAAAGTAAGATAGTGAAGGTGAGAGAGAGAGGAAGATATGGGTGAGGTTGAGATAGATGGAGAGGTACAGTAAATTGAGAAAATAGCCTTCAGTGAGAAAGCAGGAGAGAGAGGGAAGGAGAACCAAAGAGAGAAGGAAAGAGAGGTACAGGTAAAAGACACAAGAATGTGAGAGAGTGCGATGGAGAGGTAAATTGAGGAAAAAAAAGCCTCCGGAGAGAGAGGGAGAGATGAAGAGAGGGAAGGAAGGCAAGAACGAGAGACAAGGTGAAAGAGAGCGAGATGGAGAGCGAAAGGAAAAAATTAAGAAGGTGAGCGAGAGAGCGAGATTAAGAGTGGAGAACGCCCTGAGGTACTTCAGCTCCGTAGCAGTTCTGTGGTGACACACTGGGCCACAAAGGTCATTCGGGAGTCATTGTGAGGTCACCAGTTAAGCTCCTCAGAGAATCTATTGTTGGGCTCCAATTACCCCCACTGACCAGTAACGCAGTCTCCCTTTTACACCGTGACAGGAAGTGAGGGCCTTTTTCCCCCCCAAACCCATAGATACACACACTGCCCGCTGTTATTGGCTGGTTATTGTCCATTTGCCGCCTCATTGGACTGTGACGAGTCCTTGACGTTTATTACAGTGTCAGAAAGGTACAAGTGTGGGTCTAATCTCGCCATCAGACTTCATAGACCTGAGAGGAGAAGGAAAAGAGAGCAACCAGGAAAATAACTTCTGATAGGTCCTGATGGGCTTACTACTAGCTTGAACTTGAATCTTCCTGCTTGTTGTTGGTAAAAATAGAGCAGGGAAGGAAGTAGCCAAAGGCAGATAGATCTTCAGAGACAACTTGCCTTACATTTTGATAGAGCTGTTAGTCTGTGAGTTGAAATATCTGCATATCTAGTGTCTAGCAAAGGAGAAGTGTCTTTAGACATCCAACTATTTGGAATTTGGCACAAGGCATACTTCAGCACCCACACCTTCATTAGAGTGTCAGTAGCTACTGAACAAGGATGCATGGTTTCACACACATCATTCATGAGGGATTAGAACAGGGGTGACAGGTGGACAGGTGTTAGTTGATTTCTTAAAGCAAAATCACATACAAGCCATGTCTCTTTACCACACACACACACACACACACACACACACACACACACACACACACACACACACACACACACACACACACACACACACACACACACACACACACACACACACACACACACACACACACACACACGCGCACACTCAGTACTGTATACAGCAAACACACAAGGAAATTGCAAACATTGACAGATTCATCACCACACACATAAAAACTGCAGTCCTTGCCGTCTTAATGAGAAGTAAAGGAGCTCTCACACACACACAGGTTTATAATTGTATCTCCCTACCTGTTATGCAATACGGCTACACTACACTAAACTATTGTGTTTTAAGGAACGACCCACAGAAGTCTTAAAAAAGAATATTCCGTAATTTTCCCAAAGCTTTCTACATGACTTCCTCTAAGTGAAAATAAAATTCCCTACCCTAGTTGGTTGACACGTACAGTATGTGTCACGACTTCCACTGAAGGTAGCTCCTCTCCCTGTTCGGGCGGCGCTCGCTGGTCGTCGTCACCGGTCTACTAGCTGCCACCGATTCATTTTTCTTTTCTGTTGGTTTTGTCTTGATTGTTTTCACCTGTATCTTATTTGTTGTTAATTCGGGGCTAGTTAAACTCCCAGGCCCCGCCTGCTTTTGTGCGGGTTTATCCTTTATGTCAGTGGTGTGTTATTGTTTTGCTCTTACGTGTTTGTTGTCCGTTATTTTCCACGGTTTTTTTGGGTCATTTTGCCTGGTTGCTGGCTGGACCCAGCTGAATAAAACGTATTCATTGGAAGCACTGCTCTCTGCGCCTGACTCTACACCCACCACTCCTAGCGATCCGTGACAGTATGTCTCTGCCAATTGAAATATTCCTTGCACTTCTAGAAAAACAGTTCTGTGGGAAATCATTTTCTGACACGGGGAACAGAACACCCCGAGTGTCTAACAAGAGAAAAAACAAGACCTGGCTGAATGTATTGGCAATTATGATAAATTCCGTTAATTACCCACAGATTCTCGAGAGGCCTCTTTAGTCAGAGGCTGTGACAGAGGCAGCAGCAGCACAGAACAGAAAGTGTGTGTACCACTGGGTCCTCTCTACTAGGGGCAGCACAGCTGGCTGAGACAAGCAAGGGAATGAGGGAAAGTAAGGAGGGAAATCTCAGTGGGGAAGTGCTATTCATAATGATAAGACTGCTGGACCAGAGAGGAGGAGAGGACAGAAGGAGAGGAGAGAGGAAGAGAGGACAGAAGGAGAGGATAACAGAGAGGATAACTGGGGACCACATGCTGATAGGATTTCCTACACACCTACTTCTTCACACACACACAGTGCTGGCAAGTGTTGGTATGTTGGCATGCATACACCCAGGAACCCACAAACAGATGTGCACCACTCGTGTACATACCTGCACACTCACTCAGATCGAAACACACATTACACTCATAGAATTCCTTCCTCCTAGTGTTTCTTTCGTAAGCACGCACACACACACAAGCAAAAATACACACAATTTCACTTCAGTTGTTCTCTATCTGAAATGAGAGGAACATTTGAACTAAAAGCTACAATGAAAAAAGTAATGTAATTTGGAGTCTGGATGAGTAGGATGTAACACTACAAGTCTGAGTGGCTAGTGGAAGAAAGAGGGAGAGAGAAAGACAGAGAAAGAGGGAGACGGGAAGAACGAGGGACAGAGAGCAAGAGAAAAGGGCAGTGGCTGTGCATTGAGGTGGTAGTGATTAGTAATAGTACCAATCCTGAGGTCAGTGGCTGAAGTTGCTGGGAATTGTTTTTAGGTGCAGTTACTCTGGATTGTGGCTGGGCAGTCAAACAAAGGATATAAGAATGGAGTGGAAAAGTCCAGTTTATAGGGATAGTGGTATAGTGCAGGTGGGTAGGGGTACTGTCACTAGCAGTAAAACTAGGACTGGACATTTGCTAGCAACACACATAGCAACATACCCGCTAGAGACAAAACAGAAGAACAAAATGAGTGGTAATTTTACCCCAAATGATGTTTACTACATAAAATGTCTTCAGCTGTCACATTACTGATGTGATCCTTTTTCCTAGCTTATCACTTCAGTAAAAACAAGTAGCAGCAGCTTTCGTTAGCGGCTACAAGTTGGAACAGTGACAGTGATGATAACGGCTGGTCACAAAGTGAGGCGACACCACTGAGATGATACACCTCATCTGTTAGCCAGCTCGCTAACTTGCTCAAACATTTCAACACATCCTGATCTCCCTGTCCTGATTTAGCCTATCAGCTCTGAACCAGACACAATGTTTTATAACACCCGAAGTCTTGGCACACACGGCTGACAGGGGGAACAAAGAAGAGCTAGATTGATAGGTTGGGGACACAATATGACATCACACCGCCAGATAGGCCTACTGCACACACAGTTACAAGACACTAGGAGCTGATAATGTCAGCCAGTGATTGGAAAGTAATTGCTTCCAAATGAACGCGCTGCATTTGCCTCAAATATCTCCTGTTGCACCTCCCTCCCACCGACATTATGAGAAGATACGGGTATCAGGAAGCAGAAGCAGAGAGCTGTGGAGCAGTGGTAGGTTAAAGATGATTGTGCGTCTTCTGTGGAGTTCGACTGAAACACGGCATTGTGGATTCTTCATCAAAACAGTCCATGTGTGTGATGGGATGTTGTGCATGTTGTGTCTTTGACTAGGCAATTTGAAAGCCAGTCAAATTTCCATTTTTATTTTAAGTGTTTCAACTTGTGTTAGTACTTTATAATGGTTAGTTAGCACTAATCCGAAAACTGCTAATAGAAAAACAAAGCAAGGCACAAATATTATGTAAAGAATGTCTATTCACAAATCTCAAATACTGAATCAAATACAATCAAATTATATTTGTCACATGCGCCAAACCCAACAAGTATAGACCTTACAGTGAAATTCTTACAAGCCCTTCCCAATGATGCAGACTTAAAAATAAGAAAATAAAAACAAGATAAATAATACACGCAAGAATGAAGCTAAGGTATCCAGCAGTACCAGTACCATCTCCATGTTTAGGTGTACAAGGTAGTTCCCCAATCAACTCAAATGTATACAGTAGGCTCAGCCTCGGAATCACAAATTAAAATCCAAAATCAAGTCTCTGTTTTAGATGAGCAATAATAGCGCTGGCTATCACAGGAGGATTGCAGCAAAAATTGTCCTCCAACGAAAGTAAATGTTTAATTCAGTTCAATCGCAAAAATCCAGGAAAAAATGTCACCTGTTCAGTTGTAATGCTGTGTTAATAATATGTGGAGCGAATCGGAAAATACTACTTGTAAACTGATTGTTGAGTTGAATAATGTTTTAATGTTTTATTGTTGCATTTAACTGCTGGAAAGTCTAGGTATCTAGGTAATTTCCTTAGTATGTGAAGTCAAAGTTTAGCATGCCGGAAAAGTCAGAGCTCAGAAATGATAGACGAGTTTTCCACTAGTAATTACCAATTTGAGGGGAGTTCAAGTGGAGTTTTTCCAGTCTAATGCTGTTATTTATGAGATGTTATGAACTCAGCATTAGTCTGTGTAATAATCCAAAGCAAAGCAGTCCACAGAAGAAAAACCCAAAGGCCGAGAAATAGCCTTCCAAATTTTGGTCCTCGACAGAGAGAACTTCTCGACAATCAATAAAATATTCCTTTAGCAAGTCTTAAGCAAGAAAACATTTTCTCACTTGTATGGATTTGAGAAAACCAGGTGTTTAAACTACAGTTTCCTAGTTACAAACATTTTCACTACGAAAAGCAGTCCAAAAAAATGTAATGATTTGGTCTGCACAATCCTGAATCTGTAACGGTGGGTGAGTGATGGGTGAGGAGTCAAATGCAGAGATCAAAGTAAATGGGAAAAAACACTTTAATGTCCTTAACAAAGTAACAGGTCCAAACATGTGTGAATGCCCTAAAACACAGGTGCAAAACAAACCCAATACCTCGTTACACAAACCCGGACAGCGAAAACCCAAAACCGACGATACACAACAAACGTAACAAACCCAACAAGCCCGCACAAACACCAGTGGGCAAAACGAGCCTAAATAACACCCATCCCAAAATCCCAACAAGGAAGAGTTGAAAACAATTAGACAAAAACAAACGAAAAGGAAAAAGGGATCGGTGGCAGCTAATAGACCGGCGCCACCCGAGCAGGAAGGGGAGCAACCTTTGGTGGTATTCGTGACAGTACCCCCTCCCCTGACGCGCGGCTCCCGCAGCGCGCCGATACCGGGGGGCGAGGCGCAGGGTGATCCGGATGGAGGCGATGGAACTCCCTTAGTATAGTGGGATCCAATATATCCCCCACAGGGACCCAGCACCTCTCCTCCGGCTCGTAACCCTCCCAGTCCACGAGGTACTGCAGGACCCTCACCCGGCGTCTGGAGTCCAGAATGCACCGTATCGTGTACGCCGGGGACCCCTCGATGTCCAGAGGGGGCGGAGGGATCCCCGGAACCTCACTTTCCTGCATTGTGCCTGCAGGCCACCATTACTTCCCTCTAAGACTTCGCACCATCCTCTAAATACCCGGGTGCCCATTCCCTCATTCCCTTGCTTGTCTCAAGAATGTGTTATTAGCTGACTTAGTTAAATAAAGGACTTTGTTTTAAAAATATACCTTACTTACTTACTCAAGTGAAAGTGAAAGTCACCCAGTAAAATACTACTTGAGTAAAAGTATCTGTTTTAAATGTACTTAATGTACAGTGGTGGATAACAATCAATTGTCATACTTGAGTAAAAGTAAATGCTATACATCTAATTCATTATATTAAGCAAACCAGATGGCATGATTTTCTTGTAACTGTCATATCTTCAACACTCAGACATTGTGGCTGATTTATATTAAAAGAAATTGGCCAAGGAAATATTCCTGGTTGTTCTCAGGGTATATAGTACAGTCAGAAAGGGAGACTTTCAAATAGGGATTATATAAAGGAAATGCAAATATGTTTAATTATTTTGAGCAACTATAAGCATGGCTAGCCTCAAAAGATGGACAAAATGACTTTTTATCACTGAGTCTAACATGGCTATTGACTTACTTTTGTTGTTCTTCATTATAAACATGTTTTTTGTAACTGTCATATCTCCACATGTATTTTATGCCTGCTACATTAGGTTAGCCTTGAACTGAGCCCGACAGGATTTGACTAAAGGGGATTGGTTGACGACATGACATTGGCCTATGTCTCGTCTTTTAAAAAATTGCGCTGCGCAGAATAACAGATCTCAAAACAATTGGAGAAGTGTTTGACATCACCAGTGCCACATCCATATGATATACACTCCCCTATGTATTTATTTGGACAGTGAAGCTAGAACTTGTAATTTGGCTCTATACTCCAGCATAAATGTCAGTGTTTAAAACGTAAACATTAGGCATTTAGAGTAGACAATAAGTGGTCTCATCGTAAACACAGGCATTTAGAATGCAAGATTAAACATGATAGTCAGCTTTTCCCAGTCAGTTTCCAACCAGAACACCTATATCTCCGTAGTGTTCATATTTGAACCACTACTGTTTACTTTCCCATTGTCCTGTTTAGAGTGCATTTAGTCATTAGAAATTCATGTGACTTTCCATGCCTGTTATGCAGAACAGTGTTGGAAATGTCTGTCACCTTACTTACATTTCAGCACAAGTGAACAGGACATTTGATTCCAAAAAATATTTTCAATCGTGTGATGTTGTTGTTACTCGATTGTGTTGAGTTCATTTCCGTTAACTGCCTGAGTGAAAAAGAGGGGCTCATTATCATATTTCCCAGCATGCTTTGTTGCAGGTTGATTTTTAGAATAGTTTTAATATCTGTTTCATCATGCATATTGATTGAATAATTGATCATTTACAGATTAATAACTTACATCTTTCTATACTAATCCAATCTGTAAGGAGTCGGATTTATTGCACCGGTTACTAAGATAGTTGTTCCAGTTTAGATGGTTTAGGTAGTCTTGTATATAAGTCCTTAACCATAGTTCAGGTTGTGGGTGAGAAAATATTACACTTCTGGGATTTCTTCCCTCTGGATGGGTGTCACGCCTTGGTCGTAGTATTTTGTGTTTTCTTTAATTATTTGTTCAGGCCAGGGTGTGACATGGGTTATTGTGTTGTCGTATTGTTTTTTTTTGTAGGCATTGGGATTGTGGTTGATTAGGGGTGTTTCGAGTGTAGGCTTGGCTGCCTGAGGCGGTTCTCGATCAGAGTCAGGTGCTTTTCGTTGCCTCTGATTGGGAACCGTATTTAGGTAGCCTGAGTTTCGCTGTGTATTTCGTGGGAGATTGTTCCTGTCTCTGTGTTGTGTCACCAGATAGGCTGTATTAGGTTTCTCGTTCCGTTTGTTGTTTTTTGTATTTATTTAGTTATTTCATGTATCGTCACTTTTTCTTCATTAAAGAACATGAGTAACCGCCACGCTGCATTTCGGTCCGACTCTCTCTCAACAAACGAAGAACACCGTTACACTGGGTTCCGATAGGAACTGCATAATCATTTCACAAACCGGTGTATTGTTTGAGCCAGGATTTTCAGAACACAATTTTGAAGATAAGTCTAAAAGACCTAGAAAATGTATGATATGTGGTCATAAACCATTTACATTGAATTAAAACACATTCACTTAGGCTGTCACTTTGTGAAGGCTTCAGAATGATAAATTATTGAATGTAACATCCACGTCTCTGTCGCTAACAAACACAGTCAGGGGTGGGTATTTCTCACATGAACTCAAAATGCATGCTGAGAAATCAGCAAATGCAGCTTTACACAATACAGTGCTAAAACAACACCCCTAGTGTTTAGTGCTTCAAAACTACACACCTTTTGCTGAATAAACGTGTTCATGTGTTTAAAAAGTGTTACAGTGAATAAACATGTTCTGGTGTTTACTGGTGTCATGCAGTTTCATTGAAATTCTAAATGCCTTGACAGGTTTAGTGTTACAGAAAAGTGTTTAGTTGTGTTTTCAGATCATAAATATTTGGTTTAACAGTGTATGAGACAACAGTAAAGAATGTTACCTTTTATTTGAGGGTATTTTCATACATACAGTGCATTTGGAAAGTATTCAGACCCCTTGTCTTTTTCCGCATTTAGTTAGGTTACAGCCTTGTAAAATTCATGAAATTGTTTTTCTCACCTCATCAATCTACACACAACACCCCATAATTACAAAGCAAAAACAGGTTTTAGAAATGTTTGCTAATTTATGCTAAAACAAAACTGAAATTTCACATACGTATTCAGGCTCTTTACTCAGTACTTTGTTGAAGCACCTTTGGAGCGATGCTGCAAAGCTATTTTCACATCTCTCCAGAGATGTTAGATTGGGTTCAAGTCTGGGCTCTGGCTGGGCCACTCAAGGACATTCAGAGACTTGTCCCGAAGCCACTCATGTGTTGTCTTTGCTGTGTGCTTAGGGTTGTTGTCCTGTTGGAAGGTGAACCTTTACCCCACTCTGAGGTCCTGAGCAGGTTTTCATCAAGGCTCTCCCTGTACTTTTCTCTGTTCATCTTTGCTTCGATCCTGACTAGTCTCCCAGTTCCTGCCGCTGAAAAACATCCCCACAGCATGATGCTGCCACCACCATGCCTCACTGTATGGGATGGTGCCAGGTTTCTTCCAGACGTGACGCTTGGCATTCAGTCCAAAGAGTTCAATCTTGGTTTCATCAGACCAGAGAATCTTGTTTCTCATGGTCTGAGAGTCTTAAGGTGCCTTTTGGCAAACTACAAGCAGACTGTCATGTTCCTTTTACTGAGGAGTGGCTTCCGTCTGGCCACTCTACCATGAAGGCCTAATTGGTGGAGTGCTGCAGAGATGGCTGTCCTTCTGGATGCTTCTCCCATCTCCACAGATGAAGATTATAGCTCTGTCAGAGTGACCATCGGGTTCCTGGTCACCTCCCTGACCAAGGCCTTTCTCCCCGATTGCTCAGTTTGGCAATTAAACCACAGTTAGAAATTAAAGCACTTTAAATGTATTTGGAGAGATTAACTTAATCAAAGTTTAGTATTTTGATCCCGTATTCCTAGCATGCAATGACTACATCAAGTTTGTGACTCTTCAAACTTGTTTGATTCATTTGCAGTTTGTTTTGGTTGTGTTTCATATTATGTTGGGTCTAATAAAAATGAATGGTAAATAATGTATTGTGTCATTTTGAAGTCCCTTTTACTGGAAATAAGAATATGTTTCTAAACAAACAGTAGATACTCCCATGATTACAGATAATCATGAAGGAAATCGTGAATAATGATGAGTGAATATCATACCCCCCAATGTTTTTTTATTCTTAGTTATTGTACACTCTCTGTGTTGCTCAGCAACAGTGTCTGTGTAGCAAATGACTATATGAGAGCATATAAACATATGCAAGCCAGATGGAACCAGTTAATCTTCTCTGTGCTTGATGTGGTGAGATAACCTTTCCACTGTTCTGCTTGAATGCCAATGCAAAACAAGAGCGGTTCACGATGAAGCTGAGAGAAAATTGCACAGATGAGGATCAAAATGAGGACATCGAGTCTACTGTCGACTATGGTGAAGAATCAGGCTCCCTTGCTACAGTAACTTCCATTGAAATGCTGTGAAGGTTTTGTTCTCTTTGCTTCATCGTTATGAATAAAATAGAACCTTGCTCAGAAGACAATTCAAATTAAGAAAACTGGTCTAGTGTCACCTACAGTGAAGAATTGGGCTCCACGTCAAATATATTCATTTAAAGATGGAATCCGCAGTAGGTGGAAACAGCGCCAATGGCCGCCCCACCACCAATGTTATTGTTTTTGTTACCGAGCTGAGGAGCCCGCACAGCATGGTAAAACATAATTGCAGTACATATTGTGCTCTTCTATCGCACGTGAAATGATGCAAGAGGGGGAAAAACTGTGTTCCTTGTTTGCAGTAACTTCTTTGTTGTTGTAATTTATCAAAGGGATGTAGTTGTTTCACCATTAAGAATGCCAGCTTCAAAAGGGTTATGAATGGCGATGACACCTTATGACAGGAAAGGTGCTAAGTCATGTTGATAAAACTGATCACATGAAAAAGTGATGGGAATAATGGGTTCTATCAGTGCTTCTGTCAGAGAGAGGAATTTGTCAATGAGGGTCACATTATGGGAAATTACACATTATCTCCATCATACTCACCTTGCATTATAAACTCTCTATTTCTTTCTGTCTGTCTCCCTCTTTTTCTCTGTCTCTTCATCTTTGTCTCTCTGTTTCACTGACTCTGTATTTCTAACTCTCACTCTCTCGTTGCTCTATTTCTTTCAGTCTTAGGTGGAACTCTGGTAAGTGAAGGGGAAAAGATGATATGAGGAAATGACACAGAAAGTGTTAGGATGGGATCAAGAGTCACATAGTGATGACACAACGGCGGTGGGCCTGATTGTCGATGGCTACGAGACAGCCGACAGGGAGGTTAGAGCCCTGGCATGCCAGGGAAACAGTTTCTCCCTCAGTGTTACCAAGACCAAGAAGTTGATCGTGGACTACAGGAAACAGGGGGAAGGGAACGCCCCTATTGTCATCGATGGGGCTGCCGTTGAGCGTGTAAAAGCATTAAGTTCCTCGGCGTGCACATCACAGAGAACCTGACATGGTCCAATCATATCAATCCGTGGTGAAGAAGGCACAGCAGTACTTCTTCAACCTCAGGTTCCTTAAAAAAATCTGTATGGGCCCTCAGACCCTAAAGGCATTCCATAGCTGTAAAATCGAGAGCATCTTGACTGGCTGCATCACCGCCTGGTATCGCAACTGCTCCGCTTTCAAATGGAAGACCCTACAGAGGGTGGTGGGAACAGTCCAGGACATTTACCCAAGGCGGTATCTGAGGAGGCCCGAAAGATCATCAAGGACTCCAATCGAACTAGCCACAGGCTGTTCAATCTGTTACTGCACGGCAAGCTACCTGGACTATCTGCCTGCATTGACGCTTTTTGCACTAACTTTTTTGACTCATCACATATGCTGGTGCTACTGTTTACTGTCTGTCACTTTATTCCTAGTTACAGTTGAAGTCGGAAGTTTACATACTCTTTAGCAAATACATTTAAACTCAATTTTCCACAATTCTTGACATTTAAAATTCCCTGTCTTTGGTCAGTTTGTAACGGGCATCGTCCTCTTCGTCCTCACGTGAATTTACAAAACCCAAAACAGTACTGTGTGGCCCAAACACTCACACGGAAACAAACTCCCACAAACCAAAAGTGAAACCCAGGCTACCTAAGTATGATTCTCAATCAGAGACAACTAACGACACCTGCCTCTGATTGAGAACCATACTAGGCCGAACACAAAAACCAACATAGAAAAACAAACAGACTGCCCACCCCAACTCACGCCCTGACCATACTAAAACAAAGAATAAAATAACAGAACTACGGTCAGAACGAGACACAGTTAGGATCACCACTTATTTTAAGAAAATGAAATATCAGAATAATAGTAGAGAGAATTTCAGCTTTTATTTCTTTCATCACATTCCCAGTGGGTCAGAAGTTTACATACACTCAATTAGTATTTGTTAGCATTTCCTTTAAATTGTTTAATTTGGTTTAAATGTTTCAGGTAGCCTACCATAAGCTTCCCACAAGAAGTGGGGTGAATTTTGGCCCATTCCTCCTGACAGAGCTGGTGTAACTGAGTCAGGTTTGTAGGGCTCCTTGCTCGCACACTCTTTTTATGTTCTGCCCACAAATTTTCTATAGGATTCAGGTCAGGGCTTTGTGATGGCCACTCCATAACCTTGACTTTGGAAGTATGCTTGGGGTCATTGTCCATTTGGAAGACCCATTTGTGACCAAGCTTTAACTTCCTGACTGATGTCTTGAGATGTTGCTTCAATATATCCACATAATTGTCAGTCCCTCCTGCAGCAAAGCACCCCCACAAAATGATGCTGCCACCCCTGTGCTTCATAGTTGGGATGGTGTTCTTCAGCTTGCAAGCCTCCCCATTTTTCCTCCAAACATAACAATGGTCATTATGGCCAAACAGTTCTATTTTTGTTTCATCAGACCAGAGGACATTTCTCCAAAAAGTACGATCTTTGTCCCCATGTGCAGTTGCAATCCATAGTCTGGCTTTTGTTATGGCAGTTTTGGAGCAGGGCTTCTTCCTTGCTGAGCGGCCTTTCAGGTTATGTCGATATTGGACTCGTTTTACTGTGGATATAGATCATTTTGTACCTGTTTCCTCCAGCATCGTCACAAATTCCTTTGCTGTTGTTCTGGGATTGATTTGCACTTTTCGCACCAATGTACGTTCATCTCTAGGAGACAGAACGCGTCTCCTTCCTGATCGGTATGACGGCTGCCTGGTCCCATGGTGTTTACACTTGCGTGCTATTGTTTGTACAGATGAACATGGTACCTTCAGGCATTTGGAAATTGCTCCCAAGGATGAACCAGACTTGTGGAGGTCTACAATCTTTTTTCTCCCATGATGTCAAGCAAAGAGGCACTGAGTTTGAAGGTAAGCCTTGAAATACATCCACAGGCACACCTCAAATGATGTCAATTAGCCTATCAGAAGCTTCTGAAGCCATTACATTTTCTGGAATTTTCTAAGCTGTTTAAAGGCACAGTCAATTTAGTGTATGTAAACTTCTGACTCACTGGAATTGTGATGCAGTGAATTATAAGTGAAATAATCTGTCTGTAAACAATTGTTGGAAAAATGACTTGTGTCATGCACGAAATAGATGTCCTGAACGACTTGCCAAGACAATAGTTTGTCAACAAGACATTTGTGGAGTGGTTGAAAAATGAGTGTTAATGACTCCAACCTAAGTGTATGTAAACTTCCAACTTCAACTGTATCTACCTCAATTACCTCGTACCCCTGCACATTGACTCTGTACTGGCACCCTGTGTATATAGCCAAGTTATCATCGACTCTGTACTGGTACCCTGTGTATATAGCCATGTTATTATCGACTCTGAACTGGTACCCTGTGTATATAGCCAAGTTATCATTACTCATTGTGTATCCATTACTACTTTATTAAAATAATTTCCCTCTGCATTGTTGGGAAGGACCCGTAAGTAAGCTTTTCACTGTTAGTCCACACCTTTTCTTTACGATGCTTGTGACAAATAAAATCTGATTTGATCTGCCAAGCAATATCGGAGTATCGTCTCTCAGACCAACAGGCTGGGAAGCTTCTACCACCATGCCATCCAACTGCTGTAAAGCTGAACCTAGCTGTCTCCCTGCACAGACCTGCACCTTAGAGACAATTTGCACCAGAGAGACTACGTGCACCTTAGAAATGATTTGCACTGACTACCCACACATCCAACCCTTACACACAAACACACATACAAACACCCATAAACACACACATAAGCACACACAGTCAATACTTCTGTTCTAATTCTATTGATTCCACAACCCACTTCATATTTGTAAATGCTGTGTAAATACAGTCCATTATTATTATGCCTACTACCTCCTCTATTACTTTACTACTTTATATTTGTAAATGCAGTGTAAATACAGTCCATTATTACTACCTACTACCTCTTCTATTACTTTACTACTTTATATTGTAAATGCTGTGTAAATACAGTCCATTATTACTATGCCTACTACCTCCTCTATTACTTTACTACTTTATATTTGTAAATGCAGTGTAAATACAGTCCATTATTACTATGCCTACTACCTCTTCTATTACTTTACTACTTTATATTTGTAAATGCAGTGTAAATACAGTCCATTATTACTATGCCTACTACCTCTTCTATTACTTTACTACTTTATATTTGTAAATGCAGTGTAAATACAGTCCATTATTACTATGCCTACTACCTCTTCTATTACTTTACTACTTTATATTTGTAAATGCAGTGTAAATACAGTCCATTATTACTATGCCTACTACCTCTTCTATTACTTTACTACTTTATATTTGTAAATGCAGTGTAAATACAGTCCATTATTACTATGCCTACTACCTCTTCTATTACTTTACTACTTTATATTTGTAAATGCAGTGTAAATACAGTCCATTATTACTATGCCTACTACCTCTTCTATTACTTTACTACTTTATATTTGTAAATGCAGTGTAAATACAGTCCATTATTACTATGCCTACTACCTCTTCTATTACTTTACTACTTTATATTTGTAAATGCAGTGTAAATACAGTCCATTATTACTATGCCTACTACCTCTTCTATTACTTTACTACTTTATATTTGTAAATGCAGTGTAAATACAGTCCATTATTACTACCTATTACCTCTTCTATTACTTTACTACTTTATATTTGTAAATGCAGTGTAAATACAGTCCATTATTACTACCTATTACCTCTTCTATTACTTTACTACTTTATATTTGTAAATGCAGTGTAAATACAGTCCATTATTACTACCTACTACCTCTTCTATTACTTTACTACTTTATATTTGTAAATGCAGTGTAAATACAGTCCATTATTACTATGCCTACTACCTCTTCTATTACTTGTTATTTTTAAATTGACTTTTTATTATTGATTATTGTAATGTTAAGGGAGCTAGCACACAAACATTTGAGGGGTAGGCAATCACGCTCATGGCTCATGGAGTGCACTGCTTGTGGTGTGCTCCATGTCCTTACAACTGCTCCACTAAAAACTGCTCCTTGGTCACAGGAAAAAAAACTGCTGCTCCATATTTGCTCCATTCACTAAAATTACCCTTTAATCAACACCCATCTATTTTTGTGACTACCTGGTCCTACCATTTGGTTTTGAAGTATTGAAACCAAACCATATGATTTGAATAAAAAGTATTTCAATAAACAACATGAAAAGGTGGCTGTAAGAGGCACTCATCATTTTTCAAATAGTCTACATGTCATATTAAACAGCACAAACTCTAAATAGGTCAGGAGACAGACAGGTAGCCTATGAATGAAAGAAAATGAATTCTTTAGGCTATATTATTAAACTATTATTTCAATTATTTCAAGGCTATAGCCTACAAATAAATGCATTGTGAAGCATTTGCGAGTGCGACACACTAGGCTGTCAGGATTATTAAGTGTTATCTTAAATCATTATAGTCTATATATTGAGCATAATTCTGTGACATGAATACCATTTTTATGAAAAATGGCTTATTAGGCTCAGTTTAGGCTGCTGTCACGGCTGTTGACGGAAGATCTGGACCAAGGTGCAACGTTGTGAGCGTACATACTTTTAATAGTAGATGTCGCCAACAATACAACAAACAATACCAAAACAAACCGCGAAGCTCAAGGCTATGTGCCAACAAACAAATTCAACTTCCCACAAACACAGGTGGGAAAAAGGGTACCTAAGTATGGTTCCCAATCAGAGACAACGATAGACAGCTGTCCCTGATTGAGAACCATACCCGGCCAAATCATAGAAATCATAGAAACACAAAACAACTCAAGCCCTGACCAAACTAAAATAGAGACATAAAAAGGATCTCTAAGGTCAGGGCGTGACAGGTGCCTTTGAATTCACTTTTAGAAACATGAGTTTGGCCAGAGTCTGTGGCTTCAGGCTCATGCAATGGTGTCTGGAGAGCAGACTAGCAGCGGAGAATACCCTCTCCACGCTTGCAAAGCCACTGGGGACGCTAAACACCCTTCGGGCCACTCTTGCCAGGTTGAGCAGGGATAGGTAGGCCTAAAGGATTTTAGGTCAAATAACCCAATTAAAACAAAAAGCTCCTTGAAATAGGTAACATGTTAGGCCTAAATCAATGATGGCCCTATTGTATAGATGAAAGAACGAAAATGAACAAAACTATATGATTATTTGTTTATAAATGGTTTGCTACAATGACACACTTAGCTAGCTACCCACCTCATCATACTTTTGGGATACGTGTCTTTTCAGATTCCACAATGATTCTTTAGTTGTGGACACACACACTCCCTCTTTTGCTCTTGGTCCTTCTCATCTTTGTAAGTCACCTTGATTTAGCATCTGTGTGTTTTATCAGTTTCTTTATGAAAATATTTTGCGAACCCCGTGACAGTAGCTAAAGAAAGGGGCTATAGCAGCCTACACAGCTTGTGAAGTGAATTGAGCGCTAGTGGAGCAGTACTGGAACAAAATTGGAGCGGGCGAGTAGGCCTTTGGGAAACTCCAGCTTTTGGGATCAGCTCAAGTCAAATTGGGCATGCTCTCCTCCTCGCTCGGCTCCAGCTCTGCTCCGCTCACATACTCACATGCATGATATTATAACACCTGGCCAAACGAGATGAGAGACAGGGGAAGGAAGAGAGAAATAGAAAAAGACAAGGACACAGAGAGAAAGAGGACTGTCTCTCAACCGTCTAACCTGTGTGTGTGTGTGTGTTTGTTTAATACACAATGTCTGTGTATGTATGGGGGGGGGGGGGGGGGGGGTAACCAGTTAAAGATATACGACATGTGGGAGGGAATGCACCCTAGTGGGACAGTGTCACCTCTCCCCCTCTGTCTGACAGGACCAGTGAATCATCATCACCCACTAGCACCTGTCCTCCATCATCACAGGTAGAGAAAGAGCACCCACCCCAACTAATATGGCTGCCCAGACTAAAATATAAAGTTATTTAAAGTTATAATTTTTACGCATGGTAAGGATATCATATGTGATTTACATAACTCAACCAAGCTTGCTGATTATGGACTTCATACATGATAAATTAATTTTAAAGGTGCGTAAATGCTATTCCTGTCACGGTCTTCCTCCTCTTCATCTGAAGAGGAGAGGCGAGAAGGATCAGAGGATCAAAATGCGGCGTGGTATGTGTTCATAGTGAATATTTAATTAAAGAAAGTACTGAACACTGCATACAAAAACAATAAACCAATAACGACCGTGACGCTACAAATGAGACCTGTGCTGACACAAGCAACTAGCATAGACAATCACCCACAAACAAACAGTGCAACCCAGGCTACCTAAGTATGATTCTCAATCAGAGACAACTAATGACACCTGCCTCTGATTGAGAACCATACTAGGCCGAAACATACAAATCCCCAAATCATAGAAAAACAAACAGACTGCCCACCCAACTCACGCCCTGACCATACTAAATAAATACAAAACAAAGGAAATAAAGGTCAGAACGTGACAATTCCCTTAAGCTCAAAGTCTCATTATTACGTTTATAAGACAATAAGAACTCTAATTGTATATCTATTCATAGCACTCAACGCTTTGTCAGTCAAAGGACTTAGTGCTCATTTCACAAAAACAATGGAAAGAAAGGCATGTAAATAAATAATAGAAGTTGAAAGCTGAATAGCGCATAAAACAAGGTGTTGACTGTATTCCTCTCTCTATATAGTACCATAGAAACGGATACTCTAGGCAGCCAGCCTGTTCACCAGAAAAGCCCTTAAAGAATATTAAACATAACGCAGATGGCAAATGCCTGTACCAAACAATGGGTGATACACTCCCAAGACATTACCCTTGTGGTTAACCTAAAAAATAGACAGAGCAAAAAAAGAAACAAGAGAGAAACAAATATGTTGTGGACAATTCAATCAAAATACGTAAACCATTGTCTAGCGCTCTCTCTGTCTCTCTCTCATTCTGTCTGTCTCTATCTTCACCTGTCTCTCTGTCTCTCTCTCATTCTGTCTGTCTCTATCTTCACCTGTCTCTCTGTCTCTCTCTCATTCTGTCTGTCTCTATCTATCCCTTCACCTCTCTCTCTGTCTCTCTCTCATTCTGTCTGTCTCTATCTTCACCTGTCTCTCTGTCTCTCTCTCATTCTGTCTGTCTCTATCTTCACCTGTCTCTCTGTCTCTCTCTCATTCTGTCTGTCTCTATCTTCACCTGTCTCTCTGTCTCTCTCTCATTCTGTCTGTCTCTATCTATCCCTTCACCTCTCTCTCTGTCTCTCTCTCATTCTGTCTGTCTCTATCTTCACCTGTCTCTCTGTCTCTCTCTCATTCTGTCTGTCTCTATCTATCCCTTCACCTCTCTCTCTGTCTCTCTCTCATTCTGTCTGTCTCTATCTTCACCTGTCTCTCTGTCTCTCTCTCATTCTGTCTGTCTCTATCTTCACCTGTCTCTCTGTCTCTCTCTCATTCTGTCTGTCTCTATCTTCACCTGTCTCTCTGTCTCTCTCTCATTCTGTCTGTCTCTATCTATCCCTTCACCTCTCTCTCTGTCTCTCTCTCATTCTGTCTGTCTCTATCTTCACCTGTCTCTCTGTCTCTCTCTCATTCTGTCTGTCTCTATCTTCACCTGTCTCTCTGTCTCTCTCTCATTCTGTCTGTCTCTATCTTCACCTGTCTCTCTGTCTCTCTCTCATTCTGTCTGTCTCTATCTATCCCTTCACCTCTCTCTCTGTCTCTCTCTCATTCTGTCTGTCTCTATCTTCACCTGTCTCTCTGTCTCTCTCTCATTCTGTCTGTCTCTATCTATCCCTTCACCTCTCTCTGTCTCTCTCTCATTCTGTCTGTCTCTATCTTCACCTGTCTCTCTCTCATTCTGTCTGTCTGTCTCTATCTATCCCTTCACCTCTCTCTCTGTCTCTCTCTCATTCTGTCTGTCTCTATCTTTCCCTTCACCTGTCTCTCTGTCTCTCTCTCATTCTGTCTGTCTCTATCTTTCCCTTCACCTGTCTCTCTGTCTCTCTCTCATTCTGTCTGTCTCTATCTATCCCTTCACCTCTCTCTCTGTCTCTCTCTCTCATTCTGTCTGTCTCTATCTCTCTCTCTGTCTCTCTCTCATTCTGTCTGTCTCTATCTTTCCCTTCACCTGTCTCTCTGTCTCTCTCTCATTCTGTCTGTCTCTATCTTTCCCTTCACCTGTCTCTCTGTCTCTCTCTCATTCTGTCTGTCTCTATCTTTCCCTTCACCTGTCTCTCTGTCTCTCTCTCATTCTGTCTGTCTCTATCTTTCCCTTCACCTGTCTCTCTGTCTCTCTTTCATTCTGTCTGTCTCTATCTATCCCTTCACCTCTCTCTCTGTCTCTCTCTCTCATTCTGTCTGTCTCTATCTATCCCTTCACCTCTCTCTCTGTCTCTCTCTCATTCTCTCTGTCTCTATCTTTCCCTTCACCGCTCTCTCTGTCTCTCTCTCATTCTGTCTGTCTCTATCTATCCCTTCACCTCTCTCTGTCTCTCTCTCATTCTGTCTGTCTCTATCTTCACCTCTCTCTCGTTCTCTCTCTCATTCTGTCTGTCTCTATCTTCACCTCTCTCTCTGTCTCTCTCTCATTCTGTCTGTCTCTATCTATCCCTTCACCTCTCTCTGTCTCTCTCTCATTCTGTCTGTCTCTCTCTCATTCTGTCTGTCTCTCTCTCATTCTGTCTGTCTCTCTCTCATTCTGTCTGTCTCTATCTATCCCTTCACCTCTCTCTCTGTCTCTCTCTCATTCTGTCTGTCTCTATCTTTCCCTTCACCTCTCTCTCTGTCTCTCTCTCATTCTGTCTGTCTCTTTCTTTCCCTTCACCTCTCTCTCTGTCTCTCTCTCATTCTGTCTGTCTCTATCTTTCCCTTCACCTGTCTCTCTTTTCACAGACCAGCGGGGTGACATGATCCTCTATATCCTGACTAATATCTGACTCCTTTCAGCAGGCAGTCTTACAGGCAGTTCTGCCCAATGTTCTCTCTCTTACGGGAACAGTGATGTACAAACTTTCATTTGTCATTTCGGGAAAATATTTATTTTCTGTTCCTCACACAATCTGAGGGCAATGGTATGCACCCAATACCCCACAACCAGAAACTAATACAAAAACAATTCTGCCTAGCTCACCGGAGGGGGAGTAGGGGCTGCCTAGAACCACAAAATGAAGCATAGGTTTCTTGACAGAATCAAATTGAAACAGAGACCCTGGCACCTTCAATAGCTGAGGCTGAAGTGTAGATCGGAGAAAACGGCCAGGCAACATGTATGAGTTTTCCTCCTGACATCAAAGCAGTCTGTTTCTGAAACACTCTCTAACAGAAGAGAATGAATGTTTCACATTGCACAACAAACCATGAAGCAAAATTCGTAACTCTACAACTGGCACAAATTGAGAGAGAATGTGATGTATATTTCTATTGTAGAGGAGAACTAATCAGAAAAATGTGTTGTTCTCTTTAACGAGGCATTCTCCCTGTGGAATATTGTTTGATTATTCCTGTTAGCTTTTATGGACCTTAATTGTGTCCGTTGAAGAAAAACAAAAAGGGTGTGGTGTGTGTACATGTGTGTTCATAGGCTATGTCAGTGTGTTTGTGTGTTGCCAGGCAGGAAGCAGATTACAGAGTTGTGTAGTGGTGGAAGTTGCTTTCTGCCCCGTGGTGAGCCAACAATGTGCAGGATTAATCAAGCTAGCTGGCTATCCACTCCGGTTAATTAGGGTTAAGGGATAATTAGGACGCCATTAAAAACGCAGGCAACCACAGAGGACCCTTAATCTGCGCACTGGTGTGTGTCTGCAAACAGTTGTTTGTGTGTGTGTGTGTGTGTGTCTGTTTTTGTATTAATGCTGGTGAAGACAGATTCCTGGTTGAAGCGTGACCTGGTTGTAAATTATTTGACCTTGTGAACCTGTCACAGAATGTTGTTTTGGTGGCTTTACAGCCAAACACTAACACTCACTAATACATCACTGGGCTGTAGCACCATCTCCCTCATAGTCACACAGTGTGTTATGTGTTTAAACGTGTTAACCCTCGAAAGGCTGCTGGCTCAGACAGCATCCCTAGCTGCGTCCTCAATGCATACGCAGACCAGCTGGCTTTTGTGTTTACAGACATATTCAATCGCTCCCTATCCCAGTCTGCTGTCCACACATGGTTCAAGATGGGCACCATTGTTCCTGTACCCAAGAAGGCAAAGATAACTGAACTAAATGACTACCGCCCCGTAGCACTCACTTCTGTCATTATGAAGTGCTTTGAGAGACTAGTCGAGGATCATATCACCTCCAACTTACCTGCCATCCTAAACCCACTTCAGTTTGCCTGCCGCCCCAACAGATCCACAGACCATGCAATCTCCATCACACTGCACACTGCCCTAACCCATCTGGACAAAAGGAATACCTATGTAAGAATGCTGTTCATTGACTACAGCTCAGCATTCAACACCATAGTACACTCCAAGCTCATCATTAAGATTGAGACCCTGGGTCTCAACCCAGCTCTGTGCAATTGGGTCCTGGACTTCCTGACAGGCTGCCCCCAGGTGGTGAAGATAGGAAACAACATCTCCACTTCGCTGATCCTCAACACTGGGGACCAAGAAGGGTGCATGCTCAGCCCCTCCTGTACTCCCTGTTCACCCATGACTGCGTGGCCATGCACACCTCCAACTCAATCATCAAGTTTGCAGACGACACAACAGTAGTGGGCTTGATTAGCAACAACGAGGAGGTGAGGGCACTCGGAGTGTGGTATCAGGAAAACAACCTCTAACTCAACGTCAACAAAACTTAGGAGATGATTGTGGACTTCAGGAAACAGCAGATGCAGCACCCCCCATCCATATCGACAGGACAGCAGTGGAGAAGGTGGAAAGTATTATGTTCCTCGGCGCACCACAGAGAGTGTGGTGAAGAAAGCGCAACAGCACCTCTTCAACCTCAGAAATTTGGCTTGTCACCTAAAACCCTCACAAACTTTTACAGATACACAATAGAGAGCATCCTGTCGGGCTGTATCACCGCCTGGTACAGCAACTGCACTGCCCTCAACCGCAAGGCTCTCCAGAGGGTGGTGCGGTCTGTACAACGCATCACTGGGGGCAAACTACCTGCCACAGGAAGGACAAAAAGACAACAACCACCCGAGCTACTGCCTGTTCACCCCGCTACCATCCGGAAGGCGAGGTCAGTACAGGTGCATCAAAGCTGTAACCAAAAGACTGAAAAACAGCTTCAATCTCAAGGCCATCAGACTGTTAAACAGCCATCATTAACACAGAGAGGCTTTTGCCTAGATACAGACTCAAATCATTGGCCACTTTAGTAAATGGATCACCAGTCGCTTTAAACAATGCCACTTCAATAATGTTACTCATCTCACATGTATATACTGTGTTTTATACCATCTATTGCATCTTGACTATGCCGCTCTGTCATCACTTATCTATATATTTATATGTACATATTCTTATTCCATCCCATTAAATTTGTGTGTATTAGATAGTTGTGGAATTGTTCGGTTACTTGTTATATATTACTGCACTGTCGGAACTAGAAGCACAAGCATTTAGCTATAACTGCTAACCATGTGTATAACATCTCCCTTTAAGACAGCAAGCCCAGTTGAATGTTTGGTGATGTAAGTCAAACTAAATGCTCGGGGCATCAGTAAGAGAAATGAAACTCATGCAAATGAGAATATAATAGAATAGAATATTGTAGAATATAATAGAATGAATACAATAGCAATGTTACTGTATCTTTAATTTCTCCTATATCTTCATCCACAAATATCTACAAATAGAGCAGCTTACTCATGCACAGTAAGAACACCATATACAATAAGAACTCATCTAGGGTAGTTTCAATAACACCAGAGTGCTGTACATGAAGTGAATTGGTACTCTAAAGCACATGAAGGCTCTTGTCCTGTCATGGTGGCTCGAGAAATGTGAGTAAAACCCAGAATGACTAGCAGCATTGTAGCTGATGACACATGCATGTGTCGGGGGTGACCTGAGTCATCCTCTTTGGCCCCCTCCAACAACAACAAAAAATGCTCCCATTTTGTGCTGTCAAATGTGACCTTTGAATGTTTAAGTTACAAATTGAAATTGATTCAAGCCCTGGCTGAGATTTCTGAGGTTGCGACCCTAGATGCTAAAAAGCATTTTTGGAAGATTAGCATTCAACACAGCGCCCCTTTGCCTACCTCGCTGGCCACATTTCACAGCATGAATAAAATCAATTGCTATTTTCTCGCTTTTTTTCTCACCTCACCTCGAGATTTTTGTAAATTGCTCTGGCATTTAATGGACAAACATTATTCCTGGTTTACATGAGGTTTGGGTGTCAGAGCGAGCCATCTGATACACAGTATGTTAGACCAAGGCTTTATATTTTGACACCATCGGTTCTGTTCTAAATTATCAGAACAAATTCCCTACATTCAAAGACACATGAGGAAAATGCATGGCAAAAAATGTACTTATGCACTTCGTTTGGATTATATTCATTCACATGAGTCATGCAAGTGGTGTTATAATAAAACACTAACTGCATTATGGGTCATTATATACTCATTTACCATTATTAGTGAGAAAAAACTGTTAAGTGAGAAGAAGAAATGAAGTCACAAAAGAAAGGAAATTCACATCACAATGCCTACTTCACCCATGCTCCACCAAGGTTTTCCAGCACACAGATTTGACCTACTACATTAGCTTTGTTGGTCTATTGTACTTCAAACAATGTGTAGGAAAGTTGCTTAGGATTCAAACCATCTCAAACAACCTAATGTAGAATAAAACATTTAGTTTACTTGTAGATAAATTCATACCATACTTAACGATTAGTCACTCTCATTTATGGAACAATTCCTCTTAGAATATCTCCTTCTCTTAGAATATCTCCTTACAGTATACATTCTGAGCTGTTAAGTTAGGCGTCAAGATATATTACTTCATTAGAAGTAGTGAAGTAGGTTTCAAGGGAACCTCAATGAGTGCTGTAAATATTTCATCATGGTGTAAAACACCAACTAGCAGTAGTACACATCTTCACATCAATCCTACCATTCAAATGGAATGAAGAAAACATAAGGGAAAAACATTTCATCCTCACCATGAACTTCAGCTCTTATAGACCACCAAGTTGAACAAACTGAAGGAAAGAGAACATCATTTGGCCCGAGAAGGACAGCCCAGGCCCACGCTCTGGTATGTGGTGGGTGATAGCAGCCTAAACTGCGACTCGCCTTCCATCCCAACTCCTCAGCCAAGCAGACATACAGTCTGATGAGGGGAGGAGGAGAGGGGAGGATGGGCAAGCCCAGTTTATCAGGGCAAATAGCCAAAGGCACGCTTCAATGAGAACGGGCCCGGCTTAGCAAACACACTGATAGCCCAGAGCCGCACTGGGCACTTTATGCCATTTTTATTATTATTTCTGCCTTGGAAGGTGATATCTGTGGGCCTCCGTGAACTGATTGCGCCTGTGAACTGATTGCGTCCTGACTGGGTAATTCCAAGCCGGAGATAAGGGGCTGGATAAGCATAATGAGGTTTAGAGGTGTGAAGTTTTTGCTTACTTTAAATGGAGATGGCGATTCTCTGGCACTTCTTACACCTCCTCGCTTATTTACAGCCAAGGCTGTGGCCAGGAATACCAATGGAGGTTTTGATTTACAGACAGTTCTGTTCTGGGTTCAGTGTGTGTGTTTCTTCAGGACTCTATCTTGAACCTTGCCTTGTTCCACCTCCCTCCTGATGTGTATGTGAGATAGGCAGTGTGTTGATCTGGTGGTAGTGTGTGTGTGTGTGTGTGTGTGTGTGTGTGGGGGGGGGGGGGTAATTGGGGGGCTGGCAGAGGGGGTCTTTATCTACTTACCCAGTTTGCCTCGTCAGCAGAAGTCAACACAGATACAGTAGAGAGAGAAAAATACATATTCTTTTCTCTCTTCTTCTCAGGCCAATCTCCATAAGCCTCTATCAAGGTCATAAGAACCACACTACAAAACACACATATTTTTCATTTACCCTTCTCCCAAGTCTTTCAATTAAAGTTTTCAAAGTCAACAGGGCTCCATGCTGCTTAGAGGGCCATTTTATGGAAGGTACTGTCTTTGCCTCACAGTCCTACCACAGTGCATGAATTAAGGAGCAAAGTGAATATCTGAAAGGTGCTAAGATACTTGATGGACAATGATAGTTGTTATCACCCCTTGAGTAGCTTGATGAAAGGCTGCAAAGACTCCAAGACATGCAGATTTTTCATGATAAAGAAGTGATGATTTTTCTATTATGCTTCCGTTGTCCTTCGAGAGGCTGGCCGGATATCTAATTATATCTTAAATCAATATTTTTTTATAAGGCATCCTGTTCTACTACACCCTACACCCCACTGAGCTGAATGTGCTCTCTCTCTCCCTCTCTCCCTCTCTCTCTCTGAGGATTAATGCAAGGCGTGCTTGTGCATGCGGACGGATCTGGGCGCTGAAATGACAGCCAGCACATTGGGCCGATTATCTACACAGCCTTCTTATCTGACAGATCCATCACTGCACACATATGCACAAAAAGGCTCTTGGAGAGGAAATAAAAGTGTGTGTGTTTGCAGTATACAGTATACACAGTATACAATATATGACTCATTATTACTTTGCATTATAATATGCTGTAATGACATGCTCAGGTATGAAAGCAGGGGCATAGGAAGCAAAACAGCGGCCATTACTGTGCATTACACTCTACAGGCACCATTCTCCGAGCACTAAACCCATTAAATGGACCTCCTACGGACCTCCTACACAGCCTTTTCATTTTGACAGAGGTGTTGTACTAGCTCTCTGACATCCCCCTGTTGTAGTGTGGGTAACCCCCCTGAGACAGGAACCCTGGGTAGAAGAATCGCTACACTTTGATTAATCAGAAAACATCTGGATCAGAGGAACCAGCGTTGTACAGGAGGGTAGGGTTGAGGGAGTGTGTGTATTGGGGGGCTGAACACGGGAGACCGGAAAGAAAGAAGAAAAACACAATTACTGGGAAGGCAGAGGAAGAGAAAAAAAATAGAAAAAGGAGTGGTGATGAGATGCATGAGTGTGAAGCAGAACCAATCATTGGCCGTCTTTATTCCAACGTATGGACCGTGCCTGCATTCCCGAGAAACATATTGAGCACCCCACTATCTATCTCTTTATCTTTCTATTTTTCTCCCTCTCTCCCTGTCCTCCTTCTCTTTATACTTGTGCATTGTTATTGAGCTTATCATGGTGGATCCACAGTGTTTTGGAAGGGTATTCTATATCGCTTAGTTCTCTGTGGTCAACCAGGCCCTATCAGTCTGGGTGGGAAGACCTGCCCAATCTGCAAGCAGTGAGGTTAGACTCATACGTCAGACAGTATGTAACACTTTAACGACCAAAACTTTAAAGACAGTCCATGACGAATGATACATGTAAATTCATTGATGGACTGTGTCAACCTTGTGCATGCGTTTGGAGGGTGGGACTTAACATGAGAGAGCTATGATTAAACTCAGAACCATACATAGAATGAGTCTGAGAAATCTGGAAGTAACATGTGAATATAAAGGACAGGAATGACTGTTGTAGGATGTAAGTTCAGTTTCAGTTCAGTTGGTGAGGAGTAGTTTGTATGTAAAGTGATTAATCTGTGCATTTGGCGGTGGTAGAGGCGGAAGTCTGGGTTTGTGTGTGTGTGTGTTCTGAGTCCATCAGCACAACCATAAATCATCAAGGTCAGAACTATTGCACTGTACATTTCACCCATTGAACTGCAAGTAAAACACACACACACACACACACACAAAGCAGGAGAAAGGGCATAAAAGGGGGGAAACAGAAATCAATAACATAAGGAAGGAGAGAATAGTCCTTTGAGGACTGAGCTCTAGCTCGAGGAATAGCAGATCTGTTTACCAAACCATTTCATTTCCAATCACTCCTCCTCCAAAGTCAGATTGCTCAGGGATCTGTTAAATCCATAAGCAAAAACAAATGACCCACCATATGATGTCTCGGTAATGCCTGAGAGAATGGAATACATAAAACACTTCAGCCCTTACAAAGCACATACAAATAGACTAAATCGAATTATTCATTATCTTTACGAATTGTAGAGATAATTACTAATTGTATTATATTATTATGTTTAGTGTTATATTCATCATAAATTAATTCCAACACAATATCAAAAGGTTTATATCAGAGGTTTCGTCATTAGGGAACTAAACCATTATATGAAAACGTGACAAAAGGTGCTTTGTGTTTGTTACAACATTTCACAACACTTCACAGAGACATAACAGCAAGAACTAATCTAGTACAGATTTCCCCATTAACAATCTATCAGACTCGAGTGTCAGATCTTGGGTGTAAAGGTCTTTGTTTTTCATATCTTGACATTTATCCCTATCAATGTGGGGTTTGTTATGGAACGCTGGTCGTTAATTGGAGCCAGGCGAGAGTTGAAAAGGTCGCTGATGGAGACTGTAGGGTGGCTGACATTCACTGACCCAGCCGGGTGACGTGGCTGGGCCCGGGGTAACGGAGAGGATGGAGAGGAGGGATAGAGAAATCATCCTCCTCCATAAGCTAGAGGAAATGTCAGCTTTTGTCACTACTCAATGACATGATGACACAGTCCTAGGTACATGTGATACCATCATTCCTGATATAATACACTATTGCTGCGTTTAGACAGGCAGCCGAATTCTAATATATTTTCTTCACTAATTGGTCTTTTGACCAATCAGATCAGCTCTGAAAAAGATCTGATTTGAAAAGATCTGATGTGATTGGTTGATAACCAATTTGTGAAAAACAATATCAGAATTGGGCTTCCTGTGTAATTGCAGCCAATGTCAGTTTGCTAGAACCGGCAGAACCACTCATACCTAACAGGGAAAGCGATGATGTTCCTATAGTATAATTATAATCATGATTACTGATATACTGTATACCTGATATACTGTACAGTGTCATGGATTACCAGAATTGGACCCAAAAGCAGACCAGGACAAGGTGAGTATAAAGATGGTGAGTATTTATTAATCAATGAGAACGTGGAGGTAGATAGTTCCGGGTGGAGGAGCGGGCAGCGGAGGTGGGTTGATGGGAGTGGATAGGCAGATCCAATGGATAACAACACACTGGCGACGAGCAGACAGGGATGGGGTATGGGTTCCGGGTGAATGGCTGTAGACAAAACAAACGGCGGTAAGTTAAAGGCAAGCAAGACGTACAAAACAATCAAACAAAACAAACTCTATAAACTGGAGGCTGGTTCGTGGGCACAACATACTGTTCATGGCTAACGATCCGGCAGGGAATGGATGTTCAGGTCAGAGCTTTTGAAGGGGAGAGGTGATGATCAGGACAGGTGTGCAGATTACTGATGGGATACAGGTGCGGGTGAACATCGATCTCCCAACAAGCTAATTCGCCCGGCAACCAGACAGGGTGCGTTCCAGGACACCGGAAACACACTCCAGGACAGAAACACAGGCAAACACAGACTCAGGAAGCGGGATTCGTGACAGTACATTATACCAATGTTCTCCACATCGAAATAACACAACTCAATTATTATTATCAATTACCAGATGCACTGTTAATTTAGTCGAAATGCATAACAACTCTTATCCCCCTTGAAGTGGATGGTAAGCAACAAGTAAACAAGTTAAAGAAACAACCCTAAAGCATTAACTTTCTATTAACACCCACACACACTGTAACTACTGTAAATATCCTGTGTCTACATAGATCTGTTTTCTATGTTACATATAAAGACTTTCAACAGCGGTGGGAGCATTCCAACATTCTCTGCTTTTTTCTCTTGATTAGACTGCAGGTCAAGCTGGCTGCGATTTCGGTCAGAACCACTCTGCTTTGATTTGCCTCATTCAAAGCATCTATTCACAGTGCATAGTGATCCTCTGACATGTTGATTGAATTAGACAAAGAACCTCCATGAGAGGAAGAAGAGAAAATGCAATCATATTCCCATTAGAGTATGGCATAGTGGGAGCACCGACGTCTGCCATGGCCTTTTCTTTCTGGCCTTCCATTTTGAACATTAATTACTGTTCATTTCACCCGTTCACTTGTATTTTTCACTCTTACATTTTTCTTTACTGCCGCACCGTCAATTGAACCCCACCACATTAGGTCAGCTACCCACTCCTCACTCCCTCTTCCCCCTTCAACTCTTCAAGAGTGGGCTTTGAATGTAGAACTGAATAGAGGGTCAGACACAATGGTCTTTTTGAGCGAGCGAGCCAATGTATTACTTATTATACTTCAACTTTTTGATCGAGCTCATTTTAATTTAGAGGGGAAGTCAGATTTTGAAATTCATGAAGGGTTGGATTAATTTGATGTCTGCTGAATACACACATCATACAGCAGTGAGTGAGAGTCGTGGAAGAGGATTGGGGCTGGGGGTATACACACACTGATGTACATGGAACCTTATAGGGAGAGAGGACAGTGTCCCTATACTCTCTATGTTTCTGTCAATGACACCTAAAGGCTTTGTCTGGAGGTAATAGTCTTCCTGTGTGTTCGTCACCATCACATGTCCTACAGGTTACACTCCAACTGCACAACTCTGTCTGCAAGTGTGACTCACATTTTGAACTTCACGGCAAAGCCATTGGGCCTTACTTGGATAACCTTTGTCTTATCATTCTGTGTTGTGGCAAAGGAAAATGGATGAATCTGAAATGCCTGCTATGAGCGAGTGTGTGTTTGTGAGTGAAAGAAGTATTCAGACCCATTGACTTTTTCCACATTTTGTTACATAACAGCCTTATTCTAAAATTGATTACATTTTCTCTCATGAATCTACACACAATACCCCAAAATGACAAAACAAAAAACGTTTTTTTTTGTGTGTGTGTGTGCGTGTGCGTGTGTGTGTGTGCTTGGCTGAGGGGAGTAAGGTGAGCAAGAGAAAGGTCAGGCCCCTATCCACTCTGAGGAGTCTAGCTGTCTGTTACCAAGCCTGCTTTCTCATAACCTGTGGAAAGATAATGTAGAGTTGCACATAAGACAAAAACAAGGCTCCCAAAGACAGAGGGAGAAAGAAAATAAGTTTGTTATTGCAGTCGAGGATTGGGATTGTACAGCACCTTGTGAAAGTTTTCACCCCCTTGGCATTTTTTCCTGTTTTTTGTTGCCTTACACACTTACACTTACAGTCTCAAATCTCTGGAGGACTGAAACAGTTTCTCTCAAGAATTTCCATGTATTTAGGGCCATCCATCATTCCTTCAATTCTGACCAGTTTCCCAGTCCCTGCCAATGAAAACATCCCCGTGGGATGGTGTTCCCTGTGGTGTTCTCGGGGTGATGAGAGGTGTTTGGGTTAGCGCCAGACATAGTGTTTTCCTTGATGGCTAAAAAGTTACAACAGAGCCTGGGCGCGAACCCAGAGTCTCTGGTGGCACAGCTGGCGCTGCAGTACAGCGCCCTTAACCACTGCGCCACCCGGGAGGCTCGATTAATGCCCTCCTTGCCTGGTTTGTGAGTTTTGGTGGGCAGCCCTCTCTTGGCAGGTTTGTGTGATGCCATATTCTTTCCATTTTTTAAGAATGGATTTAATGGTGCTCCGTGGGATGTTCAAAGTTTCTGACATTTATTATAACCCAGCCCTGATCTGTACTTCTCCACAACTTTGTCCCTGACCTGTTTGGAGAGCTCCTTGGTCTTCATACTACTGCTTGCTTGGTGGTTCCCCTTGCTTAGTGGTGTTGCAGACTCTGGGGCCTTTCAGAACAGGTGTATATATACTGAGATCATGTGACACTTAGATTGCACACAGGTGGACTTTATTTATTTGCACACAGGTGGACTTTATTTAACTAATTATGTGACTTCTGAGGGTAATTGGTTGCACCAGATCTTATTTAGGGGCTTCATAGCAAAGGGGGTGAATAAATATGCACATACCACCTTTCCATAATTTTTTTTAATTTTTTTTTAAAATCAGTAATTTTTTTCATTTCACTTCACCAATTTTGTGTATGTCCATTACATGAAATCCAAATAAAATAAATTTAAATGACAAGTTGTAATGCAACAAAATAGAAAAAATGCCAAGGGGGGTGAATACTTTGGAAGGCACTGTATTACAGTAGTGTAGAATAGTATTTTTTCTTAATTCTGTCAATTATATCTTTCTGAGGCTGTGGTTTCATGGTTTCATGTGAAAGAGCTGGATTTTCTCTGGCATCTAGAGCTGTGTTTGTCAAACTGCGACGTGCATTAGTATTGAATCTGATTCACTCGGGGGAGAGAATGATGAAAGTCATAACACTTGACTCGTGCCTTCACCATCTCCACACAAACTTCTCTAAAGTGCCCTCATTTCTGCACCAAGCCGCAGTCTCAATACAACTACGATAACGAGCTCCCATATTACAACTTTTAATAATGGATGTTGTGATATCGAACGTTTGAATTGTCAAAGACAATTGTCTCTGGAGTGTCTTTAATGACCGTTGCCTCTGTCTGTAGATACAGCTGTATTTGAACATGAACTTGTGTTAGGAAAGGGGGATACCTAGTCAGTTGTACAACTGAATGCATCCAACTGAAACATGTTATCTGCATTTAACCCAACCCCTCTGAAACAGAGAGGTGCAGGGGGCTGCGTCAATCAACATCATCAGCGCCCAGGGAACAGTGGGTTAACTGCAATGCTCAGGGGCAGAAAGACAGATTTTTACCTTGTCAGCTCGGGGATTTGATCCAGCAACCTTGCGGTTACTGGCCCAATGCTTCTACCCATCTGTTTTTTGAAACCAGGTTCATGCTTAATTTGAGCAATATGAGATGAAAGGGAGTTCCATGCCATAATGGCTCTTTACAATAATGTACACTTTCTTGAATTTGTTCTGGATTTGGGGACTGTGAAAAGACCCTTGGTGGCATGTCTGGTAGAGTAAGTGTGTGTGTGTGTGTGTGTGTGTGTGTGTGTGTCAGAGCTGTGTGCAAGTCAACTATGCAAACAACTTTTCAACACATTCATGTTTATTATAAACAGAAGTGATGCTGTCAGTCTCTTTAACTCTTAGCCATGAGAGACTGGCATGTATAGCATTTTTATTAGCCCTCTGATCACAGTGAAGAGGAAGATGTGCCGCTCTGTTCTGGGCCAGCTGCAGCTTAACTAGGTCTTTCCTTGCAGCACTCGACCACACGACTGGACAATATTTAAGACAAGACTAAACTAGAGCCTGCAGAACTTTCTTTTTGTTGGAGTGTGGTGTCAAAAAAGCAGAGCATCTCTTTATTACGGACAGACCTCTCCCCATCTTTACAACCATTGAATCTATGTGTTTTGACCATGACAGTTTACAATCTAAGGTAACACCAAGTAATTTAGTCACCTCAGCTTGTTCAACAGCCACACCATTCATTACCAGATTCAGCTGAGGTCTACATAGTATAGACTCATAATGAACTTGAATATCCCAACAGACACTGGGCATGGCACATTATTTTCATTGAACATCCATTTTACTCTATTTTATGTGTTTACTCCAAACCAAAGATATCGGTTCCAATTATGAGAATGTTGTTTCTTAGAATTCCATTGTTTCTTAGAATTCCATCTTGTTTCTCTGAAGTCCTTTTTTGTCCCCGTCTCATGTTCTGATTGGACAATCCTTCTTTTCAGAGAAGCTGATCAGTGCAGACAGCCCAATAAGCAAGAACGCAAGCGTAACTTAACAAATCTGTTGTGGCTTTCTAGGAACAAACTTCTTAAAGATGTATCGTCCATTTATATTCCCATCTAAATGACTGATTTTCAAGGTAATATGACAGTAGTATGCCAAGTGATTTTGGACTTTAACATAACTGATGATGATTCTGTGTTCATCCATTCACTGTTACATTACATTACATGTTTGAATCTCAGAATTCAGACAAACAACTGTGTCCCCATTGAGGATGTCATCATCCCAACATGTAAAGTCTGACTTATGACATTTGGCATGGAAAAACACTCTGACCCATCTGTAAAAGCTTCGCTGGATCCTGGTGCAATGGTGGTGCTGATTTAGGATCAGTTTTGTTACATATCCTAGATCAACACTCCCACTGTGAGACGCTTTGAAAAATCGGGACCAGGACTAAGCATGACGGAACCAGCTGTATATTTATGTCATGTTCAGTCATTCCGTCAGTGGAAACCCTATGAGGTCCTATTCCCATCCCTGAGTGTTAGCCAACACCTGTCTTTCTCTGTATTATGTTGGGAATGACAGTAATCGCAGTGCTCCTTAGTCATTTTACCAGGGTAACTTAGCAATGCTAACAGCTGCCAATAATCTTTATCAGAGAAGAGGTGAGGAAGTGATCCACCTTGAAAAAGGGATTACTTGAGTGTTTCCTTCATAACTTTACTGCCGTGAACATCTCCACCATCACCACGAGGCCCGCCATTCTGGGAGCGAGACAGCTGCTGCTATTTGCAGACTTATATTTATATTATCTATCTACTCACTCACACGGAGTATGCAAACATATCTCAAACTAATTGTTTCTCCCATTATTGCACATTTATCACTTCAAAATGTCTATTGCTGCATTGGTTCATTGTGCTGCATGATAAATACCAAAGACACTTGTGAGTTGTGGCAGAGAGAATATAAAAAAAAAATATCTTCCACAATGACATCCGATCCCTCAGAGTTTAAATAGTTCCTAATGTGTATTGTTCCAACGGCAATTAATCTGTTTTTAGTTTACTTTGTTGCCCGCGCGTAAAGTAAACAACATTATCATTTGACAAAGCCTTCTCTGATTCATGGCAAAATTAATTATATTATGGGGAGGAATCCAAAGACTGTTTAGACACAGCATGACAGATTCTGATCCATAGTATTGTAGAGTAAACAGATAGCAGTGGAGGCTCCTTGGAGGAGAAAGGGGACGACCATCCTATTCAGTGAATTTCATAAAATTTAAAAAAGTGAATGATTTAAAAAGTTAGCATTTAAAAAAAATATATATATATATATATACTAAATACACTGAGTGTACAGTCGTGGCCAAAAGTTGAGAATGACGCAAATATTAATTTTCACAAAGTCTGCTGCCTCAGTTTGTATGATGGCAATTTGCATATACTCCAGAATGTTATGAAGAGTGATCAGATGAATTGCAATTCATTGCAAAGTCCCTCTATGCATGCAAATGAACTGAATCTTCAAAAAACATTTCCACTGCATTTCAGCCCTAACACAAAAAGATCAGCTGACATCATGTCAGTGATTCTCTCTTTAACACAAGTGTGACTGTTGACGAGGACAAGGCTGGAGATCACTCTGCCATGCTGATTGAGTTTGAAAAACAGACTGGAAGCTTCAAAAGGAGGGTGGTGCTTGGAATCATTGTTCTTCCTCTGTCAATAATGGTTACCTGCAAGGAAACACGTGCCGTCATCATAGCTTTGCACAAAAAGGGCTTCACAGGCAAGGATATTGCTGCTAGTAAGATTGCACCTAAATCAACCATTTATCTGATCATCAAGAACTTCAAGGAGAGCTGATCGATTGTTGTGAAGAAGGCTTCAGGGCACCCAAGAAAGTCCAGCAAGCACCAGGACCGTCTCCTAAATTTGATTCAGCTGCGGGATCAGGGCACCACCAGTACAGAGTGCATCTACACGCACAGTGAGACGAAGACTTTTGGAGGATGGCCTGGTGTCAAGAATGGCAGCAAAGAAGCCACTTCTCTCCAGGAAAAACATCAGGGACAGACTGATATTCTGCAAAAGGTACAGGGATTGGACTGCTGAGGACTGGGGTAAAGTCATTGTCCGGAGAAGACAAGGTGAGCGCTACCATCAGTCCTGTGTCGTGCCAACAGTAAAGCTTCCTGAGACCATTCATGTGTGGGGTTGCTTCTCAGCCAAGGGAGTGGGCTCACTCACAATTTTGCCTAAGAACACACCCATGAATAAAGAATGTTACCAACACATCCTCCAACATCAAGTTCACCCAGGAACAGTTTGGTGATGAACAATGCCTTTTCCAGCATGATGGAGCACCTTGCCATAAGGCAAAAGTGATAACTAAGTGGCTCGGGGAACAAAACATCGATATCTTGGGCCTATGGCCAGGAAAATCCCCAGACCTTAATCCCTTTGAGAATTTGTGGTCAATCCTCAAGAGGCGGGTGGACAAACAAAGCCCCACACATTCTGACAAACTCCAAGCATTGATTATGCAAGAATGGCCTGCAATCAGTCAGGATGCAGAGGTCTTGAAAAATAAAGGTCAACATTGCAAATATTGACTCTTTGCATCAACTTCATGTAATTGTCAGTAAAAGCTTTTGACACTTATGAAATGCTTGTAATTATACTTTAGTGTTCCATAGTAACATCTTACAAAAATATCTAAAGACACTGAAGCAGCACACTTTGTGGAAATTAATATTAATATATTAATATGGAAATCAAAACCTTTGGTCACGACTGTACAAAACATCATGAACACCTGCTCTTTCCATGACAAAGACTAACCAGGTAAATCCAGGTGAACGCTATTATCCCTTATTGATGTCACTTGTTAAGTCCATTGCAATCAGTGTAGATGAAGGGGAGGAGACATGTTCAAGAAGCCTTAACATTGTGTATGTGTACCATTCAGATGGTGAATGGGCAAGATAAAATATTTAAGTGCCTTTGAACGGGGTATGATAGGTCCAGGCGCACTGGTTTGTGTCAAAAACTGCAACGCTGCAGGGTTTTTCACACTTTCCCATGTGTCAAGAATGGTCCACCACCCAAAGGATATCCAGCCAATTTGACACAACTGTGGGAATCATTGAACAACATGGGCCAGCATTCCTGTGGAACACTTTCAACACCTTGTAGAGTTCATGCCCTGACGAATTGAGGGGTGGAACTCAATAATCAGAAGGTGTTGTTAATGTGTTGTACACTCAGTGTATTTCCACATCACCAAATAACTGATTAAAACACACTGTTTTGCTATGAATGTCTACAGTAGCCTCAACGTGTAGCCAGACGAGAGCTATTTTCTATACAGATTTATATTTGGTTTTAAATATACTTAAGTATAAAAAGTTAAAGTTAAAGTATAAATAATTTCAAGTACCTTATATTAAGCAAACCTTACGGCTCCATTTTCTTGTTTTTTTATTTATGGATAGCCAGGGGCATACTCCAACACTCAGACATAATTTACAATTGAAGCATTTGTTTAGTGAGTCGCCAAATCAGACTCAGTAGGGTTGACCAGGGATGTTCTCTTGATAAGTGTGTGAATTAGACCATTTTCCTGTCCTGCAATTTGGTGTCAATGGAAGTAAAAAGTAGTAAAAAGTACATACTTTTCTTTAGGAATGTAGTGAAGTAAAAGTAAAAGTTGTCAAAATATAAATAGTAAAGTAAGGTACAGATGTCCCAAAAAACTACTCAAGTAGTCCTTTCAAGTATTTTTACTTAAGTTCTTTACAGCACTGACTGCCGGTACAGAGGTGCAGGAAGCGGGTCGAGAGTTTCAAGTTCCTTGGTGTACACATCACCAACGATCTATCATGGTACAAACACACCAAGACAGTCATGAAGAGGGCACGACAAAACCTATTCGCCCTCAGGAAACTGAAAGGATTTGGCATGGGTCCCGAGATCCTCAAAAAGTTCTACAGCTGCACCATCGAGAGCATCCTGACCGGTTGCATCACTGCCTGGTATGGCAACTGCTAGGCATCTGACCGTAAGGCGCTACAGAGGGTAGTGCGTATGGCCCAGTACATCACTGGGGCCAAGCTTCCTGCAATCCAGGTCGTATATAATAGGCAGTGTCAGAGGAAAACCCCCAAAATTGTCAGACTCGGAAAGCGGTCCCGGAGTGCCAAGTCTAGGACCAAAAGGCTCCTTAACAGCTTATACCCTACACGCCATAAGACTGCTGAACAATTAATCAAATGGCCACCGGACTATTACAATGAACTCACCTTCTGGATGGTAGCGGGGTGAACAGGCAGTCGCTCGGGTGGTTGTTGTCCTTGATGATCTTTTTGGTCTTAATATGACATCGGGTGCTGTAGGTGTCCTGAAGTGCAGGTAGTTTTCCCCCAGTCATGCGTTGTGCAGACCGCACCACACTCTGGAGAGCCTTGCGGTTGTGGACGGTGCAGTTGCCGCACCAGGCGGTGATACTGCCTGACAGGATGCTCTTAATTGTGCATCTGTAAAAGTTTGTGAGAATTTTAGGTGACAAGCCACATTTTTTTCAGCCTCCTGAGGTTCTAGAGGCGCTGTTCGGCCTTCTTCACCACACTGTCTGTGTGGGTGGACCATTTCAGTTTGTCCGTGATGTGTACGCCGAGGAACTTGACTTGAAGCTTGACTTGAAGCTTTCCACCTTCTCCACTGCTGTCATCTCCTTTGTTTTGTTGATGTTGAGTGAAGTTGTTTTCCCGACACCACACTCCGAGTGCCCTCACCTCCTCCCTTTAGGCTATTTCTTCGTTGTTGCTAATCAAGCACACTACTGTTGTTTCATCTGCAAACTTGATGATTGAGTTGGAGGCGTGCATGGCCATGCAGTCATGGGTGAACAGGGAGTACTGGAGTGGGCTGAGCACGCACCCTTGTTGATCCCCAGTGTTGAGGATCAGCAAAGTGGAGATGTTGTTTCCTTCCCGTCAGGAAGTCCAGGACCCAATTGCACAGGGAGGGGTTGAGACCCAGGGCCTCAAGCTTAATGGTGAGCTGTAGTCAATGAACAGCATTCTTACATAGGTATTCCTCTTGTCCAGATGGGATAGGGCAGTGTACAGTGTGATGGCGATTGCATCGTCTGTGGACCTATTGGCGCGGTAAGCAAATTGAAGTTGGACTAGGGTGTCAGGTAAGAGGGAGGTGATATGATCCTTGACTAGTCTCTCAAAGCACTTCATGATGACAGAAGTGAGTGCTATGGGGCGATAGTCATTTAGTTCAGTTACCGTTGCCTTCTTGTATACAGGAACAATGGTGGCCATGTTGAATCATGTAGGGACAGCAGACTGGGATAGGGAGAGATTGATTATGTTAGTAAACACAACAGCCAGCGGGTCTGCGCATGTTCTGAGGACACGGCTAGGGATGCCGTCTGGTCCGGAGCCTTGCGAGGGTTGACATGTTTAAATGTCTTACTCATGCCTTGATTGCGGCCGCATCAGTGGCACTGTATTATCCTCAAAGCAGGCAAAGAAGGTGTTTAGTTTGTCTGGAAGCAAGACGTCGTTGTCTGTGACGTGACTGGTTTTCTTTTTGTAGTTGAAATGTGACTCCACTTTGTCCCTATAACAACATTTCACTTGTTGGATTGCCTAGGGAAGGAAATAACTACACTGTTTCTATCCAGCCATATTCCCAGCCATCTTTCCATGCTTAAATGTGATGGTTCACACTTTCAGTTTTGCGCAAATGCTGCCATCTATCCATGGACTTCCTTATAAATGGACTTCCAATGGACTTCCTTATAAACTCACTCATTTAATCAGCGTATAAATCCATATTATTGTATGAGGCTTCCCGGAAAATTTCCCAGTCCGCGTGATCAATCTTGAAGCATGGATTCCGATTGGTCAGACATCCTGTTTGAGTTTCTACCTATAGGACGGAAGGAGCAAAATTGAGTCGTGGTCAGATTTGCCAAAGGGAGTGCGGGGGAGGGCCTTGTATGCATCGCTGAAGTTAGAGTAGCAGTGATCCAGTGCATTTCCCTCATGAGTGCTACAATCAATATGCTGATAGAATTTAGGTAGCCTTGTTCTCAAATTTGCTTTGTTAAAATCCCCAGCTACAATAAATGTAACCTCAGGGTATGTGATTTCCAGTTTGCATAGAGTCCAGTGAAGTTCCTTGAGGGCCGTCGTTGTATCAGCTTGAGGGATAAACACTGTGACAATAACCGACAAGAATTCTCTTGGGAGATATTATGGTCGGCATTTGATTGTGAGGAATTCTAGGTCAGGTGAACAAAAGGACTTGAGTTTCTGTATGTTGTTACGATTACACCATGAGTCATTAATCATGAAGCATACACCCCCGCCCTTCTTCTTCCCAGAGAGGTGTTTATTTCTGTTGGAGCGAAGCATAAAGAATCCCAGTGTACCGACTCCGACAACATATCCCGAGAGAGCCATGCTTCCGTGAAACAGAGTATGTTACAATCCCTGATGTCTCTCTGGAAAGCAGCCCTTGCCCTAATTCTTTCTACCTTGTTATCTATTGACTGGACATTTTGTGAGTAATATCCTCGGAAGCAGTGGATGGTATGCACATCTCTGAAGTCTGACTAGGAGGCCATTCCGTCTACATCTTATGCAGCGATGTTGTTTTGGGTCGGCCTCTGGAATCAGATCAAATGCCCTGGGTGGTGGTGCGAACAAAGGAGCCGCTTCAGGAAAGTCGTATTCCTGGTCGTAATGTTGGTAAGTTGACATCGCTCAACTTACCAATAATTCTTCCCGGCTGTATGTAATAACACTTAGGATTTTCTGGGCTAACAATAAAATAAATAATACATAAAAAAACAAATACTGCATAGTTTCCTAAGGACTAGAAGCGAGGCGACCCTCTCTGTCGCTAATGCAGCTAGCTAATTTAGCCAACACAACCACCTGGCTCAAACACAGGGGAATGCTATTTATGTTAGCTAAATGGCTAAGGCTATCCAACACTGGAACTCTTCCAAGTCAAGGTAAGCTTTCGGTTGTATTAATTTATTGCCACCGGGGCCCGCCAATGTAGCTGATAAACTGCTTTCTGTACACTGTACTGCGTAATTATAACAGGTTTACTAACGCTTTAGTTATCATAGCTATGTTGACTCTGACGTTTGCTAATATGGTGACATTGACAATGATGTAAGCTGTGTGTATTGGTTAGCGGTTATGTTATGACGGCACCGACCGCCACTGATAGATAGAGGTCCAGGGTCTTTCTGCAGATCCAGCCTATGCACAACATGCATGCATGAATAGGAATAACCACATGACGGTGCCATGTCTTTCATGTATACAGTATAGTGTATGCGTAATAGTGTGTGTGTCTATATATGTTTGTATATATGTGTGTATTTGTGCATGTGTATATGCCCAAAGTAGGATATTGGGATGTATGTACAGATGGCTGGATGTTTTTTGACGCAGTTGCGTGAATTGTCCTTCTAACCCTAATGGTTCCGCTGCTGTCCCCCAAAAGCACCTGAAATTTAGGGCCAGGCTTCATTTAGGGCCAGGCTACTTTTTTTCATGGTCGCTGCGGTCAAGCGGGCATCTCATTGAACTCGGCACAGCCTAGAGATTATGGTAATGCCATTGCAGGCTCTGTGTGTCTTTAAGCCGCACACTGTGTCACTCCATCCTTGCTGTGTGTGTGTGTGTGTGTGTGTGTGTGTGTGTGTGTGTGTGTGTGTGTGTGTGTGTGTGTGTGTGTGTGTGCGGGGCCATTGTGGAGAGGTTGGAGTGAGTGTGTGTGATTTCAGAAAATCACAGAAATTCACAGAAATCTCACGGAGCTCCGAAACCCGCCTAACTCTTTTGAAAAAATAAAATAATTATTTGAACATCACCAATTGTACATTGTACGATTTCTCTTAAATTATGATAGATAAATGGCTGGTTCCTTTTTCCTGACATCGTAGGTTCATGTACTTTGACGTGAAGCAGTCAAATTAGCGCTCTATTTTAGTTTTTGACCTTTAATCCCAGAAAATGGCCTTAACTCAAAAAGCGTTGAGGCCTCAACGCCATCTTGTTTCTGGGCTAATAGCCCATTAGTCCAAACCTATGCTCACCAATTTTCTTCTTCAAAGTCTTTTCCGTTTAGGAGAAATGGCCATGTTGTGATTGGTGATGTTTTGTACATTTGCAATAAGATTCAATTCGCCATCTGGTGGAATTTACCGGGACAGCGAAAAAAAATGGCGAAAATGTGAACATTTTATAAAACGCAAACCGAATGTCCGAGAGACTTCGTTCGATGACTTCTCGGGAAGATCTGGCCCCGGTGCACGGCCCGCCGTCGCCGATGAACATTTACAAACATTCACGGACGTCTAGTAAGGGACCGTACAAAGGGACCGTACATTTGCAATTTGGAGATTCTCATCAATTATACAGCAAATGCCAAAAAGTGCCATTCATGTATGGAAGGCCCGTGATGAAATCCATAGAGAGATGGGATCATGGTCAAGAAGGTTTTGGCAGTGGATGAAGAAGCCCCAGAGGCTGCTGGTGAGGAGTCTTATTCTGGGTGCAAGGTAGGGAACTGCCTCCCTACCTTTTCCTCCCTCACTACAGTCTCTTTACTCCAGGACACCGGCGCGAGGATGAGTGACCTGGGGATGATGGATTCAAGCTCCCTCACTGGAGCTGGGGAACTGGTGAAAAGGGCATCCGGCTTCACGTTCTTAGACCCCGGACGGTAGGATGACATGAATCTGAACCAAGTGAAAAAGAGAGTCCAACGAGCCTGTCAGGGGTTGAGGTGTTTAGCCTACTGGATGTAGGCCATGTTTTTGTGGTCATTCCAAACTATAAATGGATGTTTCCGAGCCCTCCAACCAGTGCTGCCACTCATCCAAAGCCAGTTTTACCCCAAGATGCTCCCGTTTGCCGACATCATAGTTCCTCTCCGCTGGAGTGACACGCCTGGAGAAGGAACAGGGATGAAGCTTTTGGTCTTTCGCCGCATTGCAACAGTACCGCCCTCAAGCCAACGTCAGAGGCATCCACTTCTACCACTAAGGGGAGAGAAGGCTCCGCATGAACGAGAATGGGTGCAGAAGAAAACCTTCTCAGCTGCAGGGGTCCAGCATACTTGCAGAGCCCTTGGTGAGCTTTGTCAATAGCATCGCCACAGCACTAAAGTTTCTCACAAATCTCCGATAGAAATTAGCAAAAGGCCAAAAACGCTGAACTTGCTTGACCATGCTGAGTTGCAGCCAGTTGACCACCGCTCCTACTTTTTGGGAGTCCATCAGTACACAGCCCTGAGACACAATGTACCCCAGGAAGGAGATCTGAGGAACCTGAAACTCACACTTTCGGCCTTCAAACAAGTGATGAGCGAGGAGTTTTTGAAGAACCTGGCAGACATGTTTGATATCTTCAACCGTTGACTTGGAGAAGATGAAGATGTCATCCACGTACACAAACACGAACTGGTGAAGTCGCGCAGCATATCATTGATAGGGGCCTGGAAAATGGCTGGAGCATTAGTAAGTCCAAACGGCATGACCCGGTACTCATAATGTCCATTAGGAGTGTTGAACGCTGTCTTCCACTCGTCTCCCTGTCTGATGCACACCAGATTGTACACGTTCCGTAAATCCAATTTAGAGAAAACCGTAGCTCCCTGTAGTCTCTCAAAAGCTGATGACATAAGAGGAAGGAGATAACGGTTCTTGATGGTAATGCTCACCCATTCTTCTTCCAAAAAAAGAAAAAACCCCTCTTGCAGGTGAAGTGGATGTCCGAATAAAATCAGTTGCCAGAGCCTCCTCAATATAACTGTTCATGGCTGCAGTTTCTGGACCTGAGAGAGAATAGAGCCCTCCTCTCAGAGGAGTGGTGCCGGACAAGAGGTTGATGGCACAATCATAGGGCCTGTGAGGGAGTTTGCTGGCACTTTGTTTGCTGAAGACCTGACCCAAATCCCAGTAATCCCAAGGTACGCGGGAAAGATCAGGCTTGTCATTCCCAGCCAGAGGAACAGGAGGATCGGAAGGCTCCAGACAAGCAGAATTGGAAAGGTGTGGAGAGAGTTGCTGGCAGGTTAACTGGCATGAAGCATTCCATCCCAGAACTCTTCCCGAAGGCCAGTCAATTTGAGGATTATGGGTGGAAAGCCATGGATGTCCAAGAACCAGGGGAAGCTCAGGAGAGTCCACCAGATGTAACTGGATAAGCTCCACATGGTCATCCAGAACTCGTAGCTGAATAAGAATGGTGAGTTGCTTCACCTTCCCAGACCCTAGGGGTTGACCATCCAGCGCAGTGACCGACAACGGAGTCTCCAGCTTAGTGAGTGGCAGCTTCTGTTGGTGAGCTAATGTGCGACCTAGAAAACAGCCAGAATGTCCAACTGTCCATTATCCTACCGCAGGTTGGCTGGAAGCAAGGTGCGTACCGTATCGGCCGCAGGACACTGTATCTGACCCTTCAGAGCGAAAAGTCTGGTGCCTCCCTATTGCATCGGCTCCTCTGAAGGATATGAAGGAGAATCATAGCCAAATTGGGAATCCTGACGGGGTACAGGACAAGCAGGCTCAGCATACGGCAGTGGAACAAATGAAGAATCAACTCCCTCAGCGGGGCCCGAAACACTGGAACCAACTCAGGACCCCTCCGTCCTCTCGTGACGACGTTCCCGAAGCCGGGTGTCAATCCGGATGGCCAGAACGATAAGCTCCGCCAGAGCGTCAGGGTTGTCCCGGGAAGCCAGTTCATCAAGACTGAAGTGCCTCTATATTCCTCTATATTCCAACCACTCTCAGCGGCGAGTGTCCGAAAGTCAGTGGCGTAATCAGCTATTCCCTGGCCGCCCTGCCGAAGTCCATTGAGTCTTTGAGCAGCGTTTCTGCCACTGATGGGGTGATCAAAAACCCTCCTCATCTCCTGGGTGAAGCTTTGACAATTGAAACAAATGTCTGATTGCTGATCCCAGATGGCCGTGGCCCAGGCCAGAGCCTATTCTGAGAGCAAGGAGATGACACTCTGGGATGCTCGGTGGGAAACATTGATGCCTGCAGCTCGAAGACCAGCGAACATTGGAGCAGGAACCCACGACACCTCCCAGGATGCTCCTCATTGTGCTCCGGTGCTGGGAGATGAGGCTCCCGAGGGGAGGGAGACGATGAGCTGGTAGGAAGTGGGTCTGAACCTGCCATAGGTGCAGCAGCAGTTGTTCCCATCTGTCCCGTCTGCAGAGTGAACACAAGAGTTCCTAAATCCTCCAACAAAGGCTTCAGCCGCGCCTCATGGCGACCAATCACTGTTCCATAGTGAGTGAGAGCCGACCATAAGTGGTGGAACTCAGAGTGTCCCTTTGACAACGGAGAAATCTCTGCTGGGACCATTTTGTTGCTCATGACTACTGTGACATTAGTGCTAGTACGAACTTGGACCCATGGGGCACAACAGGCAAAGGTAAGGGTAAATCCAGAATATTTCATTAAGGTCTTCATAGCAAAACAACAAAGCAAGGGCACACGAGAACAGTGAGACCTGAGCAATTGGCCCAGTCCACAGAGAAACCTAAATAGTCATCCAGCAGGTGATCCCAATATATTTTTTATTTCACCTTTATTTAAGCAGGTAGGCCAGTTGAGAACAAGTTCTCATTTACAATTGCGACCTGGCCAAGATAAAGCAAAGCAGTTCGACACATACAACGACAGAGTTACACAAGGAGTAAAACAAACATACAGTCAATAATACAGTATAAACAAGTCTATATACGATGTGAGCAAATTAGGTGAGATAAGGGAGGTAAAGGCAAAAAAAAGGCCATGGTGACAAAGTAAATACAATATAGCAAGTGAAACACTGGAATGTTAGATTTGCAGTGGAATAATGTGCAAAGTAATAATGGGGTGCAAAGGAGCAAAATAAATAAATAAATACAGTAGGGAAAGAGGTAGTTGTTTGGGCTAAATTATAGGTGGGCTATGTACAGGTGCAGTAATCTGTGAGCTGTTCCGACAGTTGGTGCTTAAAGCTAGTGAGGGAGATAAGTGTTTCCAATTTCAGAGATTTTGGTAGTTCGTTCCAGTCATTGGCAGCAGAGAACTGGAAGGAGATGCTGCCAAAGAAAGAATTGGTTTTGGGGGTGACTAGAGAGATATACCTGCTGGAGCGCATGCTACAGGTGGGAGATGCTATGGTGACCAGCGAGCTGAGATAAGGGGGGACTTTACCTGGCAGGGTCTTGTAGATGACATGGAGCCAGTGGGTTTGGCGACAAATATGAAGCGAGGGCCAGCCAACGAGAGCGCACAGGTCGCAGTTTTGTCAATTACATTGCCGAAGTTGAGGATTGGTAGGATGGTCAGTTTTACAAGGGTATGTTTGGCAGCATGAGTGAAGGATGCCCTGTTGCGAAATAGGAAGCCAATTCTAGATTTAACTTTGGATTGGAGATGTTTGATGTGGGTCTGGAAGGAGAGTTTACAGTCTAACCAGACACCTAGGTATTTGTAGTTGTCCACGAATTCTAAGTCAGAGCCGTCCAGAGTAGTGATGCTGGACAGGCGGGCAGGTGCAGGCAGCGATTGGTTGAAGAGCATGCATTTAGTTTGACTTTTATTTAAGAGCAGTTGGAGGCCACAGAAGGAGAGTTGTAATGGCATTGAAGCTCGTCTGGAGGTAAGTGTCTAAAGAAGGGCCAGAAGTGTACATAATGGTGTCATCTGCGTAGAGGTGGATCAGAGGACATCATTGATGTATACAGAGAAAATAAGCCCAATCAGGGTCACCTGGATACTAGAGAAAACCCAAGGGTGCTCTCCAGTGGCAAACACAGGTAGTACACTCAAGGAAGAACCCCTGACCTGTGACAACGGCAATGGGTGGCTATTTGAAGAATCTCAACTATAAAATATTTGTCTAACACTTTTTTTGTTACTACTTGATTCCATGTGTTATTTCATAGTTGTGATGTCTTCACTATTATTCTACAATGTAGAAAATAGTAAAAATAAAGAAAAACCCTTGAATGAGTAGGTGTTCTCAAATATTTGACTGCAACAGTGATGAATGTCGTTGGGTTGGGGGCAGAGTAAAAGTCAGCTGGGGGTTCTGGGGGAAAATCTCCATGGGGGAGCAGCATAAAAGGTAAGTGACTGTTGAGGGGCGTGGGGGAATGTCCCTCGCGGGAGCAGCATGTGAGGTCAGTGACCCTTGAGAAGGTGTGGGGGGAAAATGTCCATAGGGGGCATTGCAGAGGGGAGGGGGGAATAGGAAGCTGACTAGTGTTGGTCTGAGGGTAGAAACTATTGGCCAGTAGTCCAGTTTCTGCCATGATGCTCCTGTACCGCCCATGTCTGTTGATGAGGATCGGTGTCCAGCCTGGTTCCTCCTGAAGTCCACAATCAGCTCCTTTGTTTTGCTAACGCTGAGGGAGAGGTTGTTTACCTTGCACCATGTCGTCAGAGTGCCTTACTCCTCTCTGTGGGCTGTCTCGTCATTGTTGGTAATCAGGCCTATTACCGTTGTGTCGTCAGCGAACCTGATGATGGAGTTGGAACTGTGAGACCACTCAATCGTGGGTATACAGGGACTACAAAAGAGGACTGAGGACGCACCCTTGTGGGACCCCCGTGCTGAGAATCAGTGTCGAGGAGGTAATATTGCCTACCTTCCCCACTTGAAGGCGGCCCGTCAGGAAGTCCAGGACGCAGTTGCATAGGAAGTAGTTCAGACCCAGGGCCGTGAGCTTTGTAATGAGCTTATATTGGACTATGGTATTGAATTCTGACCTGTAGTCAATGAACAGCATTCTCACATATACATTTCTTTGCCCAGGTGAGTAAGGGCAACGTGCAGTGCAATGATTGCGTCGTCCGTGGATCTGTCAGAGTGGTAGGCGAATTAGAGAGAGTTGAGTGTGTTGGGAAGGTAGAAGGTGATATGGTCTTTGACTAGCCTCTCAATGCACTTCATGATGAAGGAAGGTAGTGCTACTGGTCTGTAGTCATTCAGTTCAGTTGCTTTCCCTTTCTTGGTCACGGGATGTTAGTAGAAATCTTGAAACAGGTGGGTATTGCGGCCTGAGCTAAGCAGAGATCGAAAATGTCATGGAACACAACTGGGTGATTGGGCAAGACAATAGATTGAAGTGCCTTTGAACAGGGTAGGGTAGTAGGTGACAAGCGCACCAATTTGTGTCAAGAACTGCAACGCTGCTGGGTTTTTCACACTCAACAGTTTCCTGGGTGTCTCAAGAATATTCCACCACCTAAAGGACATCCAGCATTGGAGTCTACAGAATCCCTGTGGAACGCTTTCGACACCTTGGAAAGTCCATGCCCCGAAGAATTAAGGCTGTTCTGAGCGCAAAAGGGGGGAGTGCAACTCAATATTAGGAAGGTGTTCCTAATGTTTGGTATACTCAGTGTAAGGGTGAAATGAGTCATGTCTCCAAGGTTTAGAGTGATACTGCTTTTGAGCTTCCCTTAGCCAATCCCGATGTCAAAAAGAGGGCACAAAGAAATCTCTAAACCCATTTCATTTCAGCTTCATGACAAGCAATTTCACAGCTCAAGTGTCAAACACAGGGATCAAGTTGCAGCATTACGCAGAACACCAAAGTACAAAGAGAGAGTAGAGAGGGAGAGCACAGGTCTTCCTTTCAATGTGCTGAAGGAAAGGGTCTTCAGAAGAAAAGAGAATGCATTCATTACAGACACATTGACTGGCTGACGGTCGCTTTGAACGGTCAAGTATTCATCTCTTGACTCATGCTCTCCAAGAGATGGATGGCAGGACCTCGACAAGTGGAGAAGAGAGAGAACAGAGGGAGAGAAAGAGAGGAGAGCGAGTCAGAAAGAGAAGGAGAGAGAGTGACAATTATCGACTGAAAGAGAAAGTGAGGGAGAGACAGCGAGAGAGAGGTACAGGGAGGAAAACAGTGAATTCAAGTCAAATTAATACAGCGGAGTACTATCACGGCAGGTCAGCGGCGTGCAGTCGCTCTGAGGTGGGTTACATTTCTTTGAACAAAAGTGTAAGAAGCTCCTCTCTCTCCCTCATATATATATATATATATATATAGTGGGGCAAAAAAAAGTATTTAGTCAGCCACCAATTGAGCAAGTTCTCCCACTTAAAAAGATGAGAGGCCTGTAATTTTCATCATAGGTACACTTCAACTATAACAGACAACTATGTCAGAGAAAAAAAGAATCCTGAAAATCACTTTGTAGGATTTTTTATGAATTTATTTGCAAATTATGGTGGAAAATAAGTATTTGGTCAATAACAAAAGTTTATCTTAATACTTTGTTATATACCCTTTGTTGGCAATGACAGAGGTCAAACGTTTTCTGTAAGTCTTCACAAGGTTTTCACACTGTTGCTGGTATTTTGGCCCATTCCTCAATGCAGATCTCCTCTAGAGCAGTGCTGTTTTGGGGCTGTTGCTGGGCAACACGGACTTTCAACTCCCTCCAAAGATTTTCTATGGGGTTGAGATCTGGAGACTGGCTAGGCCACTCCAGGACCTTGAAATGCTTCTTACGAAGCCACTCCTCCGTTGCCCGGGCAGTGTGTTTGGGATCATTGTCATGCTGAAAGACCCAGCTACGTTTCATCTTCAATGCCCTTGCTGCTGGAAGGAGGTTGTCACTCAAAATCTCACGATACATGGCCCCATTCATTCTTTCCTTTACACGGTTCAGTCGTCCTGGTCCCTTTGCAGAAACACAGCCCCAAAGCATGATGTTTCCACCCCCATGCTTCAAAGTAGTTATGGTATTCTTTGGATGCAACTCAGCATTCTTTGTCCTCCAAACAAAGTTTTTACCAAAAAGTTGTATTTTGGTTTCATCTGACCATATGACATTCTCCCAATCTTCTTCTGGATCATCCAAATGCTCTCTAGCAAACTTCAGACGGGCCTGGACATGTACTGGCTTAAGCAGGGGGACACGTCTGGCACTGCAGGATTTGAGTTCCTGGCAGCGTAGTGTGTTACTGATGGTAGGCTTTGTTACTTTGGTCCCAGCTCTCCCCCGTGCGGTTCTGGGATTGTTGCTCACCGTTCTTGTGATCATTTTGACCCCACGGGGTGAGATCTTGCGTGGAGCCCCAGATCGAGGGAGATTATCAGTGGTCTTGTACGTCTTCCATTTCCTAATAATTGCTCCCACAGTTGATTTCTTCAAACCAAGCTTCTTACCTATTGCAGATTCAGTCTTCCCAGCCTGGTGCAGGTCTACAATTTTGTTTCTGGTGTCCTTTGACAGCTATTTGGTCTTGGCCATAGTGGAGTTTGGAGTGTGACTGTTTGAGGGTGTGGACAGGTGTCTTTTATACTGATAACAATTTCAAACAGGTGCCATTAATACAGGTAACGAGTGGAGGAAAAAGAGGAGCCTCTTAAAGAAGAAGTTACAGGTCTGTGAGAGCCAGAAATCTTGCTTGTTTGTAGGTGACCAAATACTTATTTTCCACCATAATTTGCAAATAAATTCATTAAAAATCCTACAATGTGATTTTCAGGATTTTTTTTCTCATTTTGTCTGTCATAGTTGAAGTGTACCTATGATGAAAATTACAGTCCTCTCTCATTTTTTTAAGCGGGAGAACTTGCACAATTGGTGGCTGACTAAATACTTTTTTGCCCCACTGTATATATTTCCCCCATTCCACATCATCCTGTTAAATTGTTTTTATTTCTACATCTCTTAATATCTATAGCACAGTCTGTATTTATCAGCTACAGTGTTCATAGTGTACATACCGCATGTGGATTTGTGTTAATTCTGAGTCTATTTTGTTGTCTGTAAATCCTTTTCGTCATCTGTATATTCTGTTTGATGCGGCGGCACCATTTCACAGAGTCAAATTCCTGCACATGCAAATGTATTTGGCCAATAAAGGTGACTCGGGGTAGGCCGATAATGTGATTCCCCCCAAGGGAATCCAGGTCACATCGTTATCCACTGCAGTCTGAATACAATGACATTTTCAATCTTTAGTGCACATCCTTGCACCGGCCGGCTGAAATTCTTGCAGATAAAACTGTACACGATGAAGGAATAGAGAATCAATATACACACGTAGGTAGGCACACACACACGCACATACTTACAGAATCTCGATTTAGGCAGAAATTGTAACGCTTGACTGATGTTTAGTATTACAGCTATACATTCCATTCAACTGTTCAGCTCTGGACTACCTCTTTACTGGTAAACAGGTTTGTCTAGAGACCAAAACAAGCATTGCTGTTGCCTTTCCTACTTTTCCATTTATTTGCATTATTTATTATTATTAATTGTTGATTGCTCAACTACCTCTGACATCCATTCGTTCTCAAGGACTATGACATTTTCCTTTCAGCAGTCTACTTCATAAAACACAACATGTTGCCACCACAGTACTTGAAGCACTAAGGAAATTGCACTCCTATATGTAATTACAATGTATTAGTGTTCATTCATTGAAGCAATTTTGTATTTAAAAAGTCCTTTGATTTTATGTAAAAAAATAAAATAATAATAGCCTCACATGCGATTCTTTGTTAATAAAAGCTCAGGTGGTGCCTAATTAGTCACTTGAGTTCTGTTTTTCTAAGAAAGTATTTTGTTTTAAAAAAGCCTACAGAGTATATCTATTTTTACCTGTTTTTCCAAAATTACAATGTACAATAATTATTGCCTCAGGCGGTACTGAGGTGTAACAGTCTTTGTTCTCCCGTGGTTCCCTGGACAAACTGTTCTATTCATCACATTGTCCGACAATAACATTGCTACTGAATCCTTCACTAACTAGCCAATTTCCCTAAAGTTTCCTGTCAACGTTACCACCAACACTGATAAGCTAATACTTTTTAAAAACACACTGTGAGACCCCCCATTCCCCCTACAAAGAACATTTTGGGGAAGAAATGTATTTATTTAGTATGGTATGTGCACTGTAGGAATTGGTTGATAGTAAATATGAAAAAATGTAACATTACAGTAAATGCTTACGTGTAACAATGTACGCTGAGAGTCGGGAAGCAAGTTCAGGGAGACAGTACCCCCTCCCCGACGGGCGGCTCCAGCCGCAGGACGCTGACCAAGATGATGATCCTGGGGATCAGGAGCGGACTGGTCACCTCTGCTAAGGCGCGGGAACCTGTCGATCCGGCCAAGGCGCGGGAGCATGATGACCTAGAGCGCCGGAGAGAGAGCATACATGACAGTACCCCCTCAACCGGCACGTTCGGCTCCAGCCGCAGGACTCCAACCACAGGGATGATCTCGGGGATTTGGAGTGGAGGCGCAGAAACCTGACAAACCGGCTGAGGAGTGAGAGCCTGGTGAGCCAGCTGAGACCTCCCCGGTTTCCTCGGTTGAGGCACGAGAACCTGTTCACCCAGTTTAGGCATGGAAGCCTATCAAACCTGCTATGGCATGGGAGCCCCAGGTAGCTCCGGCTCCAACACCCGCACCCGACATCACCCCCAACACAAAAACAACACAAAAAAACACTCCCTTATGCTTCCCTTTGTTGAGTCATCATTCTGTAATGATGTGCGCTGAGAGTCGGGAAGCAAGTTCAGGGAGTGAGTGTTTTGATAAATAAATTAAACATAATACAAAACAGGAAACACGAACAACACACAGACAGGAAACTGAAACTGAAACAATGACACTTGGGGAAGGAACCAAAGGGAGTTACATATGTAAGGCAGGTAATCAAGGAGATGATAGAGTCCAGGTGAGCGTCATTATGCGCGTAACGCTGGTGATAGGTGTGCGCCATAACGAGCAGCCTGGTGACCTAGAGTCCGGAGAGGGAGCACACAGTATAGTAGGTAAAAAACATAGTTAGTGTATCCTGATGTCCACTTCAGAGGATTTTTTAAAGAAGCTCTATTTAGCTCTTATTTAATGTGAACAAATTATTACACTGCTCTGAAAAGTCACCAAGCTATTCTTGAGATATTTACTTACTAGAAGCAATTCAAATATCAAATTACACATTTACACACACTTGCCCTTCTTCTACTATAGAATGTGCTAATTGTGTTTGGCAGCCATTAAAAAAAAACAGGTAAAGATAGTGATCCAGGTCATACCCCCACACATATGATATCATTGTAAAGCCCAGAATGTCCTCTCAATGAGGGACAACAGGACTTAATTAACACAGTGGCATGTATGGAAACAAAGATATGGACCAAAAGCCAATGACCTTTAGAGTGGACAAAAATTAATTGCTGGGTCTCAGGAGGACATGAAACCTGCTTCCTACATTAAATAACTAGCTGTTGTCCTTTTGACCCTCTGGTCTTTGATAAACACTGATACACACAATACATCCTGTCCTGTATTATCTCTACTGTATCTAAGATGCTCTCCTTACCCCCTCCCATTTCCTGGGTGATTTACAATGTCTCTTTTCCCCTGTCATTATGAACATGCAGCTAGCTGCTCCACAGACACCATGTATGACCCCACTGTAATGAAAATATAATGATCCACATCTAACGCCTCGTATTTCAACACTTTTTCACCGGACGCCTGCTACCCTTAATGGGTTTAAATGTAGGAGATTGACAGAGCAAGACACCTATTTCATGGGCTAGCATCTGCAACCCAAAGTTCAGCGATGGATTTATTTGATGGCTGGTTAGAGGGATTATGACAATGTTCGGAAAATAAATTGCATGCAGGGAGATGGGTCTCTATTACAACGGCCACGCATCATATGTAAACACGGGAATCGTAGAGAAGCTAATGATAGCAACTGGTGAAGATTCACATAAAAGCTACCAAAGAGGACAGTATGGAAACCTGATTTCACAGTACTCAGTTTGGCTTCATGAACGCTGTGGTGTGGGTACCCAACAACCTGTCAACAGTATTGCGTAAAAATGAATCCGAAAATACCCTATGAAGGACATTTTGAAAGGCATATGAATTACATGCATTGTCATGTTAACTTGTTATGGCTGCAATCCCGTTAACTGGATAAGTGTCATCAACAACCGCTGAATAGCATAGCGCTACATTTAATGAATATTACTAAAAATATTTATATTTATGAAATCACAAGTGCAATACAGGAAAACACAGCTTAGCCTTTTGTTAATTCACCTGTCGTGTCAGATTTAGAAATTATGCTTTACAGCGAAAGCAATCTAAGCGTTTGTGTAAGTTTATTAATCGCATGACAAAACATTAAGTACACTTAGTATCAGGTAGCTTGGTCATAAAAATCAGAAAAGCAATCAAATTAATTGTTTACCTTTGATGATCTTCGGATGTTTTCACTTACGAGACTCCCAGTTACACAACAAATGTTCCTTTTGTTCCATAAAGATGATTTTATATCCAAAATACCTCCGTTTGTTTGGCACGTTATGTTCAGAAATCCACAGGAAAGAGTGGTCATGACAACGCAGACAAATTCCAAATAGTTTCCATAATGTCCACAGAACATGTCAAACGTTTTTTATAATCAATCCTCAGGTTGTTTTTAAAATATATAATCGATAATATATCGACCGCAAATGTATTTCACAGTAGGAGAGGGAATAGCAATAGCTGTCCAAACTCTGTTGCGCAAGCAAAACTCATGTGACCACTTGACGCAATGTTATCTTTCTGGCTCATTTTTCAAAATAAAAGCCTGAAACTATGTCTGAAGACTGTTGACACCTTGAGGAAGTGATAGGAAAAGGAATCTGGTTGATATCCCTTTAAATGGAGCAAAGGGAGGCTGTGGGACACAGAGTTTTCTAAATAGAAGCCACTTCCTATTTTGATTTTCCTCAGGGTTTCACCTGCAATATCAGTTCTGTTATACTCACAGACAATATTTTGACAGTTTTGGAAACTTTAGAGTGTTTTCTATCCAATACTAATAATAATATGCATATATTAGAAACTGAGACTGAGGAGCTGGCCGTTTACAATGGGCACCTTTTCATCCAAGCTACTCAATACTGCCCCTGCGGCCATATGAAGTTCAACGGCCTGGAGGAAAGATGGACAACTAGATCAATATTTGCAATGTACATGGACTTTCTAAAGCTAATCCCAGGTGGAACTTTGATGACAGAGAATAAAAGTTTGTGTAGTACAGCTGGCTTATCTGTGTCCATCAACTACAGAACCAGGATTCAGATCCCTGTATTTGATTTTTAACTGTGTGTAATTATTGTAATGATCTTGGCAGGCAAATCCTAATTGCACCAAATGTTTTTGATCAGCAGGAAGTGAGAGCAAGACATCTGCAATCCATGATCAACACACTCCGTTAGGCTAGAGTGTGAAATGTTCTGCCACAGTAAAAAGTAGCATCACTGTGCAGCACTGCTGAGATTAATACTGTTATGCTGCTGAGAAACCGGCCTTATTAACTACCAGTAATGAATGCAGTACATAATCGCAGCACTGTGTGTTGTGTGTGCTTGCTTGCTTGCAAAGAGAGAGTGAATGTGTGTGTATGCATACGTGTGTGGTACATAGCTTGCAAGAGAGAAAGACCATGACTTCCTGTACACGTGTGTGTGTGTGTTTTACCAACACACTATCACAGTGTATTGTGAAATAGACACAAATGAATTATTTGACATTCGTGAAAGGCACATGAAAAAGCGTTTTACGCCCACCCATCCACCCCGAACCAACCTCCTTCCTATTATTTATATCTTCAGTAACCTACTGTATTTATCTGTGATTGAAATGCACTGTCTACAAAATTGTGTACTGACGTGAATTTCCAATAAGCAATTGATGTCTATTTCACAATAATCTGTCATACTGGGTTGGTGTTTACATGTGCACACGGGTGTGTGTTTGTGTGCATGCATGGAGGATATAGACGGGTAGCGATTGTGGTTAAATAACTCCAACCATTTGGCATGTAAATGACATCACTGCCTTATTGACACAAAGCACGTTTCCATCCACAGTTTTCATGCGAGTAAAGTCATACAATGTTTGAAAAATAACAACAGCTGTGATGGAAACAGGAAGTTTCCGAACAATTTTATAAATGCCTACAGATCATTTCTTCATTCCACATGGTGGGATATTTTTGTGTCGGTAAAATGTATTATGCGAGAAATGGCTGTGGAAATGCATTTAGGTGCAAATTCTGATATAAAAACCATCATATCGAAGCGAACTTGGAGTCAGACTATGATATGGTGTGTGGGAACTCGGGAAACCATGCAGTTTATTAGCTAAAGATTAAATAAGTTATGATGATCTTCACTGGGTGGTGAAAGTGCACGCTATGAGCTTGATGCTCCTTTCCAGTAACTACCAAGGGTCTTATTCTGGTGACATGAGGATCGATGCTTGACTACAGTTTGACAAATAAAAATATTCTGGCTCTTATCCATAATAATCTCACCATGTAGACTACCCTACCAGCACAGCCTACCCACACTCTATCTGCTAGCTACAGTGCATGTGCCAAGACCAGAGTAGGTACATTTGTTATTTAATGTAACAATTTTTTTGGGACAAAACATACAAAACTATTGGTAGAGTTGAAAATGCGATGGAAACGCACTGAACTTTAGATTTTTATTCTGTACATGAAAACTTAAGCAAACAAAATGTGTGTGCACTTCTTCAACACGCAGTGATTTTTCTCCACAAACAAGTCAGTTTGGTGGAAACACACCATTGGAGGGAAAATGCGCATATTATCTTCATGTGGATTATCAAACATTTGCATGAAAATCTGTCGCCAATTGAATGGAAGTCTAGCTACTGAGAGTAAATCTAAGAGACCCCAGCAAAAATTGGCTTTTTATTTATCTGACTTTAATTGATCTTCATGTCCAGCCCTTATATTTAGCCTCACAATGAAGTGTTTTACCATTTTCTTTTCAGGACAACCAGGGCTACAAGAAGAATACAAAACAATTTGACATAAACGGTTGCATTCATGAGTTTTATTGTCAAATGTCAATAAATAAAAATATTTCAGCCAAAGCAAAAACCTGATAAAAAATGATGTATACTGTATGAATGCTGTAAGTACAGAAATGGTTTGCTCAGTGGGAAATTAATATCCTACGAGTCAGAGACAACTGTGTTGAGTTTGGAGAAAAATACAATACAGGGGTTTCTAGAGTGCCCTAGGGCCTAGTTTGTGTGAATATGTTGCAGTCCTGGAAAACCTGGAAATGTTGGTGGCTCATTTTTACCAATCCTTTCTTACATTTGGAGAGACTGCAATGATGAGAATACATGTTTTTATCACTGTAAGAAAACACACAAAATAATAATTTATGAATTAGCGAAGAAGTCCATCATGGCCCGACTCACTATGGCTAAGGAGTTCAATGGAGAAACAGAAGGTTAAGAAGGCTATGTTCTTCAGGTGGGGGGGGGGGGGGGGCTCGGTTAAAAAGGCCCTTTCAATGTGACAGAGGTGGGCTCTAACGTGGTTGGCTTTAAGTGTTTGGCAGTGCTGACATTTATAGAGCAGTCCAGGGTAAGGTAAACATCAGTCTCGAGCTGCACTCCCCTCTGACAACGCCCCTCTGCAGCACTCCCAATGTTCCCGAGGTATCTCAACTTATAACCTATTTAGCAAGTCAGAACTCAGTATGGGGCAAGCACAGGAAAAGGACTTGTCACCTGACAGCTGTCCAGTTATTTTATCCATGTACAGCAGAGGTAGGGGGTGGGCAACTCTGGTCCTGGAGGTGCTGAATTCGGTTGCATAAAACATCTTAAGTGTCCCTTACCTGAGGGAATTGTTTAAGAGCATTGTTCAGAGTCCTTCAAATGTTTTCTTAGGTAAGGGCATCATTTAAGGGTTTTATGGTAGTTTGAAGGCATGTAAGGCAGAAAGACTCTCTGGATACCATGGAGACAGCCTGATTCACTGACTGAATAACCTCATCCCCAGGCTCAATTGCTATTGCATATAGAGCCTGGAAACACTGTGCAACAAAGTGGGACTTGAAAGGGGCATGGGTTAAAATCAAGGAGGGAGAGACAGAGAGCCTGCTTCAGCTGTATTAAATGTGAAAAATTAAGAAATTGCCAATAAATATGAATATTCTTTCGCAGCAACCAATTGATTCTGAGTTTGGGCATACTGTTTAAAGTTTATAAGTGAATTATATTTTTAAGATACATTTTCCCTACCGATTTCCCAAACTCACTTCCTTGTTTAGCCCTAAGTAGAAAATATACAGGTTAGGACAAGAGGATTCTATTATCCCATAAGTTTGCAGAAGAATTCATAACAATGGGACTAATGATGCAAGCGAAAATGACTGGAAGTGACTGTTATAGTACAGAAAGTTCGCCATCGAAGTGGAAAAGGAACACAATTGTTGTGAATTTCACTAGTCAGCAAAGACATAGCATAACTGTTGTACTATTATTCTATTTATTTAAACATTTTTCAGATGATCTACAGCTGATGATCCACTTAATTACTTGATTTCCAGACCGCTGGTCACGTTTTCAATGCTAATCCTGTAATCAGAGCCGGTCCAATTAATTTGTTTATTTTCAAACGCTGCCGCATGGAATTACTATGTTGTCCTAACCTATATATTTTTTTACTTAAATCACTTGCAATGCTCGCGGTTTGAAATCCACAATGTGGAAGGGTTATGCTAGATGGTGGGTTATGCTAGATGGTGGGTTATGCTAGATGGGTTATGCTCGATGGTGATGGACAGAGATCAGCCAATGAAAATGGTGGAGACGTTTTTCCTGCTCCTGACATAGGCTCCATTCAAGTCGCTTTCTGAGGCGCTGTGAAACCAGACGGTTCGAAAGAGAAAGAGCCGGCCGGTGGATGAGATTACTGACTGAATGTCTTGTAAAAGAGATCGTATTTATTTTTGGGAGATTGCAAAATACAATTAACAAATAGTTTCAAATTATAATAAAACACGTTACTTTTTTCTAAACGCTAGCACATCAAGCTAGCTTACACAGAGTAGCTAACCAGCTAGCTTTGAAGCCATGGATTGTGTAACTTCCATTGTTTAGCTAAGTATCTAGCTAGTTAGCTGGTTGATGTTTTCCTTTTGCTGCCAGGGCAGAGGAAAGCAACATTCACCTCAACAAATGCTGTTTGCATTGACATCCATTGCGTACTGAATGAAGCCGTTAAGGGACCTCATGGGCACCCTTAACTTTTTCACTTAATTTAAGGCGGAAATTTGCCTTAAAATGTTTTGTGCAACTGACTTAAAGTTAAGGAAACTTTAAGGGAAAAGATAAGGGGGAGATCCACTTAAGACGTTTTATGCAACCAGGCCTTGGAGTGCATGTCTGCAGGCTTTTGTTCCAGCACAGCATAAAGAAAACCTGATTCTACTATAGACAGTCGTGAAGAGGGCACAACAATGCCTATTCCCCCTCAGGAGACTGAAAATATTTGGTCCTCAGATCCACAAAAAGTTATACAGCTGCACCACTGAGAACATCCTGACTGGTTGCATCACCGCCTGGTACAGCAGCTGCACGGCCTCCGACCGCAAGGCACTACAGAGGGTAGTGTGAACGGCCCAGTACATCACTGGGGCCAAGCTTCTTGCCATCCAGGACCTCTATTCCAGGTGGTGTCAGAGAAAGGTACAAAGAATTGCCAAGGATTCCAGCCACCCTCGTCATAGACTGTTCTCTCTGCTACCGCACAGCAAGTGTTACCGGAGCGCCAAGTCTAGGTCAAAAAGGCTTCTTCTTAACAGCTTCTACCCCCAAGCCATAAGACTCTTGAACAGTTAATCAAATGGCTACCCGGACTATTTGCATTGTCCCCACCCCACCCCCATTTTTACACTGCTGCTACTCTCTGTTTATTATCCATGTCACTTGACCTCTACCTACATGTACATATTACCTCAATTACCTCAGCTAACCAGTGCCCCCGCACATTGACTCTGTACCGGAACCCTCTGCTCTGTACCGGAACCCCCTGTATATAGCCTCAGCTAACCAGTGCCCCCGCACATTGACTCTGTACCGGAACCCTCTGCTCTGTACCGGAACCCCCTGTATATAGCCTCAGCTAACCAGTGCCCCCGCACATTGACTCTGTACCGGAACCCTCTGCTCTGTACCGGAACCCCCTGTATATAGCCTCAGCTAACCAGTGCCCCCGCACATTGACTCTGTACCGGAACCCCCTGTATATAGCCTCAGCTAACCAGTGCCCCCGCACATTGACTCTGTACCGGAACCCCCTGTATATAGCCTCAGCTAACCAGTGCCCCCGCACATTGACTCTGTACCGGAACCACCTGTATATAGCCTCAGCTAACCAGTGCCCCCGCACATTGACTCTGTACCGGAACCCCCTGTATATAGCCTCAGCTAACCAGTGCCCCTGCACATTGACTCTGTACCGGAACCCCCTGTATATAGCCTCAGCTAACCAGTGCCCCCGCACATTGACTCTGTACCGGAACCCCCTCTGCTCTGTACCGGAACCCCCTGTATATAGCCTCAGCTAACCAGTGCCCCCGCACATTGACTCTGTACCGGAACCCCCTGTATATAGCCTCAGCTAACCAGTGCCCCCGCACATTGACTCTGTACCGGAACCCCCTGTATATAGCCTCAGCTAACCAGTGCCCCCGCACATTGACTCTGTACCGGAACCACCTGTATATAGCCTCAGCTAACCAGTGCCTCTGTACCGGAACCCCCTGTATATAGCTTCCACATTGACTCTGTACCGGAACCCCCTGTATATAGCCTCCACATTGACTCTGTACCGGAACCCCCTGTATATAGCCTCCACATTGACTCTGTACCGGAACCCCCTGTATATAGCCTCAGCTAACCAGTGCCCCCGCACATTGACTCTGTACCGGAACCCCCTGTATATAGCCTCCACATTGACTCTGTACCGGAACCCTCTGCTCTGTACCGGAACCCCCTGTATATAGCCTCAGCTAACCAGTGCCCCCGCACATTGACTCTGTACCGGAACCCTCTGCTCTGTACCGGAACCCCCTGTATATAGCCTCAGCTAACCAGTGCCCCCGCACATTGACTCTGTACCGGAACCCTCTGCTCTGTACCGGAACCCCCTGTATATAGCCTCAGCTAACCAGTGCCCCCGCACATTGACTCTGTACCGGAACCCTCTGCTCTGTACCGGAACCCCCTGTATATAGCCTCAGCTAACCAGTGCCCCCGCACATTGACTCTGTACCGGAACCCCCTGTATATAGCCTCAGCTAACCAGTGCCCCCGCACATTGACTCTGTACCGGAACCCTCTGCTCTGTACCGGAACCCCCTGTATATAGCCTCAGCTAACCAGTGCCCCCGCACATTGACTCTGTACCGGAACCCCCTGTATATAGCCTCCACATTGACTCTGTACCGGAACCCTCTGCTCTGTACCGGAACCCCCTGTATATAGCCTCAGCTAACCAGTGCCCCCGCACATTGACTCTGTACCGGAACCCTCTGCTCTGTACCGGAACCCCCTGTATATAGCCTCAGCTAACCAGTGCCCCCGCACATTGACTCTGTACCGGAACCCTCTGCTCTGTACCGGAACCCCCTGTATATAGCCTCAGCTAACCAGTGCCCCCGCACATTGACTCTGTACCGGAACCCTCTGCTCTGTACCGGAACCCCCTGTATATAGCCTCAGCTAACCAGTGCCCCCGCACATTGACTCTGTACCGGAACCCCCTGTATATAGCCTCAGCTAACCAGTGCCCCCGCACATTGACTCTGTACCGGAACCCTCTGCTCTGTACCGGAACCCCCTGTATATAGCCTCAGCTAACCAGTGCCCCCGCACATTGACTCTGTACCGGAACCCCCTGTATATAGCCTCCACATTGACTCTGTACCGGAACTCCCTGTATATAGCCTCCACATTGACTCTGTACCGGAACCCCCTGTATATAGCCTCCACATTGACTCTGTACCGGAACCCCCTGTATATAGCCTCAGCTAACCAGTGCCCCCGCACATTGACTCTGTACCGGAACCCCCTGTATATAGCCTCCACATTGACTCTGTACCGGAACCCCGTGTTTATAGCCTCCACATTGACTCTGTACCGGTACCCCCTGTATATAGCCTCCACATTGACTCTGTACCGGAACCCCCTGTATATAGCCTCCACATTGACTCTGTACCGGTACCCCCTGTATATAGCCTCCACATTGACTCTGTACCGGAACCCCCTGTATATAGCCTCCACATTGACTCTGTACCGGAACCCCCTGTATATAGCCTCCACATTGACTCTGTACCGGAACCCCCTGTATATAGCCTCCACATTGACTCTGTACCGGAACCCCCTGTATATAGCCTCCACATTGACTCTGTACCGGAACCCCCTGTATATAGCCTCCACATTGACTCTGTACCGGAACCCCCTGTATATAGCCTCCACATTGACTCTGTACCGGAACCCCCTGTATATAGCCTCACTACTGTTATTTTATTGTTGCTCCTTTATTATTATTCTTTTTAAATCCTCAAACTGCATTGTTCTTGGTTAAGTGCTTGTAAGTAAGCATTTCACTGTTGTTTTTGGAGCACGTGACAAATAAAATTTGATTTGATTTGCACCCAGATATTACTCCCCCTATACATGCAGGGGCCAAAATGAATTTAAATGCATTAAAGACACACTTGGTATTCACTGTCATATTACATTTTAGACAGCGGTGCTCAGAATATGACATTTATTGCCTTGAATGCTCGGCAGACGTACGCACTGGCATTGAACAGATTTATGCTGCCAATGCCGGCGGTATCCATCACAGGGGGAAAACGGCGGCTTCAAAATGCCATTCACTTTCAAATGACTTTCCTTTTCCCAAAAGCCAGGGGGAGAGTGAGTGGGAAACGTTCCTGAAAAGTGCCACTTTTGTAATTACATCACATCAACGACATGTCTTTCTTCTCCCACAGTAGCCCCGCTATTGTAATGGCGCTGCCTGGATGCCTGGATGACTGACACATAATGTATGAAGGTCTGAGAGAAAAAAAAACTCATTAAGTTTAAATTGAATTATACTCAATGCTTTAACAAGGCGTTTGACATTTACTGTACGATGCCAATAGAATGTTTCACCCTTTGTGGGTTCCTGGGAAACTGACAGTCCTACAACAAGACCCTTGGTAATGTATACAGTATGTGTGCATTGATACTACATCAATAGTCAGACCATTTTTACTTTGTTTTATATGCATGAGTGAAAGATGATACCATGGCTGTCTTCATGGGTTGAGGGAACCTGAGACACACACTCATGCATGCATGCAAACACGCACACACACCTTAATTTACCCTTCATCAGGTCTCATAGGACTTAAGAACATTTAAGTTCTCTCGACAGTAGCCAGTAGCAGTAAGGGGAGTAGCACTCCCCTTTCCCATTTTATTTTCTCTCCTCCATGTACTGCTTCTGCTATCCCTTCTCCCTGCATGCTTCCTCAACCCCTCCTCCCCCAGCTAGCCACCATCACCGTCTGTGTGAGCAGACCCACTAATAGGGGCGTGATCTCAGCAGCTATAGCTGCCAGTTGTCATGGGGGCTGTTTAAAGGCCTCCATTACCCCCACCAGGAGGCGCCACACTGGGGACACTGCAGGGAGGAGATTGGCCTGACACTGGGTAGCACACTATGGGGAGGCATGCAGAACTCACGAGCTGCCTGGTGCCTGGTGTCAGCACTGCAATGGGAACCCAAGGCTGGTGGACAATTATTGGCTTGTAAAGGGAATATGGAATGGAGGGTGAGACATTCTATGTGTTGTGACTGAGTATAGTTGACACTGTCCAATTATACAGAATGGCAGGGGAAGGGAATAGGAAAGAAAGACATGAAAGGCTTTGAGATATTTACACACAGATATGTGATTTTTACTTGCCACAACATTGCCCCGGTGCCGCTAACTGTGTCTCAGACAGTGCTTTCTTCCCAGGCACCGTTAAGCAGGACAAGGCGGGCTTTATCGTTATCTGGGAGCAGCGTAATTAAGATGTTAGCATCTCCTGCACAGCTCAGCGCATTACTGGGGAGAAAAATGGCAGACGGAGGAGAGTCTGATGGTTTATCTCAGGGGCTAATTAAAAAACGGACCCCACGGCTTATGTTTTCCCCCTGACTTTTGAAGCACAATGCACCATAAAACTCTCCCTTGGTAACCTGGAGGGGAAGGAGAGGAAGAAATAAAGAAATAGTGCCAAGTTGTGAGGTAATCAAACTCGGTAGCACATCAAAAGGTTTTAGCATGTTTTTTTGAGGAGTGTTGAGAGTGTCAAGATTTTCTTGGGCACCTGTTAACATAGAATGAGGCATCTTACTGGTGTTTTTGTTGCTGTTGTTGTTTTTGTCTGAGACTTTAGGGGTATGAGCTCATGCTATCTAGCAATGGGAGAGAAACAATGGGATATTAGCATTAGCATAACAAAAGTAGCGTGGTGCTAATAGCAGGGGACTAAGAAACACAGGGCCAAAAGACAAAATGCCCAGCAAAGCACTAGTATAAAGTTTAAAAAGTCCTTCAAACAGATACTGTTTGGATGAGGAAAAAGAAGACCATGCTGCTATTTCCCTGGTATGAATCCCCACACATTCACACACATTTCAAAGGGTTCAGATCTTCCTTCTTCCATAAATTCTCCTCCAATTAGTAATAAGGGCTGTTAAATTGGCTCACATTGGGCGGATCTCCAAACCTCTGGCTGGTGTTAGCTCATAGCCACAGAACTTCACTGCAGGGAGCAAATGCTTCCTCATAATTGGATTAAAATGTTAGCGGATAGAGGCAGAGCCATGAAGATGGTTGCATATACAGTGGCTTGCGAAAGTATTCACCCCCCTTGGCATTTTTCTTATTTTCTTGCCTTACAACCTGGAATTAAAATAGATATATTATTTATTGTGGAAAAAAATAAAAATAATAATTGAGTGTGCATAAACAAACAAAAAAACAGAAAACTTGAGTGTGCATAACTATTCTCCAAAGTCAATATTTTGTAGAGCCACATTTTGCAGCAATTACAGCTGCAAGTCTCTTGGGGTATATGTCTATAAGCTTGGCACATCTAGCCACAAGGATTCTTTCCCATTCTTCAAGGCAAAACTGCTCTAGCTACTTCAAGTTGGATGGTTTTCGCTGGTGTACAGCAATCTTTAAAAACTAACTTAAAAAGATTTATTTTAAGTCATACCATAGATTCTCAATTGGATCGAGGTCTGAGCTTTGACTAGGCCATTCCAAGACATTTAAATGTTTCCCCTTAAACCACTCAAGTGTTGCTTAGGCAGTATGCTTAGGGTCATTGTCCTGCAGGAAGGTGAACCTCCGTCCCAGTCTCAAATCTATGGAAGAGTGAAACAGGTTTCCCTCAATAATTTTCCTGTATTTAGCGCCATCCATCATTCCTTCAATTCTGACCAGTTTCCCAGTCCCTGCCGATGAAAAACATCCACACAGCATGATGCTGCCACCACCATGCTTCACTGTGGGGATGGTGTTCTCGAGGTGATGAGAGGTGTTAGGTTATCGCCAGACATAGCATTTTTCTTGATGGCTAAAAAGCTCAATTCTAGTCTCATCTGACCAGAGAACCTTCTTCCATATGTTTGGGGAGTCTCCCACATGCCTTTTGGCCAACACCAAACGTGTTTGCTTATTCTTTTCTTTAAGCTATTTTTTTCTGGACAGTCTTCCATAAAGCCCAGCTCTGGAGTGTGCAGCTTAAAGTGGTCCAATGGACAGATACTCCAATCTCCGCGGTGGAGCTTTGCAGCCCCTTCAGTTATCTTTGGTCTCTTTGTTGCCTCTCTGATTAATGCCCTCCCTGCCTGGTTCGTGAGTTTGGGTGGGCAGCCCTATCTTGGCAGGTTTGATGTGATGCCAAAACATCCCCACAACATGATGCTGCCACCTCCATTATTCACTGTGGGGATGGTGTTCCCGATGGTGTTCTCAGGGTGATGAGAGGTGTTGGGTTTGCGCCAGACAGCATTTTCCTTGCCTTTCGGCGAACACCAAACATGTTTGCTTATTTTTTTCTGGCCACTCTTCCATAAAGCCCAGCTCTATGGAGTGTACAGCTTAAAGTGGTTTTATGGACAGCTACTCTAATCTTCACTGTGGAGCTTTGCAGCTCCTTCAGGGTTATCGTTGGTCTCTTTGATTAATTGTAACGGCTTTCTTTAGGTGAAGTAGAGTCGGACCAAAATGCAGCGTTGTGATGATTCATGTTTGTTTAATAAAGGAAAAACTATACATGAATAAACTACAAAATAATGAAATGTGAAAACCTAAACAGTCCTATCTGGTGCAAACACAGAGACAGGAACAATCACCCACAAAACCCAACACAAAACAGGCTACCTAAATATGGTTCCCAATCAGAGACAATGACTAACACCTGCCTCTGATTGAGAACCATATCAGGCCAAACATAGAAATAGACAAACCAGACACACAACATAGAATGCCCACCCAGCTCACGTCCTGACCAACACTAAAACAAGGAAAACACATACGAACGATGGTCAGAACGTGACATTAATGCCCTCCTTGCCTGATTCGTGAGTTTTGGTGGGCAGCCCTCTTTTGGCAGGTTTGTTGTGATGCCATATTCTTTCCATTTTTTAAATAATGGATTTATATGGTGCTCCTTGGAATTTTCAAAGTTTCTGATATTTTTTTATAATCCAACCCTTATCTGTACTTCTCCACAACTTTGTCCCTGACCTGTTTGGAGAGCTCCTTCGTCTTCGTGGTGCACCTTGCTTAGTGGTGCTGCAGATTCTGGGTCCATTCAGAACAGAGGTATATATACTGAGATCATGTGACACTTAAATAATCCACCTGTGTGCAATCTAACTAATTATGTAACTTCTGAAGGTAATTGGTTGCACCAGATCTCATTTAAGGGCTTCATATCAAAGGGGGTGAATACATATGCACGCACCACTTTTCCGTTGTTGATTTTTTTGAAACACGTTTTTTCATTTCACTTCACCAATTTGGACTATTTTGTGTATGTCCATTACATGAAATCCAAACAAAAATCCATTTAAATGACAGGTTGTAATGCAACAAAATAGGAAAAACGCCAAGGGGGGATGAATACTTTTGCAAGGCACTGTAGATTGGGGTGATACATAGAACACTGCTATTCTCTTTCTTACTTTGTACTGTAGATTTACACTCACTTTATTTCTCAGAAAAGGGCTCTGCTGGTGCCCTTTGTGACTTACAATATTTCACTTGCACTACCATTCAAAAGTTTGGGGTCACTTAGAAATGTCCTTGTTTTTGAAAGAAAAGCAAAACATTTTGTCCATGAAAATAGCATCAAATTCATCGGAAATACAGTGTAGACATTGATGATGTTGTAAATGACTATTGTAGCTGGAAACGGCAGATTTTTTAATGGAATATCTACATCTACAGAGGCCCATTATCAGCAACCATCACTCCTGTGTTCAAATGGCACGTTGTGTTAGCTAATCCGAGTTTATCATCTTGAAAGGCTAATTGATCATTAGAAAAACCATGTTAGCACAGCTGAAAACTGTTGTCCTGATTAAACAATCAATAAACCTGGCCTTCTTTAGACTAGTTGAGTATCTGGAGCATCAACATTTGTGGGTTTGTTTACAGGCTCAAAATGGGCAGAAACAAAGCCCTTTCTTCTTAAACTCGTCAGTCTATTCTTGTTCTGAGAAATGAAGGCTATTATATGCGAGAAATTGCCAAGAAATGGAAAGGAGTAGTACACAGCGTTGTGACAGATCTTCCGTTTCTTGGCAATTTCTCGCAACAAGAATAGACTGACAAGTTTCTATCAGGGAACAAGGTAAGAGCCAGATGCAGACTGTCGAAGTAGCAATGTTTATTGTAGCAACCGGGCAGGCAAAGACATGTCAAGGCAGGCAAGGGTTGAAAATCCAGGGTAAGGCAAAGGTACAGGACGGCAGACAGGCTCAGGGTCAGTGACAGAGGTCAGGCGGTGGGTACAGGGTCAGGACAGGCAAAGGTCAAAACCAGGAGGACGAGGAAAGAAAGGCTGGGAAACGATAGGAGCTGACAGGAAAAATGCTGGTTAGCTTGAACGAACAAGACGAACTGGCAACAAACAGACAGAGAACACAGGTATAAATACACAGGGGATAGTTGGGAAGAGGGTGCGATGCCTGGAGGGGGGTGCACAAGGACAGGTGAAACAGATCAGGGTGTGACAGTTTCAGAAGAAAGGGCTTTGTTTCTGGCCATTTTGAACCTGTAATCGAACCCACAAATGCTGATACTCCAGATACTCAACTACTCTAAAGAAGGACAGTTTTATTGATTTTTTAATCAGGACAACAGTTTTCAGCTGTGCGAACATAATTGCTAAAGTGTTTTCTAATGATCAATTAGCCTTTTAAAATGATAGCTAACACAATGTGTCATTGGAATACAGGAGTGATGGTTGCTCATAATGGGCCTCTGTACGCCTATGTAGGTATTCCATAACAAAATCTGCAGCTTCCAGCTACAAAAGTAATTTACAACATTATCAATGAGTTCACTGTATTTCTGATCAACTTGATGTTATTTTAATGGGGAAGAAATGTGGTTTTCTTTCAAAAACAAGAACATTTCTAAGTGACGCCAAACTTTTGAACGGTAGTGTAAAGTAATAAGACGAACCTAAGACTAAACATTTGTGATGGGCTGAATAAAGCTAAAAGGAAGCCAAAGTGGAGAGTAATTATGCTGAATCACTCTAGCAGAAAGACAACCTCACCTTGCTATTCCAAGTGAGACTTCATCCTCTGTGGTCCGGGGAGCTATTCACGTTTTTTTTGTTAATTACCTGGGTTTGTCTTGCAGATTATTGCTCAGCAACAAAGTACTGCATTTTTGGGCCAAGAAACATGCTCATAATATATATTTTATAGTCCTGTACTGGGATTTATAATGCGTTACGTTGTGCATGGAGTAAAGAGAATCAAAGGCCTCTTATACTGTGTACTATAAAGCCAACATGTGTAATGTGTTTTAGAGGGACCCATGCATGTTTATGAGGTACTGTAGAGAGAGGATAGACAAAATACAAAGACAGAGATGAATAGGTATAATCTACTACTGGGGCTATAATTTACATATCCATGATTACACTTGGTGTCCTCCACCAACGCCTCCTGAGTTTCCATTAACGCCTGGCGCTCTGTGGATTCATAGCGGATGCTGAATAAAGTGGAGCCATTCAGTCAGTGTGTGTGTGTGTGTGTGTGTGTGCATGTGAACATGTGAGAGATTCAGTGTGTGTACTGTATGTGTGTGCATGTGTGCATGCATGTTGTGCCTGTGTGTTTATGCGCGTGCCATTGCATTAGCAAAACATCAACGTCAAGCTTACGTTCACGAGTCAAGCTTATCAGTGGTACTCAGCATCAGAAATTTACAGTTCAGGTATAACAGTCCCCCGTCCATCAAATCAACCATGTCAATGGCTCCTGTTGGAGCATCCTAATGCCAGAATCATGCGGTCTCCAGCGGAATACACATAAACAATACACACCCCCTGTTATCCACAGCAGGAGTCAATTATAGAAGATTGATGGCTTGGGGATGAATGGTGATAAGGTGTGATGAGAGAGAAAAGTTGTAGGGACCTATTCATTGGATAAAGTCTGATTGGACCAGGTTTGTGAAGGCATCGTTTGAGACGGACATAAACGTAAGCAGTCCTCCTCCTTACTGCTTCCAAGTGATTACTCCAGTTTAAAGAGATAGAACGGTATCTTAAGCACTTATACAGTCGTAACATATTGTACAAATGCACTTACAAATTGGGACATACAATATATATTTATTTTTTTAAATTGCAGGACGTAACATATCATACTAAATGGATGACGTTGTACACAATTGTGGATCATTTTCAGGGACCAGTTTTGGCTCGATAGTGCTACTTTCAGAACTACTGGCTAAAAAGTATAAAAATGCTCTGGAATGCAACCCTCATACTACCAACTGGGGTCAGTTTGACCCCAGAAGCAAAGGGTGGCTTATTCAATTCTTCAAATGCTTTAAAACTTTGAAAATTTACTTGTTCTTAATAACTAAATCATTGTTTAGTGTTTCTATATACATTTACGAAAGACCTTTAAAAAATTCCTTCAAGGTAAAAAACACCTAATTTTGCCAATAGTAATTTGATTGAAAGGACCGTTATTTGAATCTAGATTTTTCTAGAGACTTTATAACAAGTTGTCCATACCACCCGAAGGTGGGCGGGGACCTGTATCAGTGATTTTGAGGGATTTAGCTCCCCATGTACTCGCCTAAGATTGTACTTGCTTATTACACATATTGTATGACTGTCTACAAAACCAAAATTACCTTATATTTTGTGCATATAAAAATGGTATAAAAAGTATTCCAATGGTATAAATACTTGATAGAACTGCAGTATAGAACTCAGATACAATTAATCTACACAGAGAGCTGTATTGGTGTGTATTCTCCAAAAAGTAGGGCAAATCTAAAAAGGTTTTTGAATCCAGGTTTCTCTGGAGATATAATATGAAGTTATACATATCCTCAGAGGGTTGAGGGGGACCTGTACCAGTGATTTTGACGAGATAGACAGTTCACCTGCAGAAATTAAGCATGTAAACACCTGTGGTTGTAACTGATTTTAACTTGGTATGACCGTGCACAAAATCAAAATGACCTTACATATATACTTATTTGTAGTGAAAATGTCTCAGTGGTATGAATACTTGGTAGAACTGTAATATAGAAACCTCTAAATATACCCATTGTATCCGGAATCAAGGTAAGACCCAGATGCAGACCGTGTCGAAGTAGCAATGTTTATTACAGCAACATGGGCAAAAGTAGAGGATGGCAGGCAGGCTCAGTGTCAGGTCACGCACAGGTTGGTAATCCAGAGGGTGGGGCAAAGGTACAGGACGGCAGGCAGACTCAGGGTCAGGCAGAGTGGTCAAGTGGGTGGGTACAGGATCAGGACAGGCAAGGGTCAAAAACCAGGAGCACAAGAAAAGAGAGACTGGGGAAAAGCAGGAGCTGACACAAAAATGCTGTTTGGCTTGACAAACAAGTCGAACTGGCAACAGACAAACAGAGAAAACAGGTATAAATACAAAAGGGATAATGGGGAAGATGGGCGACACCTGGAGGGGGGTGGAGACTATCACAAAGACAGGTGAAACAGATTAGGGTATAACATAGTGATGTATTGGTATGTATTCTTTGAAAAATAGTTACTTTAAGGGCAATTGTATATACAGTGCATTTGGAAAGTATTCAGACCCCTCGACTTTTTCCACATTTTGTTAAGTTACAGCCTTATTCTAAAATGGATTCAATTCAATCTACACACAATACCCCATAACTACAATGCAAAAACAGGTTTTTAGAAATGTTTGCAAAAAACTGAAACATCACATTTACATAAGTTTTCAGACCCTTTACTCAATACTTTGTTGAAGCACCATTGGCAGCGATTACAGCCTCGAGTCTTCTTGGATATGACGCTACAAGCTTGGCACACCTGTATTTGGGGAGTTTCTCCCATTCTTCTCTGCAGATCCTCTCAAGCTCTGTCAGGTTGGATGGGGAGCATCAGTGCCCAGCTATTTTCAGGTCTCTCCAGAGATGTTTGATCGGGTTCAAGTTTGGGCTCTGGCTGGGCCACTCAAGGACATTCAGAGACTTGTCCTGAAGCCACTCCTGTTTTGTCTTGGCTGTGTGCTTAGGGTCATTGTCCTGTTGGAAAGTGAACTTTCACCCTAGTCTGAGGTCCTGAGCAGGTTTTCATCAAGGACCTTGCTTCGTTCATCTTTGCCTCGATCCTGACTAGTCTCCCAGTTCCTAAAAAACATCCCAACAACATGATGCTGCCACCACCATACCTCACTGTAAGGATGGTGCCAGGTTTCCTCCAGACGTGATGCTTGGCATTCAGGCCAAAGTGTTTAATCTTGGTTTCATCAGACAAGAAAATCTTGTCTTTCATAGTCTGAGAGTCTTTAGGTACCTTTTGGCAAACTCCAAGCAGCCTGTCATGTGCCTTTTACTGAGGAGTGTCTTCTGCCTGGCCACTCAACCATAAAGGCCTGATTGGTGGAGTGCTGCATAGAATGTTGTCCATCTGGAAGGTTCTCCAATTTCCACAGAGGAACTCTGGAGCTCTGTCAGAGTGACCGTCGGGTTTTTGGTCACCTCTCCGACCAAGGCCCTTCTCCCCCGAATGCTCCGTTTGACCAGGCGGCCAGATCTAGGAAGAGTCTTGGTGGTTCTTAACTTCTTCCATTTACGAATGATGGAGGCCACTGTGTTCTTGGGGACCTTCAATGCTGCAGAAATGTTTTGGTACTCTTCCCCAGATATGTGCCTCGAGACAGTCTCTGAGCTCTACGAACAATTCCTTCAACCTCATGGCTTGGTTTTTGCTCTGACACTGTCAAATTGTATTTATGCTCCTGGATCCCTTCCCTGATAACAGTAATAATCTTTGTGTTAAATGGGAAGCAGACTTAGGTGAAGGTATTACAAATGAGGAATGGGAAAATATTGGGGATACTACTCATTAGTGCTTTTCATGCACAATCTGAGGCATGAAATGTTGCAATTTAAGATTCTACATAGAGTACAGTATATTATACTTCTGAATGATTGCATAAAACGCATGCAGAAATGTCCTACCTGAGCTGGAGATGTAAGAAACAAAAGGGGACTATTTTACATATGTTCTGGGCCTGTCCAGAGCCAAGTATTGGCATGCTATAATATTGGTTATATCAACAACAAAAATATCACCCATCTACACACAGTACCTCATAATGACAAAGAGAAAACATGTTTTTAGAAATGATTGTACATTCATCAAAAATGAAATACAGAAATATCTCATTTACAGATGTAGTCACACCCCTGAGTCAGTACTTTGTAGAAGCAGTTTTGGCAGCGATTACAGCGGTGAGTCTTTTGGGCAAGACTAAGAGCTTTCCACACCTGGATAGTGCAACATTTGCAGATTTTTTTTTTTAAATTGGTTGTTGATTATTGCTAGACAACCATTATCAGGTCTTGCACTGGATTTTCAAGTAAATTTAGGTCAAAACTGTAACTCGGCCACTCAGGAACATTCACTGACTTCTTGGTAAGCAACTTCAGTGTAGATTTGGCCTTTTGTTTTTGGTTATTGTCCTGCTGAAAGGTGGATTCATGTCCCAGTGTCTGGTGGAAAGCAGACTGAACAAGGTGTTCCTCTAGGATTTCTCCTGTGCTTAGCTCCACTCAGTCTCTTTTTATCCTGAAAAACTATGCTTGAAAATATGGATAGTGGTTCTCAGTATTTTGTTGTATTAATTTGTCCCAAACATAACACTTTGTATTCAGGATAAAATGTTAATTGCTGTGCCATATATTTTGCAGTATTATTTTAGTGTCTTGTTGCAAACTATAAGGACACACGGCGAGACCCAAATTCAGACACAGGAAGCAGATGGTTGAGCTCCGATATTTATTAATCCAAGGGGTAGGCAAAAGGTAGGTGGGGGACAGGCGAGAGTTCATAAACCGTACCAGACGAAGTTCAGTCTCGAGGTCAGGCCAGGCAAGGGTTCAGTAACCAGATCCAAGTCCAAACAGTACGTCACGACTTCCCCTGAAGTCGGGTCCTCTCCTTGTTCAGGCGGCGCTCGGCATTGCCAGTCTTCTAGCCATCGTCGATCCACTTTTAATTTTCCATTTGTTTTGTCTTGTTTTTCCACACACCTGGTTTCAACTCCCTCATTTAGTGGAAATGCAGAGCGCGAGATTCAAATAAAATGCTATAAAATTCAAACTTTCATTAAATCACACATGTAAGATACTAAACTAAAGCTACACTCATTGTGAATCCAGCCAACATGTCAGATTTAAAAAATGCTTTTCGGAGAAAGCATAAGAAGCTATTATCTGATAGCCTGCACCCATCTGCACCAGCAGTAAACAAAGGAGCTAGCATAGCAGGCGCTACACAAAACGCTGAAATAAAATATTAAATATGCATTACCTTTGACGAGCTTCTTTTGTTGGCACTCCAATATGTCCCATATGTCCCACTCTAATTAATTCCCTCCATATATATCGAAAATGTCCATTTATAAAGCGCGTTTAATCAAGAAAAAGACAGCTGAAAATGGGTTCCTATTAAATATCCAATGGCAAAGACAATATAGTGAACAGAGCGGGGGGAGAAAAAAAATCTGAACAGTTAGTCCTCGGGGTTTTGCCTGCTACATAAGTTCTGTTATACTCACAGACATGATTCAAACAGTTTTAGAAATTTCAGAGTGTTTTCTATCCAAATCTATGAATAATATGCATATCGTATCTTAGCTTTAAGAGGTTATTAATGCAACCGCTGTGTCAGATTTCAAAAACGCTTTACGGTGAAAGCACACTTTGCGATTATGTTAGCTAGCCACAAAAAGTCAGAAATAGCATTCAAATGAATCACCAGATGATCTTCATCTGGTGGCACTCCCAGGTCTCCATGTTAGACAATAAATGTTTGTTTTGTTCGATAAAGTCCCTCTTTGTCACGAGTCCAACCGAGGATGGCTTCCCTTCCCGATCGGGTGGCGTCACCGGCCTATTAGCTGCCACTGATTGTCTTTCCTCCCCCTCCTTGTATGTTTATTGTTAGCACCTGTTCATGAATCATTAGCTGGGCTTTATTAGACAGCCGGCCCGCCTGTTTCTTTGTGCGGGATTAATTATTGTGACCTTCGGGTATGTAGTTGAGGAACGTGTTTGTTCCTGGTCGTGTATTCTGTTGTACTATTTTCGTCCCCCGTGTTTGGGGCAGTTTGGTTGTGAGCACCCAGTTTTGCGTTAGTGCATTAAAGAGCACAGCATTGCACTCTCTGTTTCCTATGTCTGACTCCACACCCACAACACCTGGAGCGTTACACTCTTTATGAGCAAAAACCTCCTTTTTGTTTGCGCGTTTTGTCCAGTAATCCGAATACGGAAGACGCGTGCACTAATTCCAGGATGAAACGTTTTTAAAAAGTACAATAAAAGTTAGTAGAAACATGCCAAACGATGTTTAAAATCAATCCTCCAGTTGTCATAAGTAATCAATAACATTTCAACCGGACAAAAGCTTCGTCAATAGGAAAGAAGAAACAAGAAATGCGCGTTCTCGATCAGGGCGCATGGCTGATGAATGGAAATTTCCACTGGCCACTGATTGAAAGTGCTGTATCTCCCTCATTTTTCAGAGTAAAAGCCTGAAACAATGCCTAAAGACTGGCCACATGTAGAGGAAGGCACAGAGCTTGTGAACTGGGTCCTAAGTCTTTGTATGGTGGATAGGCTTTCAATGGAAAAACAGCCATTCAAAATAATAGTACTTCCTGGTTGGATTTTCCTCTGGTTTTCGCCTGCCATATCAGTTCTGTTATACTCAAATACATTATTTTAACAGTTTTGGAAACTTTAGAGTGTTTTCTATCCAATCTACTAATTATATGCATATCCTATATTCTGGGACTGAGTAGCAGACAGTTTCATTTGGGCATGTTTTTCATCCAAAATTCCAAATGCTGCACTCTACCCTAGTAAAGTTAATGTAGGAATCTGTACAGTGGTCTGTTATGCTGGTGTCGTGTTGGACCGTTAGGAGGAGTGGCCGGGGGCGTGGAGGTTGGTTTGAGAGGCACTATCGCAGAATATTAAATAACTCTGCAGGTGAGGAAATAAGATGATGATGTGGGTCAGATGGAACTACTTAGGAAAAGATAGTGAATACATTCATTGATATGTACCACTTAATGTAGACCAATAAATGTACTTTAACCTATTTAATACTGTCACGACTTCCGCTGAAGTCGGTCCCTCTCCTTGTTCGGGCGGTGTTCGGCGGTCGACGTCACCGGCCTTCTAGCCACCGCCGATCCACTTTTCATTTTCCATTTGTTTTGTCTTACACACCTGGTTTCACTCACCCAATTACCTGTTTATTAGTACGTTGATTACTCATCTCTCCTGTCCTGTGCCTGACTCTATACACCAGCTACACACAGGACACTATTACAAATACCAAAGTTTGAATGATTGTACTCTTCTTTATTTGCTTTTCTTATAATTATTATAATTATTTGTTTTGTTTGTTGTTTGTTTTTGCTTGGTTTCTTGTGTTATTATTATTTATGTTTATCACTTGTTGTTATGATTTGTCTGCTATTTTCCCATCCATAGGGAAGAGATGGATGGGGAGGGTGGGTGGATGGGGTTGTGGGGGAGAGAGTAGATGGGAAATTAGGTGAGGGGTGGGGTTAAAAGTGGGTGGGCAAGAAAATAACAATTCCTGTAGGTTGAATGACTGTTCAATTCTATATTATGTAGTTGTGTTGGAATAATTGTGAAAAATATGATTCCAAAAAATAAAAATAATAATAACATTCTGTTTTGGTGTTTTTATTTTATTTCAGATAACATTATTTACATGTTTTATTATAGTTTGATAGGAATTAAGTTGATTTTGCATGATTGTTGCTTTTTCCAATAGTTTCATCTTGGTAATCCATGTATGTAAAATATATTGGTAGTATGAGGGTTAAAACACACTATTGTTTAAAAAAAAAAATTCTGATTGCAACTGCCATGTTTTTGAAAACACTTTGTAAAAAATATATGAGGCTGATATCGACTGAGACAGCAGAACACAGTCTTAAAGAGATTCAGTTACTCTTTCTTCCGACCCATTTCATATACAACCAACAAGGTTGTGGCTCCATCTGAGGACCGGCCTGTGTTTATACAGACCCATAAAATCATTCTGGGATCCAAAATGGAGTCATAAAACCAGTACCAAGCATGGCCTCCACGGAGTATATTTCACTCAGTTTCGCTTTATTGCCAATTTGTTACTTTCCACTCAACAACTCTTTCTGCCAGCCCTGGCCGATTGTCAAAAGGAAATTTTTACAGGGTTTTGTTCAAATCATTGTAACTATATCTTAATAGTTTTACTGTGCATACTCTATCCCCACAGTTGTGTGGCCTAACAATAACATTCATAGACAAAACCTTGTTCATTTGCTTACAATAAAGAAAAATCCAATGATACATGTGTATCCGTTCACGGTCTCCTGCTGGTTGGTCACGGATAAGTGAACACCTTTTGATGAACATACACTTGCTATGGAAGAATAGGAGCAATAGGCGTAGAACGTTTTGGCAGGGGAATAGGGGGGTCTAATGTATGTGGATGGTGGTGGGTGCTGAAGATTCATGGTGGGCCATGTGGAACAAGGCTTTGTACCCCGGGAACAATAAATCACACCACACCCCTGGTCTGGCTATCTACTCTCCAACCCCTCCCCATCGCTATACCCTTATCATGATTAACGACCTTTCTCCCCTGAATTTATTGAAATATGGAATTAAACCTGTATCGTGTCTGTGTGTTTGCTGCTGGTGGATGAAATGATGGGGCCAGTATGTTGCCAATCACACATAGGGATAAAGGTCATTATCAATCATTTCAATGACTACTTCCATTCTCCACTGTTAGAGAACTGCCCTCAGAAGTAGGACTCCTCAATTCCCTTCACATAAGTCAATAGCAAACATGTCTGGGCTGTTTGATTAGTCTGAACGGTAATTGAACAAGGGGGAAGGGAAGAAATCACTGGAGAGTTTGGAAAAGCAGGAGGGAAGGAGGAGGCGTTGTGGCCTGTCAACCTTGAAAGCGTGATGCCAAGTCAGTGACACCAGAGGGAAAACAGCTGCTGCAGGTGAAGGGGGGATGGAGGATGGAGGGAAGGAGGGAAGGAGGGAGGGAGAGAGGAAGCGGCAGTCCACCTCAACAACAACAACAGAATGTTATCCGTCGCCCTGGTGACACCGCATGCAAATAGGAATGGACGCCCGGCAACTTCAGCGTGAAGGGAGAAAAACAAAACAGAGGGAGTTTTATTTTCCTGGCACTTTGAGGATCAAGGTTAAAAAGCAGCACATGGCGCCTTATGTTTCCACCATCTACAGAGTCAACGGAGGCCGAGATTCTGAGGCGGGAAGGAGTGTGTCACTTATCAAATAGTGAGAATATTACTGTTTATTCCGATAGTCCTACTGTAGGGTAGTTTGCCAAACAGGCATCTTCCACATTATAATAAGAAAGGAGGCCTCTTAGTTAACAATGTTGGGTGGAGAAAACATCATACAACATCAATTTGAAAGGCAGATTAGGTTATTCTCTGTTATGACAAAGGGAGAAGATAACAGCCTTGAAAACTAAACAAGACACTAATCAGAACAAAGTAAGCGGGCAGATAAATGCATCTCCAAAGTGATGTCGGAGAAGAGTAGAACATGTAGTGTTTGACGCCTTCCTTCACTCAGAAACACATTGCTATGTCATCTGTCGGTTACATACGACAGGTAACCATCACTCAGGGGGCGACGTCTGTATATGTGACATGTACAGTAGTGACAATCAACTATTAAATATGGCACATCATGCCAGATACAATCTGCATTTCTGTCCATCCACTCCCTATGGGAGTCATAAGACTGCACTGTAGGCATCATGGATGCATTGTGTTGCAAAGCATTGTTGGAAAAACAAGTGTTTAACAGTGACTCTTAAACAGAAGTAGAAAGCTGAAGAAGGGAAGGAAAATTGGGGTTATGTTAGATCAAGTTCATATTGTTATGAATGTAAATGTTTTCCAGTGGTTTACTCACACAGATATACATTGAATTAGAGCTCTATTTAATTCTGTGGTATTTTGAACATGTTTAGAACATTCTAGGAAAATAAATGTTCACATTCCTTAGGAACACACATACAGTAGATGTTGCTTGTTGTCCCTCCTTCCTGACCTCTCTCTTTCTCCTCCCTCTCTTCTCCTCCCTCTCTTCTCTCCCACTTCTCCCTCTCTTTTTTTTTTACGCATTCTATTTTCATGCACATTTTTATGTTGTTGTCAAGGTAACATGTCTTACATTTTTAGAAAGGTAAAGAATGTTAAATTAATTTGTTGCTTCCTTACAATTTACAATGTTTAAAAAAAAATACAACTGTAAATGCCTTGAAGGTTATTAACAAGTTGCAACTTGTTCTCAATTTTCAATGTTTTTCTTTTTCATATTTTTTTCCGATTGGGGAGAGCAAAACAAACAGAACACAACACAGACAATACACAAAAAACTAAGAAAAATAAATATCTCAATAAAATAGTTGGTAAGAAAATGGGAGTTAGTAGAGGCTACTGTGCCCTTCCTCTAATTAGTGTTGTAGTAGTCGAGTCCATTGATGACTTGGACTTGACTTGTATTTGCACTGGATAGGCTACTATGATAAGGCGAATATTAGCAGCACTGGATAGGCTACTATGATAAGGCGAATATTAGCAGCACTGGATAGGCTACTATGATAAGGCGAATATTAGCAGCACTGGATAGGCTACTATGATAAGGCGAATATTAGCAGCACTGGATAGGCTACTATGATAAGGCGAATATTAGCAGCACTGGATAGGCTACTATGATAAGGCGAATATTAGCAGCACTGGATAGGCTACTATGATAAGGCGAATATTAGCAGCACTGGATAGGCTACTATGATAAGGCGAATATTAGCAGCACTGGGTAGGCTACTATGATAAGGCGAATATTAGCAGCACTGGGTGTGCAGAGCTGCGAGATTTCTGTTCTCTAACAGTGGGAAGGACCCGCCACACCTGCACACACAGTCTGCATCAGCTGGTGAGCTGCAGGAAGCAAGCAATGAGTTTGGGCAGACAGGCAGGCTGCACTCCTGCTCTTCCTCCGGTCATAGGCTACACATTATGCATCTTGCTTCTCCGTAAATACCAGCCTACTTTTTAGTTTTGCCTGGTTAAGAAACACAAACTGCTTTACGAAATTGAAAGCAGTAGTATTGAGTATTGAATAGTGCAATCTCTCCCCTTGAGTATAGAAAAGTAAGCTCTTTGAAAAGTTGGTCTCGCTCTACCCTCACACTTTCCTCCATGCATCCTATTGTTTGGTTCTGACAAGTCTCCCTTAACTTTTCAAAAGCTAGATCTGGGATAAATTTACTGTATAAGAAAAAGCCCTTTTATAATGAAACCATAGTCAAGTTTGCCATGTGGCATAGGCTACAGTTGAGTAGAGAGGCTCCAGTGTTTATTTGCTAAATTGTAATTATTTCGCCGCTATGGTCTTACCTCCCTAATCTTACTACATTTGCACACACTGTATATAGATCTTTCTACTGTGTTATTGACTGTATGTTTGTTTATCTCATGTGTAACTCTGTGTTGTTTGTGTCGCACTGCTTTGCTTTATCTTGGCCAGGTCGCAGTTGTAAATGAGAACTTGTTCTCAACTGGCCTACCTGGTTAAATAAAGGTGAAATAAATAAATAAATAAAATTTTAAAAAGGTGATTTTAGGATTTCCACACATGGGGATTTTTTTTAGCAGGGTTCGAAAAAAAATGCATTACAGAAGACATTAGCTGAATATTTTTTAATACCACACAAATGACCAAAATGAGTGGCTACTCACTCACATGACTGACAAACTGAGATCAATCTGGTCTTGAATTCAAACAAACAATAGCCCAAGCCAATGAAGTGACACACGTATTGTACAATATTAGGAGGAAATATATATACAGTACATATGTCATAGGCTACAGTAGGCTATTAAATAAAATGTCCAGTGGCACACTGACTCTCCTAATGATGAAGATGAAGCCATAGGCTACTCATGGTGATGGCCGATGCGCTCGTCTCAGGATGAGCTACTTTGAAAAACAGTGCTGCTGTTAGCAAAAATTGGTTCTACAGACTAATCTTGCCTTTTCAGCAATAGTCATTTCTTCTCCAAACTACCTTTTTCCCGCTATTGTATTTTGAAATCTGAAAAAGGCAAACCAACTGCTGCAACCAACCATAGAAATATAATCCATAAATGGCTGTTCCCATTCGAGTCAGGACTGATATCCATTGCTAGTGTGCCTATGAGTTTAAGAGTCAAATTACCAGGGTAAGAGGTTACAAAACCCTTCCATCGATTATATGACTATGGTCCCAATGCAACAAGCTGTACATTGGATGTGCATTCTGCCTAACCTGCAGCCTTCCTGACTGTAGGCAAACCGGTATATGACAAAATAAAGGAAACGCTTGAGTAAATGAGGGACACAAAGTATATGTTATGGTGTGGGGTACATTTTCTTTGCATGGTTTAGCACCACTTGTAAAAAATCTATGCTAATGCGCATTGAAGCTATTCTGGCAGTTCTTGGTGGCCCAGCCCCCTTTTAAGACATGTTAGGTTAGTGTCTCCTTAATTTTGTCAGATACCTGTATGCGCTTGTGATAAAACTTAATCCACAGATATTTTTTATTAGCTGTTGATCCTCTGTGGCTAAATTATGCTCTCTGGTGTATTTTGAACATTGAGAGCGGGTCCTGTGGTTGTTTTTAATTTGTTTTGCCTCTTGGACCACCTATGGGTTTAGGCCCAGCCCCTGACTCACACAATTGACCAGTCCCATTAATTTGTTAATAACACTTTAAAGTGTTTTATATAATATCTGCTTGTCGGTGTGTAATTTTTAACATGTTTTAAACAACTAGGATAGTTAGTTACTTTATACCTCCTGTGAATTAATGTTTTGCAGAAGTGCCCAAAAGTATCTGAAATTAAACTTGTTATAGACCTTTCAGAATGATGCCCATGACAATGCAACAACTACAGCTTGATGAAAACAGGTTACTTATGCAAACAAGTGACTTTAAAGCAGCGGTTTCCAGTTAATATGCAAAGGGCCAGTGTGGGTACAAGCTTCCCTACAACCAGTAAGTCACATCTATGATTCAACAACTTAGTGTTGACTGGAGACTTTGACAAGGTGAATCAGGTGTGTGATGGAATGGTTGAAAGGAATGCTTGGAACCACACTGACCCTTTGTGGATAAGACTGGATACCACTACTTTAAATGTAAACAATGACTGGAAAGAACACATTTCAAAGTGAATGAGACCAATGGGGTGATTTAGACAGCTTGATTGTAGTCATGGTCAGCCAGAAGGGGAGGAACTTGGACAGGTACTGAATTGCGTCCTGCCAAGTTGTTCCTTTGGGCATCCCAGCTTGCTTCATTTGGGCCCTGCCTTGGTGCTGGTCTGGCGTCCACAACGTCTCTCTGCATCTCTGGGTCTGGTTCCTCAAGGTTCCCAACCCCCATGCAGATGTTGTGCAAAACTGCACAAGCACAGATGACCCTCTGCACAAACGTGTGTTGAACTTCCAAGGCCTTGAAGAAGATGCTCCACCAACGTGTCTTCAACATCCCAAAGGTCCTGTCGATGATGCCTTTGAATGCTGCTTGTTGTAGCGTTTCTGGAACGCACTTTGCACCGGCTCCCGGAATAGGGTCATTATAGATGGGCTGTTGCAGGGACAGCCTCCACCGCCTAAGATGAAGTATCCTGCAGGTGGGTACCTTATCTCAGCATACACAGGGCTGTTCTTAATGACATGTGTATCCTGAACTGATCCAGGATAGCCCAAATACATGTCAATCTAACTCCCCTTGCTGTCACAGATAGCTTGAGGTTGAATGGAGGAAAACAGCATCCTGTTGACACAATCCTGTGTATCTTGGCCATTGGGTGCCTTAATGCGCACATGACATGCATCAATTGCTCCAACACACTTGAGGAATGCCTGGCTCCATGGTAGCCTAGCAAAGCCCTGGCCAACAGCATCCAACTCCTCGTTTAGGCAACGAAATGCAGCGATGACAGATGTCATGCAACTTCTCTGTGACCTTGTGCACGGCACAGAGAACAGAGGTCTTCAGCACATCGAAGGCACGGGAGACAACACTGTATGAGAGCCCGTGTGCCAACCAAAATCAAATCAAATGTTATTAGTTGCATACACATATTTAGCAGATGTTATTGCAGGTGTAGCTAAATGCTAGTGCTACTAGCTCCAACAGTGCAGTAATATTTAACAATACACAACAATGCACACAAATCTAAAAGTAAAAGAATGGAATTAAGAAATATAGAAATATTAGGACGAGCATTAAAGGAGTCAGGAGTATAAATATACATAAACTGAACAAAAATATAAACGCAACATGTAAAATCTTGGTCCCATGTTTCATGAGCTGAAATAAAAGATCCATGAAAATGTCCATACGCACAGAAAACGTACTTCTCTCAAATTTTGTGCATGAATTTGTTACATCCCTGTTAGTGGGTATTTCTCCATTGCCAAGATAATCCATCCACCTAACAGGTGTGGCATATCAAGAATCTTATTACTGAGCATGATCATTACACAGGTGTACCTTGTGCTGGGGACAATAAAATGTCACTCAACACAATGCCAGAGATGTTTTAAGTTTTGAGAGAGCGTGCAATTGGCATGCTGACAGCAGGAATGTACACCAGAGCTGTTGCCAGAGAATTTAATGTTAATTTCTCTACCATAAGCCGCCTCAAACGTAGTTTTAGAGAATTTGGCAGTACGTCCAACCGGACTCAAAACCCCAGACCACGTGTAACCACGCCGGCCCAGGACCTGCACATCCGGCTTCTTCACCGTCAAGATTGTCTGACACCAGCCACCCGGACTGCTGAAGAACCTATGGGCTTGCACAATTATGTGCAAGTTGTCAGAAATTGTTTCAGGGAAGCTCATCTGTGTGCTCGTCGTCCTCACCAGTGTCTTGACCTGACTGCAGTTCGGCGTCTGACCTGACTGCAGTTCAGTGATCAAATGCTCACCTACGATGGCCACTGGCATGCTGGAGAAGTGTGCTCCTCACAGATGAATCTCGGGTTTCAACTGTACAAGGCAGATGGCAGACAGAGTGTATGGCGTCGTGAGGGCGAGTGGTGTGCTGATAACGCTGTAAACAGAGTACCCCATAGTGGCGGTGGGGTTATGGTATGGGCAGGCATAAGCTACGGACAATGAACACAATTGCATTTTATCGATGGCAATTTGAATGCACAGAGATACCGTGATGAGATCCTGAGGCCCATTGTCGTGCCATTCATGAGCCGCCATCACCTCATGTTTCAGCGTGATAATGCACAGTCCCATGTCACAACGATCTGTACACAATACCTGGAAGCTGAAATTGTCTCAGTTCTTCCATGGCCTGCATACTCACCAGACATGTCACCCATTGAACTTGTTTGGTATGCTCTGGATCGACATGTACAGCAGCGTGTTCCAGTTCCCACCAATATCCAGCAACTTTGCACAGCCATTGAAGAGGAGTGGGACAACATTCCACAGGCCACAATCAACAGCCTGATCAACTCTATGCGAAGGAAATGTGTCGCTCTGCATGATGGTGGTCATCACAGATGCTTATCTGTATTCCCAGTCATGTGAAATTCATAGACCTGGGCCTAATTCCTTAGCTTTCATAACTGCCTGTGTATATTAGTTCCTAACTTCCCTGAAAATGTGCATATCAGGGGGGCTATTCGATGCTAATGCAGAAAGCCACAGGATGTTTTTGTGCTGGTCAAGGGCAGTTAGGTCTGGAGAGAACCAAGGGCTATATCTGTTCCTGGTTCAATTTTTTTTTGAATGGGGCATGCTTATTTAAGATGGTGAGGAAGGCCATTTTAAAGAACAACCAGGCATCCTCTACTGACGGGATGAGGTCAATATCCTTCCAGGATACCCGGGCCAGGTCGATTAGAAAGGCCAGCTCGCTGAAGTGTTTTAGGGAGCGTTTGACAGTGATGAGGGGTGGACGTTTGACCGCAGACCCATTATGGCAATGAGGCAGTGATCGCTGAGATCTTGGTTGAAAACGGAAGAGGTGTATTTGGAGGGCAAGTTGGTTAGGATGATATCTATGAAGGTGCCCGTGTTTACAGATTTGGTGTTGTACCAGGTGGGTTCATTGATAATTTGTGTGAGATTTAGGGTCATCAAGCTTAGATTGTAGGATGGCCAGGGTGTTAAGCATGTCCCAGTTTAGGTCACCTAGCAGCACAAGCTCTGAAGATAGATGGGGGGCAATCAATTCACATATGGTGTCCAGGGCACAGCTGGGGGCAGAGGGTGGTCTATAGCAAGCGGCAACGGTGAGAGACTTGTTTCTGGAAAGGTGGATTTTTTCAAATAGAAGCTCGAATTGTTTGGGTACAGACTTGGATGGTAAGACAGTCTCTCTCTTCAGTAGATTGCAACACCGACCCCTTTGGCACTTCTATCTTGTTGGAAGATGTTGTAGTTAGGGATGGAAATTTCAGGGGTTTTGGTGGTCTTCCTAAGCCACGATTCAGACACGGCTAGGACATCCGGGTTGACAGAGTGTGCTAAAGCAGTGAATAAAACAAACTTAGGGAGGAGGCTTCAAATGTCAACATGCATAAAAAATGGTGCATATTGTATTTATATTAGAGTTTTTCCACATTTTGTTACTTTACAGCCTTATTAAATCATGTATTAAATTCCTTTGCAATAATATGGTATTTTACCAAATAGGGCTATCTTCTGTATATCACCCCGACCTTGTCACAACACAACTGATTGGCTCAAACGCAATGAAGAAAATAAACTCCACAAATTAACTTTAATTTAAATGCATTCCAGGTGACTACCTCATGAAGCTGGTTGAGAGAATGCCAAGCATGTGCAAAGCTGTCATGAAGGTAATGGTTGGCTACTTTGAAGAATCTCAAATCTCTAATATATTTTGAATTGTTTAACACTTTTTTTGGTTACTAAGTGATTCCATATGTGTTCTTTCATAGTGTTGTTGTCTTCACTATTATTCTACAATGTAGAAAATAGTAAAAAATAAAGAAAAACTCTTGAATGAGTAGGTGTGTCCAAACTTTTGACTGTTACTATATTTGTGCTTCTTCATCAGGGTGGCAGGTAGCCTTGTGGTTAGAGCGTTAGTCTAGTAGCCGGAAGGTTGCAAGTTCAAACCCCCGAGCTGACAAGGTACAAATCTGTCGTTCTGCCCCTGAACAGGCAGTTAACCCACTGTTCCTAGGCCGTCATTGAAAATAAGAATTTGTTCTTAACTGACTTGCCTAGTTAAATAAAATAAATAAATAAAAAGGTTGCAAGATCAAATCCCCAAGCTGATAATGTAAGAAATCTGTCGTTCTTCCCCTGAATAAGGCAGTTAACCTACTGTTCCTAGGCCGTCATTGAAAATAAGAATTTGTTCTTAACTGACTTGCCTAGTTACAGTGCCTTGCGAAAGTATTCGGCCCCCTTGAACTTTGCGACCTTTTGCCACATTTCAGGCTTCAAACATAAAGATATAAAACTGTATTTTTGTGAAGAATCAACAACAAGTGGGACACAATCATGAAGTGGAACGACATTTATTGGATATTTCAAACTTTTTTAACAAATCAAAAACTGAAAAATTGGGCGTGCAAAATTATTCAGCCCCTTTACTTTCAGTGCAGCAAACTCTCTCCAGAAGTTCAGTGAGGATCTCTGAATGATCCAATGTTGACCTAAATGACTAATGATGATAAATACAATCCACCTGTGTGTAATCAAGTCTCCGTATAAATGCACCTGCACTGTGATAGTCTCAGAGGTCCGTTAAAAGCGCAGAGAGCATCATGAAGAACAAGGAACACACCAGGCAGGTCCGAGATACTGTTGTGAAGAAGTTTAAAGCCGGATTTGGATACAAAAAGATTTCCCAAGCTTTAAACATCCCAAGGAGCACTGTGCAAGCGATAATATTGAAATGGAAGGAGTATCAGACCCCTGCAAATCTACCAAGACCTGGCCGTCCCTCTAAACTTTCAGCTCATACAAGGAGAAGACTGGTCAGTGATGCAGCCAAGAGGCCCATGATCACTCTAGATGAACTGCAGAGATCTACAGCTGAGGTGGGAGACTCTGTCCATAGGACAACAATCAGTCGTATATTGCACAAATCTGGCCTTTATGGAAGAGTGGCAAGAAGAAAGCCATTTCATAAAGATATCCATAAAAAGTGTTGTTTAAAGTTTGCCACAAGCCACCTGGGAGACACACCAAACATGTGGAAGAAGGTGCTCTGGTCAGATGAAACCAAAATTGAACTTTTTGGCAACAATGCAAAACGTTATGCTTGGCGTGAAAGCAACACAGCTCATCACCCTGAACACACCATCCCCACTGTCAAACATGGTGGTGGCAGCATCATGGTTTGGGCCTGCTTTTCTTCAGCAGGGACAGGGAAGATGGTTAAAATTGATGGGAAGATGGATGGAGCCAAATGCAGGACCATTCTGGAAGAAAACCTGATGGAGTCTGCAAAAGACCTGAGACTGGGACGGAGATTTGTCTTCCAACAAGACAATGATCCAAAACATAAAGCAAAATCTACAATGGAATGGTTCAAAAATAATCATATCCAGGTGTTAGAATGGCCAAGTCAAAGTCCAGACCTGAATCCAATCGAGAATCTGTGGAAAGAACTGAAAACTGCTGTTCACAAATGCTCTCCATCCAACCTCACTGAGCTCGAGCTGTTTTGCAAGGAGGAATGGGAAAAAATTTCAGTCTCTCGATGTGCAAAACTGATAGAGACATACCCCAAGCGAAGTATTAACAAAGTATTAACTTAAGGGGGCTGAATAATTGGGGGCTGAAGGGGGCTGAATAATTTTGCACGCCCAATTTTTCAGTTTTTGATTTGTTAAAAAGGTTTGAAATATCCAATAAATGTCGTTCCACTTCATGATTGTGTCCCACTTGTTGTTGATTCTTCACAAAAAAATACAGTTTTATATCTTTATGTTTGAAGCCTGAAATGTGGCAAAAGGTCACACAGTTCAAGGGGGCCGAATACTTTCGCAAGGCACTGTAAATAAAAACAACAGCATTGTTTGGGGGTTTCAGGCTGGGTTTCTGTATAGCACTTTGGCTGAAGTAAAAAGGGATTTATAAATACATTTGATGATTGTATGTTGTTGTTACACTAATGTGTAATGTTGTCTTCACTTCTCTGCAATGTTTTTTGCATGCACACTTGCACAGTTACCGCTGCTGTGGCAGTTGGCTAAATAAAATAATGATGTAAAATAATCACAAATGTTTTATGTGGAAAAGTTCCCATTTCCTAAATTAAAATGGATACTACTTTTGACGAAAATAGCTATTTAGTCTGTAAGTTTTCAATAAATCAATGAATTTGTCCTCACTTTGCAAATTTCTGAATAACGAATTCACTGGCAAGGGAGCAGAGCGAGGCCGGCATCCAGCAACGTCATGTGACCCATTTTTTTTTTCTTCACAATTTTACTGAGTTAGAGTTCATACAAGGAAATCATACAATTAAAATGAATAAATTAGGCCCTAATCTATTGGCGTAGGCAGGGAGAACATAGGCCCACCCACTTGGGAGTCAGGCCCACCCACTGGGAAGCCAGGCCCAGACAACCAGAATTCGTTTTTTTTCCACAAAAGGGCTTTATTAGAGACAGAAATACAGTTTTATTAGCTGTCCAGGTGGCTGGTCTCAGACAATGCCACATGTGAAAAAGACGGATGTGGAGGTCCTGTCCTGGGGTGGTTGCACGTGGTCTGCAGTTGTGAGGCCATTTGGATATACTGACAAGTTCTCTAAAATGACATTGGCGGCAGCTTATGGTAGAGAAATTAACATTACATTCTCTGGCAATGGCTCTGGTGGACATTCCTGCAGTCAGCATGCCAATTGGACGTATCCTCAAAACCTGAGACATCTGTGGCATTGTGTTTTGTGCCGAAACTGCACATTTTAGAGTGGCCTTTTTTTGTGTCTCCCAGCACAAGGTGCACCTGTGTAATGATCATGCTGTTTGATCAACTTCTAGATATGCTACACCTGCCAGGTCGATGGATTATCTTGGCAAAGGAGACATGCTCACTTACAGGGATGTAAACACATCTGTGCACAGAATTTGAGAGAAATAAGCTTTTTGCGTATGTTACATTTTTTTTATATTTTATTTCAGCTCATGAAACATGGGACCAACACTTCTCCTTTAAGAGAGCTAGGTGAGACAACCACATTCCAACTTTTGATATTATTCTATTGCATTTTTTAGGTTTGTTTCCGAAATTGTATATTGAACTGATAAAACTGTGTTGTGTGTTGTGTGTCAATATTAGATTTCATTTAAATGTATCCATTATGCATGGTGATTCTGTGTGCCTCAGTTAGTAGAGCATGGCGCTTGTAATGCCAAGTTTGTGGGTTTGATTCCCACGGGGACCAGTATGAAGGTGTATGCATAAAGTCTCTAAATGACAAAATAATGTCAATTTATAATATCAATGCCAGTTTGAGAAATAAATAGGAATGTGAAAATGATAATGATAAATTATAAATTATTTTCATATCAGTGTGCATGATTCAGAAAATTGAAAATGGTTAATTGAATATTGGAAAATGTAATTCTGGCATGTTTTAGCAAAAAGTTTTTCTCAATACATTGCAGTCAATGGGAAAAGATGAGTGTCACAGGGTTGCCAATTTTCTCAATACATATTAGTCAATAGGATAAGATGAGTGTCTCTGGGCTGATGTTTTTCTCCATACACTGCAATCAATGGGAAAAGATGTGTTACAGGGTTGACATTTTTCTTGTTTATCTCATGGCAGTCTCTCTTTCACTCTCTACCTCCTCTTTATCCCCCCTCATTCTCTTCTCTCTCTCTTCCACTTCTTTCACCCCCTCCACCCTGTCTCACCATCCATCTCTCTCTTCTCTCTCCCCCTCCTTCAGTCTCCCCCTCTCTCAAATTAATGAATTGATCAATTGATTAGGGTTATGTCTATGGTTGAGGCCCTTACGATACCTCTAGCTTCATGTCCACATCTCAGAGAGAGAGAGAGCGAGAGGGTTAATACAGCAGGACCAACACAAGGTAGCATGACCAGTGAACAGGCTTCAGTTTATGTCAGGAGAGAGTTGACAATGGTAGTGGAGTGAAGTGGTGTAGTGGAAATTCATGTATACTGAGAGACTTGGACACTTATTCAAACAATCATCTTTATTTTATATCGATTAATTATTGCATTAATGAAACTGTCGACCCCACACTCTTGTGTGTTGCCGAGAGCTTAACCTTACCAAATATTCATGGCTGGTTCCACCCCTCCCATGCAAATTGGTGGGCATCACAAGCCACTTTGGTTTGATTTGGTGGTTATATGCACCTGGTGTTGTTTAAATCTAAATTCCAGGATGATTAGGAACAAGAAGGGGTTTTGTTCAACTCCTCCAGGCTCGCTCTATCTCGGTTAGACCCACCACATCTTGTCTATGGAATGTCAGGCTGTAACTTAATTGTCAGCTCAAGCTACTGAGGCCTGACTCAACACCACAGACACAGATGAGAGAGTACTCATCATAGCTATTCGATGCATAAACAGTATTATAACATTATCTTGTACATTTTCTCTCACAGTGGTCATCACCTCTTAATCAGGGAACAGGAGGGGACTAAATACGAATAACCGCTACGCCATCGTAGGTTGGACTACGGGTTTCTCTATGTAGTTAAACTCAGACATCTCAAAATTCATAAAGTCAAACACGCATCTCTTCCACTTGACATTTCAAAGTAGTCCAAGAAACGTTCCTGAAAAAAGCCCTCATCATCCATATATAAATGACGATAACTGACAACTGACAACTGCAACAGACTGGTGACAGACACCATATGTCCCAGAGCGGTAGTGTCACGACTTCCGCCGAATGTTTGGGTGGTGCTCGGAGGTTGTCGTCACCGGCCTACTAGCCACCACCGATCCCTTTTTCTTTTCGGTTAGTTTTGTCTAATTTGTTACACCTGTTCCTATTTTGTGTGTCCTTGATTTTCTTCCCTATTTAGCGTATGGAACCCACCCCTTTGTTGTGCGGGATTATTTAGATGTTCACATTGTATTACACTAACACACATTGGTGGTGTTAGTGCTCTGGACCTAGTTACCCGTTGTTTTGGGTTGGTCAGTGTTTGCGCCCTGCGTGTTGGGCATTTCATTTTGGTGCTGTATTAAAGTGCACTTTTCCCCTGGACCTCTCTGCTGTCTGCGCCTGTCTGCGCCTGATTCCTCGCTACACACTTCACACCTAGCCAGCCATGACAGGTATGTTAACCTAACTAGGAAAACTCTGGACCTTAAGGTATGACAGTAATTAATCAGTTATAAAAAGGTTTTATATGGGCTATGATTGGACCAGTATTTCCTAATCAGGTCACAGGGTTTTAAAAACTCCTGGCCCTGGGGGGGGATGAAAACCCTGTCAAACTGCAGCTACCTTATATGTGTTTATTTCAATTATATTTAGATGAGATTAGGAGGGGGATTCCCTCTACCCAGACACATAGATAACAACTGATAGACAATAGAACTCACAGGGCTGAGCTTTCCTTATGCATGTTTGCATCATGCAGGCCTATGCAACTCTAGTGCTTATAAAATATTTACTCACATCTGTCATCACTATTATGTTGACTGATTAATTCCAGTCCAATTTTGAATATAAACAAAATTTGCTAACATTCACATTTTCTCCTGACACACAAATGGACTATAAATACATAACGTTACCAATTACTGATGTGTAGGTATGAACTATACGTCAGGACCAAATTGGCGAGATAGGTGGGGGCAAGTCAATGTAATGCTTTGTAGGTTAGCAGTGAAACCTTGAAATCAGCCCTAGCCTTAACAGGAAGCCAGTGTATAGAGGCCCTGAAGTAACCCATATTTTGTTGGTTCTAGTCATGATTTTAGCAGCCATATTTAGCTGAAGTTTGTTTAGCGCCTTATCCGGGTAGCCAGAAGATGAGAGCATTGCAGTAGTTTATTCTTGAAGTGACAAAAGCATGGAATAGCTTTCCTGTGTCATTTTTGGACAAAATGTTTCAGATTTTTGCTATGTTACGATGATGGAATAAGGCTGCTCTTGAAATATTTTTGATATATTCATCAAAGACAAATCAGGGTCCAGAGTAACGCTGAGGTCCTTCACAGTTTTGAGGCAACTGTATAACAATCAATATTAATTTTCAGATCAGACAGTATATATCTTTGTTTCTTGGGACCTAGAACTAACATCTCTGTTTTGTCCGAGTTTAAAAGTAAAAGATTTTCCTTATGTCTGAAACATAGGCTTCCAGGGTAAGCAATTTTGGGGCTTCACCATGTTTCATCGAAATATACAGCTGTGTGTCATTTTCATAGTTATGCAAGTTGACATTGTGTTTCTGAATAACATCACCAAGAGGTAGCGTATATAGTGAAAAAGATAGTGGTCCTAGAACGTAACCTTTAGGAACACCGAAAATTACCATTGATTTGTCAGAGGACAAACTGATTCTTTCTGACAGATAAGATCTAAACCGAACAAGAAACCAATTACGGTTTCCAATCTCTCCAAAGGAATGTGGTGATCGATGGTGTTTCGAAAGTCTAGGAGAGAGAGAATAAAGTAGATGGCAAGGGTCAAAATTTGGATTTATAACCCTATGTCCGGATGACGTGTTTTTGCCCAAATATGGTCATCCGGCCAGGACATCCTATTCCTGTTGTCACGTGTTAGAGGGTGTGTTATTTTATATCTATATTGCATCTATTCCTTTGAAGTTGTCATGATGATTGACTTGTAGGGACCAGGTTGAACTGGGGGGGTGTGTTTGAACATTTCAAAGAGGGTGACCCCACACCCACCCTATTTTAATTGACCTTAGGGTTGTTGTCAATGAAGTAGGAATGTCCGGGGGGGTTGTATTTGTGGCAGACGCATTATAAATAAAGCCCAGAACAAAACTTCCGGCCTCAGAACACCAAGCAAGATTTTTAAAATATACATGGATTTTAGGATCAGTGGCAAAGCAGTGATGACTGTAACAACGGAAGCAGGACCACGGCTGAAACATAGAGAAAGGGCCAAATATAAAGCCACAATATACGATGCGCCAAAAAAGTGGTTTCTAAGTGTGTATAGAACCCAAATACCGCCCCCAACTGCGCTGAAAGATCAAGTGATGATGTCTAATGGACAGCAATGGGGTATCAGTTTGATTACCTGGCCTGTAGAGTGAAACTCTATACGGTAGCCGAAGGAGAAGAATATACAAACCAGACTTTAGGAGTGGACTATGGGCTTGAAGACTGGCCGTTTTTTCGCAAGGTTGTGTGTCCCGAACTGAAAGTTATCACAAAGGGGTATAGCTTGTTCACGGGCTACGAGACCCGTTGGCAAGGTACCCCTGACTAATCAGGAAGAGTATTTCACAGGGTGAAAATACAAAGAAAGAATGGACTTCCATGTGGATGCGTGGAGTTCTATATCAGCAACGAGGAAACCCGCAACCAAAACATTCATGATGGTGGCCTGACTGGGGATTTTAGGTTGCGCATGCTTATTCCTTTTAAAAGTTGTGATCTAATGGAATTGAAAATGTTAAAGTTGTTGGACACTCTTTTTGTACAGAGCCAACAGCGGCAGAGCATTGTTCATCTAAGGAACTGCATAATATATACGAATCCTGAGGATTATGTTTCAAAGGAACGTACAAGAAGGTACATCCTCAGAAGGGTCAGCCCCCGAAGAAAGCTAAGTACGCGGCTGCGTAACCCTGATACCCAAAGGACTGGTTCAACAATAAAAGGAGGGCCCTTAAATCCTCCGGTTCTTCATTTCAGCATATACCATGGATATTCATACAACATACCAGGACTCCGATACGTCATGGGGGCCAGACCCTAAGGACTCTCTGCCTCACAGCCCACCATTCTACTCCCCCCAGGCAAGACCCACCACACCCCCTACATGTACACAGCCTGAGGATGTATTTGATTGGGTGGTCAGTACTATTTTTGTGGACACCATCAAGGCCTCTGTAGCCACACTTTTAGACGTGGTGATTGGAGAGTATATAAGAGAAAAATGCATCGGTTGTGAGATCAATCACCCTAGCCAGCGCCGTCATTTGTGCCTATACCAGCCCCCAAGATACTACTTCTTCAACCATTTTGAGGAGCTGGTGAAAAGACTGTGGTCCTGCCGGTTTATACCTTCGCTGGTCAGAGCCCTGATATCTATGGGTCTTGTGCCGTCTATTCCCAGAGGTTACGGGGTAACCGAGGCTTTCCTACATGAACTGAAGGAGGCGATCTACATTCACGAGAAACTCAAAGAAATACAACACACCCTGGTGGACGACAACAAATACAGGGAAGCTGTGGTGGCTGATGTGATGACTTTCTGGCTCAATAAACCCCAAGAGACCGAGTGACAATACATATTTGTTATTTAGATGTAAAGCAATGGGCAACTATATGCATACGATGTTTGAGAGAACTTACAAATGTTATGCATCAAATGATTGAAAATAAAGTGAACAATGTATCGTTCTACACAACACACAATGCCTGGGCTAACGAGCGTGTGTGAAGAATGGAGCAAATCATGAATCATGTACGACATACGGGCGAGTGTCTACAATGGACACAACTGGTATCCTGTCTTGTGGATGATTCTGAAGAACTAGAAACAACTTTGTCTAAGATTTTACTGTATTTGTTTGAAACACCATTTAATTGTAACATGTATCATATTTGTTGTTTATTTACTTATATAGCGGATGTGTGTGTTTTAAAAATTCAGCGACACAACCTGTAAATCTAAACCAAATATATAGGGTGTTGTATGCTGGGATCGTTGAGAAAACGGGGAAAAGTATCCTGCAACGAATCCTAAATTGTCTGTATACGTAATACTTTGTTTGCAAAAAAACCCAATAATAATTCAAAATTCAAAAAGAAAAATGAAATGTTGTCGTTATTTGAAAGTGGCTCATTAACGTTACTGTACCTCAGAGAGGCAAGAAGGATAGCGGAGCAGATGTTGAAAAACATTTATTATACCCCCTCTAACCCTGGGTCTTATGGGGTAAGGAGCATTTACAGAGAGCTATAGCAGAAGAAACAGGTAGCAGGTTAGGCGCTGCTAAAGTGAATGAGTGGTTAGCCGAGCAGGATGCTCATACTTTACAGAAACCTGTACGAAAACAATTTCCAAGAAATTGATTTTTTTCTACTCATCCCTTGTCACAATTCCAGGCGGATAATAATGATGCTAACGGTTATAGATATTTTCTCTAAAATAGCATTCGTAAGGGTCTTAAAAACTAAGAGCGGGGCAGAGGTGACCCAGTGCGTATATCCAAGTTGAGGGGTGTTTTTGACAAAAAAATATGAGCAAGGTTACAGCAATGAGGTGTTCACAGTTACCCAATATCTACCGCGCATACCCCCGGTCTACAAGGTAAAAGATTATGACGGGGAGCTTGTAGAGGGGTCTTTTTATGAGAAGGAATTACAGAAGGTACAGTTGGGTAAAGACAAAGTCTTTCACGTGGAGGAGATTCTAGATCAAAAGAGAGAAAAAGGTTCAAAAATGTGGTCCGGGTGCTGGTCCGCTGGAAAAACTGGCCCCAAAAGTTCAACAGTTGGGTATTAGAGCACGATGTGGTGGAGGCATCGGGGGTTAACTTAAACCCTCATGCATGATAAATACAACATCATTCGCGTGTACACAGGAGTGCATCATGGAACACAGTGGCTTCTACCTGACTCTCCCCAGTAATGCGTCTGCACATATATATCGTAATAATCAGAGTTCGACCAATTTTCCAGAGCCTACAGAGTTAGTCCTGGGAAGTAGGTCTCAGCGAGATGACATACCCCCATAGTTGGTATAATATCAAAGATAATGATATTTATTGCAAAAGGATATCGGAACCTGCGAAACGTATTAAGCTTTAAAAAGGGTTCTATAGAACCGTTGACAGGATCGTCTCAGAGTTGAATGAACTCCTAACCCTGAACAATACAGAAATACTCTTGATCTACAGCCCTATTCATAAACATGTACAAATCTCAGGGGATGCTGGTGGGGGTATTATGACCAGCGGTAATTTAGCCTACATGTTGGGGATTGGTCCCAATAAATGGATGTAATTGAAAGACAAATGATTCCCATTTCCTGCGGATATACATGCAGGATTTTACAACATATTTGTGTATACCGACAACATATCCTATCAAAGGGTCGGAGACAGTTGTGTGCCCCACCTGAGAACAGTTCATATAGACGGAGAGGATGGCAATATAGTCACTGTCACCTACGACAAGCCACACTACGTACCTGTAAGCAAGAAATATATTGAAAACATTATTTTTGAGCTTAAAACGTATCAGAACGAAAACATCAAATTTACTTATGGTAAAACCTCTCTACATATTTAATATAATATTAGTATTATATATTTTTTATACAAATAATACAAATAAATTACAAGGGTTATGGAATACCAACATCTCGACCCAAACCGCTATGTCTCATAATATATTGCTCAAGTGGGTAATGGGTTAAACGGATATTATGGATCCCCGACCATGTGCGTTTCGGGGTTAGGAGCTATATTTTGTAACCTCTTTAGGATGGTTTTACCCTTTATGAAGAGAGGCCTCAGCATAGCGAAACCACATTTAAAATCAGCGGCTAAAAATATAGTAAGTGAGGTTGTAGCCAGATGCCGAGCATCAAGAAGGCGGGGCTTATGATGTTGTCTCGAAGACCGAAAAAGAGACCTCCGTTAAAAGTTAAAAGAAACTCAGTAAGTCAAAGACTTGGTAAAGTGAGGAGGTCTGGACCAAAAACGACAAAAATAATACTCTTTCTAAAAGAACAAGCACCATGGCTCTTTTACACCGCATGTCCTCTGAAGCTATAAAGACAGAGCTCGATCTTTTCACGGCTCCCTTAACCCAACATTCAATAGAGAGGTCCAGTTATGTGGAGATTGCCCCACTCTCTGCCATTACAGACAACGGTCCTATAGAAGTTTTCATACTACGCCACGGTGACAACTATCTGGACCTCAACAACACCTCGGTGCATTTACGTCTAAAAGTGACCAAAAGAGATGGTGCTAATATTGCAGACGATGCCAAAGTGAGTCTCATTAATTACCCAGTGGCCACCATCTTCACCCAAATGGATGTGACTTTGGGTGAACGCCTAACCAGTCAAAGCAGTGCCACGTACCCTTATAGGGTCATCATGGAGTGTTTACTCAACTACTCTGAAGACACTCTCAAGACACAATTCAGTGCCGGGCTGTTTAGCAAGGATACTGCAGGAGTCTCTATGGAATCGACAGACCCTTCCACCGGTGCAAACAAAGGACTGGAGGCACGCGCCCGCTACTGTGCCGAATCTCGAGAGTTTCATCTGCTAGGGCCTATACACTCTGACATTTTCTATCAAGAACGTTTACTCTTAAATTAGTTTGATTTAAGAATAAAATTAACCAGGGCCAAGGATGAGTTTTGCCTGATGTCTGGCCAGGACGGTGACTTTAGTTTCAAAGTGTTGGGGGCAACTCTTTTTATTTAAAAAGTGTCTGTATCTCCGGCAGTTCGTCTGGGTCAGTCACAGGCTTTGATGAAAGGAAATGCCCTTTACCCTACCATCACACTACGCCGCCAGGGACTCAAATCCTGCAGTGCCAGACGTGTCCACCTGCTTAAGCCAGTACATATCCAGGCCCGTCTGAAGTTTGCTAGAGAGCATTTGGATGATCCAGAAGAAGATTGGGAGAATGTCATATGGTCAGATGAAACCAAAATACAACTTTTTGGTAAAAACTCAACTCGTCGTGTTTGGAGGACAAAGATTGCTGAGTTGCATCCAAAGAACACCATAACTACTTTGAAGCATGGGGGTGGAAACATCATGCTTTGGGACTATTTTTCCGCAAAGGGACCAGGAGGACTGATCCGTGTCAAGGAAAGAATGAATGGGGCCATGTATCGTGAGTGAAAACCTCCTTCCATCAGCAAGTGCATTGAAGATGAAATGTGGCTGGGTCTTTCAGAATGACAATGATCCCAATCACACCGCACAGGCAACGAAGGAGTGGCTTCATTAGAAGCATTTCAAGGTCCTGGAGTGGCCTAGCCAGTCTCCAGATCTCAACCCCATAGAAAATCTTTGGAGGGAGTTGAAAGTCTGTGTTGCCCAGCAACAGCCCCAAAACATCACTGCTCTAGAGGAGATCTGCATGGAGGAATGGGCCAAAATACCAGCAACAGTCTGTGAAAACCTTGTGAAGACTTACAGAAAACATTTGACCTCTGTCATTGCCAAGAAAGGGTATATAACAAAGTATTGAGATAAACTTTGGTTATTGACTAAATACTTATTTTCCACCATAATTTGCAAATAAATTCATTACTACAATGTGATTAAATAAAGCCCAACCAATCAACCTAAAACAAACACAGGTGAAACAAATAAACAGAAAAGGGGAAAAGGTATCAGTGGCAGCTAGTAGGCCGGTGATGTAGACCGCCGAGCGCCACCCGAACAGGAAGGGGAGCTACCTTTGGTAGGAGTCGTGACACACACACACACACGTCCCATAAGATACTAGCTACATAGCTAGTTAGGTTGCATGGGCTACACATTCCCCACTTCTCTCTCTCCCTCTTTCCCATGTCTGCTTGTGCCTCATCACACACACACACAAACATTGGCAGATAGAAAGACACAGAAACACGCACACATTACACATTACTCACTCACAGCCAACTAGACTTGACTAAGTTGGTGAGTTAATTAATCTGGTCATGCCTCTTGACTATTTCCTCAGAGGTAAAAAGCAAATAGCAGGCTTCCCTTCGTTGGACATGCAAGTGCACCTGAAATTGTGACCCTTTTCAACTTCTTGCCCAACATCACTGACATTTTCCCCTTCGACCAACTAAAACACTTTAATTGACGGATCCACCATTGCCGGGTGGTCTTCCTCGGATGCTTCCTCAAGGGGCTCGACTTCGGTGAGCTCGTCAGTGTCTGTTAAGTCTGCGAAGTCGCTGATGGAGATGCTCTCAGGTGTCAAATAATTTTCACATTCCTATATAGCGAAACTACCTCTAACTTCCTTCATACTCTACACAGAGACATACAAATCCTTAATTGAAAAACCAACAAAGGGTCACCCTGCCTTTGTTTTGTGGAAAGCTGAGGGATGGGTCTGGAGAAATGGAACCACTCTCAAAAGTATAGACAGAGCTATGGATGCAAGGACTGACTGTCCATGATATGAAAATTTGAGTTTTAATCATGTTTTGAGGCTATATTGTGTTTGCATATGTGTGTTCTGATGAGGTACGACAGTTGAACAAAGCTCATGAGGCATTTCTAAGTTATATTCTTCAAGAATACATTTATTACAAGTCCAAAAATGTATGTTGCAATTAAGAATTCTAAGAAACACCCTTGACGAACAACCTTGACGAATTCCATCTATCCCTAACCACGGGGGGTTCTTCACTCATTTGTAGCTCCAGCCTGCAGTATGTTCATCCAGGGACAGGGGCATGGGTTTGACCCATCGATTCAAACCACATCCAAATGATTTATGTGCAGCTGTAAGTCTTTGTGTGTCGAGACGCTGTCTGCATGCCAGTAATCAAACACAGCCAGGCACAGAGCCATGCTGCTAAGTGAAGTCAGGAAGAGGGGTTTGGATCTATCCTACCTGTATAGTCTTCTGCCTGAGAGACCCACCGGTGGAACACTTCAAAGAGACAGAGAGGAAGGAGACGATGGAGACAGAGAGGAGACGATGGAGACAGAGAAAGAGAGAGAGAACATTTGACTTATCCCAGCACCGAGTCTGTTCGTGTCTTTCTGTCACTGTCGGCTCCAATCCGACAAGATGAAGAGAGAGCCAAGCTCTCTTCTATGCAGCCATACTGAGAAAGACAGAAACAGAAGGATAAGAGAAAGAGAGGGGAGAGGTTTATGCCTGGGTGTACAGGTATGTTTATCTTACCTTTATTTAGCCAAGTCAACCACCCTCTTTCAAAAAGTAAAGTCCAAACAGTTCAACACAACCTTTGGAAAGTTAGGGCAACCTCACTGACTTTACACAAATCATTCTTGGGATCTCCAAATCCATACTTGTTATTTATCAACATTGCTGCTGCAGCTACTGTCAATGTTTCTCTAGTATTTAGATCAAGCCACTTCTCTCGAAACCATAGTGGTATAGTACAGAGCAAGCTAGATCTACTCAGGCTATTATAAAGCTAGCCAGCTTCAGTTAGCTTCACATTCCAAGTCAGGCTTTATCCGTACTACAACGGTGGATATGGTTTGTCTGCCTGCTGCTAACTCTAGCAGGCTTGTATCTAAGCGTGCATGTCAGACATGGCTAACCGAACACCAAACTCTTCATTGAAACAATGCTGAAACATCAATCCACAAGTCAGTGCCACATTTTCATTTGTGCTGAAATCAAATGAAAGAAAAGAAAAGAAAAATTGTACAAATTCAGCAGTGAAATAGGCTTTTAGAAGGGCTGTCTTTATTTTATTACTTCTCGTTAATGCTGTCTTTGGTGTGCTTATCACTCCTCTCTGTGGAACATTGTGGCTAACATAGACCCCTGCACAACTCCGGGGCCCTAAGGCACTGCATCTCGGTGCTTGAGGTGTCACTACAGACACCCTGGTTCGATTCCAGGCTGTATCACAACTGGCTGGGAGTTCCATAGGGCGGCGCGTAATTGGCCCAGCGTTGTCCGGGTTTGGCCGGTGTAGGCCGTCATTGTAAATAAGAATTTGTTCTTAACTGACTTGCCTAGTTATAAAAAAACTAAAATGTATAAATAGAAGAGTCTAACCCTGACAATTTGACTGTTATACCAAAGATATGTATAACTAACCCAAGATAGTTAATCTGTGTTGTTTGAATGTTAGAAAATGAAGCATAGTGGCCAGAACAAGCAAGCTGTTAATGTTTTCTTCCGGTGAAAGAGAGGAGGACCAAAATGCAGCGTGGTTATCTTTATACATCTTTAATGAAGATGATAAGTGAACAATTTACAAAAACAATAACTGTGAAAACCAAACCAGCCCTATCTGGTGCAACAAACACAGACACAGGAACAATCACCGACGAAATACTCAAAGAATATGGCTGCCTAAATATGGTTCCCAATCAGAGACAATGATAAACACCTGCCTCTGATTGAGAACCACTCCAGGCAACCATAGACTTTCCTAGACTACTATACTACACACAACCCCATAAATCTAATAAACCCCTAGACAAGACAAGACACATAAATCACCCATGTCACACCCTGGCCTGACCAAAATAATAAAGAAAACACAAAATACTAAGGCCAGGGCGTGACACGAGCGAGATCCTATTGGCAAGTTCTGGCATGTATCTACATATTTTCGTTAGGGAATGCCTTCTCTGTGAAGTGCGCATGTGCAATAATTAATTTCACCCTTGCACTCCTTGTAAACCCCACCAAAATTGTCACATCTACAAAGCTTAGTGTACTCTGTTCGTAACACAGTGTAGTCTTGGGAACAGAAAACTGTATTGAGATCAGGCTTTTCTTCGATAAAAAAAACTGCAGAAATTACTTGCTCCATACTTTAGGGTTTGATATTTTCCAGAGAATCTACAAATTTTCCTTCCTGAGAAAATTGCAAGAAATTACTGAGCTACATGGTGTTCTCATTCAAAATGGAAGGGCTATATAAATTCATATATATCAGAGAAAAAAATCAAACATCACATGATTATACCACTGTAAATGAAGAAATATCCAATATTCTTAAAATTTAATTAACTTAAAGTTCTCTCAAAGTCACCACACCTTTGTTGACGTAGCTTAGTTTTAACAGGCCTATGAATCACTAAAATATGAGGTTCTTACATGTGAATGTAAGATGTGAGAATTACATCTGTTTTAGCCTACCACAGTGTGCTTAAACTAAAAAGCACACAAAGTATTGTATTTCTCGTCTATATTGAATACATCATTTAAACATTCACAGTGTAGGTTGGAAAAAATATTTGAACCCCTAGGCTAATTAATTGTCCAAAAGCCAAATTGGAGTCAGCTAAGCTGAAGTCCAATCAATGAGACGAGATTGGAGATGTTGGTTAGAACTGCAATGCCCTATAAAAAACAATTTGAGTTTGCTATTCACAAGAAGCATTGCCTGATGTGAAGCATGCCTCGAACATAAGAGATATCAGAAAACCTAAGATTAAGAACTTTTTACTTGCATAAAGCTGGAAAGGGTTACAAAATAATAGATGGTTATCAGTCCACGGAAAGAAAAATTGTCTATAAATGGAGAAAGTTCAGGACTTTTGCATGGCCGTCCTGCGAAGATGACTGCAAGAGCACAGTGCAGAATGCTCAAAGAGGTTAAGAAGAATCCTAGAGTGTTACATGGGGGTGGAACAGGAAAACCCAAGAGCAAACTCAGACAAGGAGACTGGGATGAAGTATTAGCATATGTAGTATATTTTTATTGAAACACAGGGAAGATGGAGTGCAGGTTAGGGGAAGCTTGGGCGGATTGCTGGAAACCAGGTGTGGAAGCTGAGGCTGGAGCGAGAGGGGTTGAGACAGGGTAAGCAGGTCCCGGAGGGGTATCCAAGGGAGTCGTAGAGTGGGGAATCCAGAACAGAGTAGCAGGATGACGAGATGTGGGACTGGAGACAGGGACCAGAGTCAGAGTGGGCAGTACTGTAGTGGAGATGAAAACAGCATCAGGCACACCAGGATCTGAATAGAACAAACGGCTAGAACCATAGACTGACTGAGGAGAGATTACGATCTAGCAGCGTGGAAGTGGCAGGGCTGAGTATTTGTTGAGGTCTTGATTATGAAACAGTTCGCAGCTGGTGGGGATCTGACCCCAGCACACCTGTCTCCGCCCACGCAATCACACAGAGAGAGAGAGAGAGAGGGGGAGGGAAGGGGGAATGGCGGCAGGTCAAGGAGACACAGGATGAGCAGTAGAGGGCATTGCTGGAGCAGATGTGACATAGAGTGTCAGCTAAAGACTTACAGAAATCTCTGGAACATGCTAACATATCTGTTGACGAGTCTACATTACGTAAAACACTAAACAAGAATGGAAGACACCATGGAAGAAGCCGCTGCTGTCCAAAAAAAAACCTTGCTGCACGTCTGAAATTCGCAAAAGAGCACCTGGATGTTCTACAGCGCTTACAGCAAAATATTCTGTGGACAGATGAAACTAAAGTTGAGTTGTTTGGAAAGAATTTGCAACACTATGTGTGGAGAAAAAAAGGCACACCAACATCAAAACCCTATCCAATGGTAAATTATGGTGGAGGGAGCATCATGGTTTGGGGCTGCTTTGCTGCCTCAGGGCCTGGACAGCTTGCTACCATCAACAGAAAAATGAATTCCCAAGTTAATCAAGCCATTTTGCAGGAGAATTTTGGGTGATGCAACAGGACATCGACCCAAAATACGCCTTATGGAGTTGCCAAGTCAGAGGTCCTGACCTCAACCAGATTTAAAATGCTGTGGCTTTACCTCGAGAGCGGTTCACACCAGACATCCAAAGAATATTGCTGAACTGAAACAGTTTTGTAAAAATGAATGGTCCAAAATTCCTCCCGACCGTTGTGCAGGTCTGATCCGCAACTACAGAAAATGTTAGGTTGAGTTTATTGCTGCCAAAGGAGGGTCAACCAGTTATTAAATACAAGGGTTCACATATTTTTACCACCCTACTCTGTGAATGTTTACACAGTGTGTTCAATAAAGAGATAAACGTATAATTGTTTGTGTGTTATTAGGGATAGGCATCCCGCTAGCGGGACACCTGTCGACAGCATCCAGTGAAATTGGAGGGCAAGCAATTCAAATAAATTATCGTAATATTAAACATTCATGAACATACAAGTATATTATATAGTTTAAAATCTTAAATTCTTGTTAATCTAACTGCGTTGTTCGATTTACAATAGGCTTTACAACGAAAGCATACCATACGATTGTCTGAGGATGGCACCCCAGATCAACATATTTTTCAACCAGCACAGGCTTCACAAAATCACAAATAGCGATTAAATAAATCACTTTCTTTTGAAAAAAAAACTTCCTCTGTTTGTTATCCCAAGGGTCCCAGCTACAACATGAATGGTCGTTTTGTTAGATAAAATCCTTCTTTATATCCCAAAGTCAGTTTAGTTGGCGCCATCGATTCCAGTAATACACTCGTTCAACACACAGACAAAGGAGTCCCAAAAGGTGCCGATAAACTTTGTCCCAACAAGTCATACGAAGTTTCTATTAATCCTCAGGTACTCTAAAATGTAAATAAACTATAACATTTCATACAGAAGGTAGTATGTTCAATAGGAAATTAAAATTAGTAGGCGTGTGCCCTCTTCACAGCGCACCGAAAGACTGATATTGTTCCGGTGCTCTCTTCACAAAAACGTTTTCAAGAAACAAGCCCCAAAACCTTGAATGAAGACTGACATCTAGTGGAAGCCATAGGAATTGCAATCTGGGAGACGGAATTACATAGGAACAATAGGTTTCCATTATAAGAGCCTGGGACCTAAAGAAATTCAAGTTGGTTTTTCTTTGGACTTTCACCTGCCATATCAGTTCTGTTATACTCAGACATTATTTTAACAGTTTTAGAAACGTCAAAGTGTTTTTTATCCAATGCTACCAATTATATGCATATCCTGGCTTCTGGGCCTGAGTAACAGGCAGTTTACTTTGGGCACATCAGTCAGGTGGAAATTCAGGAAACTGGACCCTATCCCTAACAATTTTAAGCGGACTGTGTTTGTCTATTGTTATGACTAAGAAGATCAGATGAAATTTTATGAACAATTTATGCAGGAATCCAGGTAATTCCAAAGGGTTCACATACTTTTTCTTGCCACTGTAACTGTAATTGTAGCTGTCTGATTCTCAAGACCCAGCCAAACAAATGTAGAATAACATTTTACACACAGTGTACTCTCAAAAAGCACAGTGCATCAATGCTTCCCGGATTCTCAACCTCTATGGCCTGGATCGTGGCGAGCTGCAGGTGTTTTGACCTGTTGTTTGTTGCTTCAAGCAGGCTGAAATTGTTAGACAGGATTTTCAGCTGGTCGGTTTTGCATTCTGCCTTGTTGGCATTCATTTTAGCAGGTTGGCGTAGCTTAAATGTTAGATCCATTTTTGTTATCATATTAACTCCATTTCAAGGTTGTGTGTATCGTTTCAGTATAAACAATGCATGCACTTTGAATTTATAGTAACTTTGTGTAAATAAATAGGCTACAATGCCGCATACACACACACCCGAGCATTGATTATTGATCAGACTGTATGAGAAGACTGTATGAAGAGAGATTTAGACATGGACTATAACTGAATAGTTCCATTTCATGTCACTTATATAAATAACTCATTAGAATTTACAGGAATTAGTTTAGGGTTGAGGGTACACAATCCTTTTGCCCTCGCTGGCGCTGCAGACGGCTATATCGGCCCTCTATTACAGAACTATTAAAGGCCCAGTGCACTACTTTTGTGATTTAAAAAATTATATTTAACACCATCAAGTTTTGCCAAATATTGTTAACTGTGCTGTGATGTTTCACAAAAGTTCTGAACCTTTCTATTCTCATAGTTTCTCAATATTAAAAATTAAAGACAAACATTTTTGCTAAAAGTATTATATTATTGATCGATAGACTATGATTTTTCAAATCACCCACCAGTGCTATTTGCAGAGTTAGCTCCAGGTAAATATTGCAATTCTTCAGCCATTCCTGACCCTGTGACCAAAAACAAGCTACAAATGGACTGTACCAAAACAAATTATCGAATGATTCTGCCTCTTCTGCAAAATCTGCAAATGTAACTGGTATAATTGCTTATTTATCACAATTTTCTTTAACAAATTTTGGCCAACAGACAAGTTCCTTACCTTTTCTCCCTTCCACTTGGCTTGCAATTAGTTGGTTGTAATTTTGTGTAAAGAATACATTTCCATATATTTCCATTAGCTGCATATGTGACATAACTCCAGCAGTCCTATTTATGATGTAATTTAGAAATATTATTAATTTTTTTTACAATTAGCATATTTGAGTTTAACCATAGTATTTGTTGTATTATTTGTTTTTTCTTTTCCAGGGGATTAAACTGCAATTGCAACCAACTTTCTATGGCTTGTTTTAAAAATAGCTATATTTTGGAAATTATTTCATTTTCAATAACTGAAAGTGTGAGGTTGTAGTCTGAATAAAGGGAAAATGCTATTCTTGAACATGGGGTAGTGTCATGCCCTGACCATAGAAAGCTTTTCATTCTCTATGTTGGTTAGGTCGGGGTGTGAAATTCTTACTAAGTTGCTAGAGAACCAGTTGGGATTTAAGTATAACTTTTGTATGACTGAAGCCTTTAGTGAGAGGTCTAATGCTGTAATATTGAATCATTTCTGCCCTCCCAATTCATATTCATTATATAAATAGACCCATTTAATTTTGTCTGGCATGAAGCGTTCCAAATCAAATTGAATATTTGTTGCCAATATAATTTAAAAAACAAGTCACTAGGTGTAAGCAACGCTAAAAGCAAATAGGTCAACTGACTAAAGAGTTAATCAGGGGGATTTTCCGACAAATTCATTTAAATGGTAGCAAGATCTTATTTAATTTGTATTGTAGTGAGATCATTTATTTTTTTCGGGATATGAAAACCGAGTATCTCTTCCTCACTGTCCGACCATTTTATTAGTAAACTACACGGTAATGTAAAAGTTTTATTTTTTTGTGATCCAATACATAATATACCGTAGTACACTTAGCATAATTTGGTTGTAATCCAGAGAGGATAGAACAAGTATCTAGATCCTGTGAGGCTGCGGAGGGATCCCAATTGTGGATTTAAATGAAAACATGAATCATCAGCTTACATTGACAACTTTGTTTTTAAACCCTGGATTTCTACCCCCCTTAATATTATTGTTGGATCTGATTTTAATAGCTAACATTTCGATAGATATGCTGATATAGTGGACAACCTGGTTTTACTCCACTTGACAGTTTAATACTTTCTGAGAAGTAGCCATTATTTACTATTTTACACCTAGGGTTACTATATATAACTTTAACCCATTGTATAAGAGATTATATTTAAATGCCAGTCATAATTTATCAAAAGCCTTTTCAAAGTCTGCTATTGATACCAGGCCTAGTTTCCCAGATTTTTCATTGTGTTCTATTGTTTCCAGTACTTGTCTTATATTATATACAATGTATGTATGCCATCCAGGGCTGGAGTTTTCCCGGACTTAAAGGCTTCAATTGCATCAAGAAGTTCATCCTAAGGCCTCCCTAGTGGTGCAGCGGTCTAAGGCACTGTTTCGCAGTGCTAGCTGTGCCACCAGAGATTCTGGGTTTGAGCCCAGGGTCTGTCGCAGCCGGCTGCGACCGGGAGGTCCATGGGGCGACACACAATTGGCCCAGTGTCGTCCGGGTTAGGGAGGGTTTGGCCAGCAGGGATATCCTTGTCTCACTGCGCACTAGCAACTCCTGTGCACGCTGACCATGTAGCCAGGTGTATGGTGTTTCCTCCGACACATTGGTGCGGCTGGCTTCCGGGTTAGATGCGCAGTGTGGTTGGGTTGTGGCTCTCGACCTTCGCCTCTCTCGAGTTCGCATGGGAGTTGCAGCGATGAGACGAGACTGTAACTACTACCAATTGGATACCATGAAATTGGGGAGAAAAAAGGGATGAAAAAGCCTTCACATGAGTCTTTCTGTACAGCTGTTCATTTGACCTTATTAATAGAATACAAATTCACTTCGATTAGTGGAGATGGAGGAGACTGAAACTAAAATATATGCTTGAAGTACTTTGCTTCCTCTTTCAAAATATTGTTTCAGTAAATTATTTCTGGTAGCATTTCTATGTTGAAGATGAACATTTTTTGGGGTGCATTTTCCCCTATGTTCCATTCAGTTAACTTAATATACATAATATATTACACTTCTTTCTTGAATAGTTTATTTCTTTGAACTTATACTGTGCCTCTATGGTACAGTCCTTATTGCTATCTATCTGTACTGTTAGTCCTATTTCCTTTGTTAATATGAACTCTGACAAAAATTGCTTTTGTTTTAAAGATGACTATTGATTTGCATGGCCTCTAAAGACACATTTATAAGTGTCCCATACAATGAGGGGGTCTGTTGTACCTATGTTATGTCAGAAAAAGTCAGTTATAAACTCTTCTGTCCTAGTTAAAAACAAGTTATCATCCAATAGACTTTGATAAAATGTCCAACATCCTTGCCCACGTGGAAATTCTGTAAGGGTAACGTATATGCCAATTATTTGATGCTCCGACCGCATTTTGTCCCCTATCAAAACTTTGTTACTTTTGGTGCCATTGTCAGGTTTCAGGTAAGACCCAAGTGCAGACTGTGTTGAAGTAACAATGTTTATTGCAACAACAGGGGCAGGCAAATGACCTGTCAAGGCAGGCAGGGGTCGATAATCCAGAGTAGTGGCAAAAGTACAGGACAGCAGACAGGCTCAGGTGCAGATAGAGTGGACAAGCAGGCGGGCTCAGAGTCAGGACAGACAAGGGTAAAAACTAGGAGGATGAGAAAAAGAGACTGGAGAAAAACAGGAGCTGAGAAAACGCTGGTTGACTTGAACAAACAAGACGAACTAGCACAGACCGACAGAAAACACAGGTATAATTACCCAGGGGATAAGTGGGGAAGATGAGTGACACCTGGACGAGGGTGGAGACAAGCACAAGGAAAGGTGAAACAGATCAGGGCGTGACAGCAAGAGAGAATGACATAAGAAAGTAGTCAAGATGACTAGCTTGATTGAGCCTCTCCCATGTATATCTCACTAGGTCAGGATATATAAGCCTCCGTATATACACTAGTTTCAATATATCCATGATATTCGTGATTTCCTTAAGTACATGAGGGTGATAGTTTGTAGTTTGATTGAGGTATTTAAAACTGTATTATATATATTTTTAAAGAAGCACGGATCAAAATGATTTGGACCGTATAGATTAATGATCCAAATCTGTTCATGGTCCAATAACATATTTTAAATAAATCAAATCAAATGTTATTTGTCACATACACGTGTTACAGATGTTATTGCAGGTGTAGCGAAATGCTTGTAAATAATAGATATAGCTTACAGATCTGTTTGGACAAGTTGCATATTCAAATCAAAATGATTGTTAATTAATATTATCACCCTTTTTGAGTTTCTTAGCCCATGGGAGAAGTATATTTCGCCCCACCAGTCCTTTTTCTAACTTCATCTAAAATTGTTGAATGACTTACCTGTAAACAATAAATATTATGTTTGTTCTCTTTTAGCCAGGTAAATACTGATAGTCTTTTATTATTATCTGCTAAGCCATTACAATTATAGCTGGCTATACTTATTTCACCATTTACCATAATGAGATTGAAGTTGCAAATATGTTTGTAAACTTACCATTAAAAAGTACCATAATGATTGAGTGTCCATATAGCTGTAACATGAAATTTCCATCGCTATTAATTAAGTAAACCTCCAATTGTTCTCCACCTACTCATTCAAGGGTTTTTCTTTATTTTTTTACTATTTTCTACATTGTAGGATAATAGTGAAGACATAAACTATGAAATAACACATATGGAATCAAAAATGCGTTGAACAAATATAGATTTTAGATTTTAGATTCTTCAAAGTAGCCACACTTTGCCTTACTGACAGCTTGGCACACTCTTGGCATTCTCTCAACCAACTTAATGAGGTACAGTAGTCACCGGGAATGCATTTCAATTAACATTTCTAGCGCAGGCGGAACCCCTCGACAACATTCCGCTGAAAAGGCAGTGCGCGAAATTCAAAAATATTTTTTCAAAATATGTAAATTTCACACATTAACAAGTCCAATACAGCAAATGAAAGATAAACATCTTGTTAATCTACCCATTGTGTCTGATTTAAAAAATGGATTTATTTAATAGATAACCTTTGATGATCTTCATCAGATGACACTCATAGGACATCATGTTACACAATGCATGTATGTTTTGTTCGATAATGGGCATATTTATATCCAAAAATCTGTTTACATTGGCGCCTTACGTGCAATAATGTTTTGATTCTAAAACATCCGGTGATTTTGCAGAAATACTCATAATAAACATTGATAAAAGATAAAAGCGTTATTCACAGAATTGAAGATAGACTTCTCCTTAATGCAACCGCAATGTCAGATTTCAATATGTTTTTATAGAAAAAGCATAATCTGAGAACGGAAAATCCCCAAACAACCGGAACATGGGGAGATGCAATGGGGAGGAACTGTGGTGTCTCACTGTGGTTACCAGAATCCCGTAATTGAACGGGCACAGTACTATGGGTGACTTCCCCTATAGATCGGCCATCCAGTGCCCTAGCATCCATGGGCACAGAGAGAGGCTTGAGTGGAAATAGCAAGCTCTGAAGCTATCGTGGCATCCATAAGATTTTCATCAGTCCCAGAGTCAATGAGCACTCGGAGAGACTTAGATTGGTCTCCCCACAGCACAAGAGCAAAAAGTGGTGTGCGGGTGATGGGAATTAGGGATCTCCCAGTCTGACTCACCATAGTGCTGGTACCCACTAGAGACAATGGTTTCCTAATAGGTAGCTATAAAATGTCCTGCCCCTCCACAGTACAGACAACAGTTATTATTCGTCCTCCATAAGCGCTCCCAAACTGATAGCCTAGTTCTTCCCAACTACATAGGCTCAGGAGTATCCAACTCACCCGTCAGAGATTCACGAGAGAGATTGGGTGGCTTCGATTCCTCTCGGAAGAGCTGCCTTTGGAAATTTACGGATTCCAGAGGAGGTGAACGCGCCATATTGGGTGCACGAGTGTGCCCAAGACCAGACCTCCTCTCACTCTTGCGTTCTCTTAGGCGTCCATCAATTTGAATAGTTAAGGCGATAAGTGAGTCGAGGTCCACCGGCAGTTCCCAAGCAGCTAGCTCATCCTTAACCTCCTCAGATAATCCATGCAGAAAAGTATCGAAGAGAGACTTCGGATTCCAGGCACTCTCGGCAGTCAACGTGCAAAAGTCCACCGCGTAGTCTGCCACACTACGGGAGTTTTGACGCAAGTCAAGCAGTTTGCTGGTCTCCTTTCTCCCAGATACCGGAGACTCAAAAACTTTTCTCACCTCTGCCATGAATTCCTCCAAATGACCGCAAATGGCAGATTGTTATTCCCCAGCCCAGGAGAGCGCCCTTCCCGACATTAGCGTAATTATATACGCTATCTTCGATCGGTCTGAAGAAAACAAAGATGGCTGTAGCTCAAAAATAAGCGAGCACTTAGAAAGAAAACCCCGGCAGGTACCAGGATTCTCCAAATACCGCTCTGGAGGAGGTAAGCAGGATTCACGGAGTCTGGATAGGCTGTACAAACTCACCACAGATAGGGAAAAAATTACAGGGTGTTTGAGGTTTTTGAGTGTTGGCAGACAACCTCTGAGCTAACTCCCTGATTTGCTCCATAATAGTCTTTAACCCATGGTCCTGACATTCCATCAAGGAACTAAGCTCTTCCCAAAGACCCTGTAGCAACTCCTCATGTCTCCCAATGGTGGCTCCCTACAGGGAGACAGTGTGGCAGAGCTGGTCCAATTCTGCTGAGTCTGTCATGGCCAGTTAGGACTATAATGACACAAGGAGAGAACCAGATGCAGACACAGGAGGCAAATGGTTGGAGTTTAAGATGTTTAATAAATCCAAAGGGAGTAGACAAGAGAATGGTCATGGACAGGCAAAAGGTCAAAACCAGTTTAGAGTTCAGGAGGTACCGAAGGGCAGGCAGGCTCAAGGACAAGGCAGGCAGAATGGTCAGGCAGGTGGGCATGGAGTTCAGAAAACAGGTAAGGGTCAGAACCGGGAGGACTAGCAAAAGGAGAAAAGGCAAAGCAGGAAAACGGGAAAAAACGTTGGTAGGCTTGGACATACAAGATAAACTGGCACAACGAGACAATAACGAGGACAGCTGAAACAGATCAGGGTGTGACAGCTACCAAAGCATTCTGCAGCGATACGCCATGCCATCTGGTTTGCGCTTAGTGGGACTATCATTGGTTTTTCAACAGAACAATGACCCAACACACCTCCAGGCTGTTTAAGGGCTATTTGGCCAAGAAGCAGAGTGATGGAGTTCTACATCAGATGACCTGGCCTCCACAATCACCCACCTCAACCCAACTGAGATGGTTTGGGATGAGTTGGACCGCAGAGTGAAGGAAAAGCAGCCAACAAGTGCTCAGCATATGTCCTTCAAGATTGTTGGAAAAGCATTCCAGGTGAAGCTGGTTGAGACAATGCCAAGAATGTGCAGAGCTGTCAAAGGCAAATGGTGGCTAATAAAATATTTTTTGATTTGTTCAACACTTTTTTTGGTTACTACATGATTCCATATGTGTTATTTCATAGTTTTGATGTCTTAACTATTATTTTACAATGTAGAAAATAGTAAAAATAAATAAAAATGAGTAGATGTGTCCAAACTTTTGACTGACACTGTATGTCTAAAAAAATCTTGCATATCTTAATTTATTTCCACAATTAACAAATAATATGCGTAATAATGTAGGCAGTTCATGCATATAATTGTTATCTATAACCAGGATTGTCATTACACAAATTACATTTTTGGCAACCAACTGTTGTTTTGGCAAACAATTATTGTGATTCATCCTATATTGTCCCTAAAGTCATTACCCCATAGCAACAGATGTGGGATACACACATGCGCGCATACACACACACACACTCACACACACTCCCCACCCTTCCCCCACAAACAACCACAAGCTCAGATGTTCAACAGTTGTTCCATCCCCGAGACCAACTCAAGAAAATACTTAAAGTGAGAATGCATTAAATGTTTTATTACACACAACATTTTTCTGATTCATAAAATATTGAGTCAGCCGTCTTCTTCAAAAGAAGGGGATGATGACACAATCTTTGAAAGAGGCAGGGTAGACCTATCTGATTGCATTGGTCCTCAATTCGTGACCCCGAAACTTCATTCAGGATAAATGGAGTTAGCCCTGAGTTAGCCTGCCACGGAGAAGGTTAATTCTGAGGGATTCATTCCCATAGAAATGTACCTGGCTGAAAGGTGAGCCACTTTCGTGGTACTGGTTATTCCGAGTTGAACTCGGAGTTGGCCAAAGTTACCTTGCTAACTCCTCAAACCTGATTCATAGTATAGGGCTCAGGAGTGTTTTGCTTTTGTGTTCTGTGTCTTAGCAATCAGAAGGCATATATTTTTCCTGATGTGGTGGGTGGATATGTCGTGTTTGTGGGGCATCTCTTATCAACAACAGTCCTTTTCTCTTCTCTCTCCTGCTCGGGGAGTATAGGTTGTTTTTCTGAGTGGTTTTAAAAGAGGGAGTTTCTTTCTCTCCCATTCCTGGAGAAGGTCAGCTGCACGCCACTATATATCTCAAGGCTGTTTTTTGTTGTTGTTTGCTTATTGCACATATAAAAAGGAGAGAGCTTTTCTGAAGCCCAGCGAGCTAAAATGTGAAATCATACTAGATGTTGCATTATTTTTGAAAATAGCTTGTCCGTTTTACTTATTTTCCAAGTATTTCACCTTTTTGTGGGTTCTTTCTGTGTTTATTTTCTGTACACTATTGTATGTTAAGAATTGTCACAAGAGAAAGGGTCAGGGCCATAGTAATGCTACAGCTCTACTGCAAATTTGTTCTCTATAGAACAACGTATATTTGAATGTTGGTCAGTCAGTTGGTCTGTCTGTCTGTCATATTTTTTAGGTAATGTAGTATTTACCTAAAGAATATCATAACAGTGTATGTTACCTGCTAATTGCAATTAGTAAATCAGTAGATACTGTACCTGCCATCCTATTTACCACCTGTTTCCAGTTCACAGTAACACCAGTGTAACCAGATGTCAACACTGCATATTGAATAATATTATATTTCGTTAGTTAGTTATCACCATCCTGCTGTGTCAACAACACAAATAATAAAAAACAGTGAAAACACTATTTCAATTTTTTTAAACCTGATGTTGAACACGTGGAATTGCCACCTGTTAGTCTACTTTTCAATTTCAAATTCAAACATCTCAAACTCAATAGTGCCTTTTCATATTTCCAAGCATTTTGACCCTCTTAAAATGTCTCCCAATCTCTCTCCTTCATTAATGGTGTAGTCTAGTGGTAAGAGGAAATATTGACCATCACCATTAGAAACATTTTAATGACTGGATGTCTCAGTAGTCCTTCAGTTGTCTAGAGCAAATGTTGCTAAAGGAAAAGGGTCGGGGACACGGATCTTTCTGTGTGCCAATCCTTAGAGATAATTAGAAATACTAAGACATATGCCATTGTGGCTGGTCAACTCAATTAAATTCCCTAAAACTGCACTGTAGCACTGCCATTATTCTGCTCTTTCAGTGAGTAACATGGGATATTCAAAGAGTAGGGACAGGGCTTGAACATCATATGTTCAACACTAAGAAATGATCATCATAGTGATAGGAGTACCTGGGCAATAGAGAGGGATGAGATGGAGGGATAAACAGGAGACATGAGATCACACAATAAATATCACTTATCATGAATCCATCCTGGCTTGCATCAGCCCAGATGTCCCTGTCTGGCACAACCACTGTTATGTCCCACAGGACATATGACTAACTGAACCAGTCGAGAAATAGGCTAGAAAACACTCCTTAAATGTTCCCTTTAGGGCTTTTCACAAGATTGCAGCGAAAGAAGTAGAAAATAATCAACAGCTTGCAGTCTAAAATATGTAAATTAGCAACGCTGGCCAACCATTTACTGGGTTTGCCTTCAGTATCTACAAGCAGTCGCCTTAACAATATTGCATAACAACGTCTTATGCAAAACCTTGAATAACAATATTTAATGCAGAATGAACTGATCAAAAGTAGAAATTGGAATCTAATATTTTTTTGATGTAATATATTCACACATTTGGTGGTTCAGGTACTGCATCAGAGCTTCATCACAAACAATTTGAACTACTTCATTTGAGATATCACATCCTAGTAAACGTGAAAGTTAGCAACACTACAAAAACACTGCTGTGAATTACCTTTCACCATGCCCCTCTGCATTATCCACAAAACATCTCTATGCCACCATTCATTAATAATACAACCATCCATCCTAGTGAGTGCATTAACATGTTCACAGCGAGCTACCACCAACCCACACAGCCATAATATATCTGTAATTACTCCATACTGTCCCTGGAAATCTCCCGCTTCGTCGCCATGACATTGATTACCAGGAAATCGAAACTACATTTATAGTCAATAGACGGAGAGCGGCCTGGTATGAGAGTAATGTATTCATCAGCTGGACGGGGGAGTGTTCCAACATGTTCTTAACACATTGAAACAACTGCAGTACATCTCCTTCCACATGTTATAGGGTGGTGTTCTTTTGATTTGTCACTGCAGAAACACAAAGGCAAAGACAACAACAAGCACTGAAACGACACCCAGTATACAGTAGGTAGCAGAAATGTTTTAAACAATACATTTAAAATATATACAGTACCAAACTGTAACCCACATGGCTTGTCAGACCCACCTCACTATGCTGCAATCATAAATCCATTACTACAGCATCACCCCACGGCTCACAGATCTACAGAGCAGATGTCCTTCAGAGAGAGCTGAAATGATGGAACATCCTATAATGTATGGCTGCTATATGACCCTCCTTTAGCCCCCCCTTGCAGCCTCAGTCACATTGGCTGTCAGGGTGCATGGAGCTCATTTAGCCTTACAATGAATGGCTGCCCAGAGTGCAGATGACCAATTAGTGTCCATGGGGTTGTTTGAGAGATGGATGCCTCCTCAGTGAGCTATTTAGTTCTCCTGCTCTAGTCTACACACACACGAGCACACACACACACACTTTTGCAAACGCACAAACACACAAGCCCACACACACAAGCACATGCAAACACATACAGATTTACCTGTGGAGGACAGTCATTACTTTAGCAAGCCCTGGAGTGACACTCTCTCTATCCAGGTGGGGATTACTAACCTACAGAGGAGTCTGTGGGAGGAGAGAGGAACAGATAGAGAGATGAAGAGCAAGAGGAGAGAGCATCAAAGAAACATAGTGGGTCTGTTGACCTGGAGCAAATAGCAGGGATAAAGGGGGTGTTAAGGGTCTGAGGTAAGAGCGAGGGAGAGTGCTCTCCAGCGGCTAAGCCTGGTACATGAAAAGTACAACCACAAACAACTCATCAACTTAATAAAGGAAGGGCAACAAAGCATATATTAAGTATCAAGTGTCGCTCTTGCCCAACCAAAGCCATAGCTTTTGATAGGGTAATGGTTAGCGTGCTATAGCTTCGGGATTATGAAGTGTTGTTGTTAACATGAGAGCGAAACCTGGGTTTTGCAGGGGTGGTCTCTATTACAGAGGCAGGAAACCCCAGCGGACAGTTTTATCTCTTTGCCATGCAGTCTGCCTGTGAAATGCTTTGGCACCAGACAAGGAGCAGACAGACAGCAGCCTGCTGGACAGCAGAATCCTCCATGGTCCCTTGCAGCTTATCACTCCTCTGGCTTCTGGCCCTCCCTACTGCATTTTAACAACAGCCACATCTTCTTCTTCTCCCCTTTCTCTTTACTTCTCCTTCCTCTAATCTTACACATCCATCTTATTGCTGCCAAAGAGCTGGTGGTCCAAGAGGAGAAGAAGGGCATCCTTCCCAACATTGCACCCCTTTTTTATCGTCTCTATCAGGATACATGGAGCTCTCTCTTTCTCTGTTCTGTCACCAGAGCCCGATAGAGGAAGCCCCTCCTCCCTCCCTCCTCTCTTCCCCTCCTCCAAAGGCCCTCTCCTCTCAATAACATGCTGCTGGAGGAGCCATCAGTCGTTTTAATCTGGAGAGATAGGAGCCGGGGATCTATAAGAGGGAGATCGAATGATGCAGATTTCAGTGAGAAGGACTCGGGACAAAGATAAAACGGAAACACAGGCTCTTTCCCATCAACCTTGGGCTCTGTAACCAAACAATAAAGTGTGAGGAACAAACATGTCATATGGTGAGTGATAAGGCGTTCTACTGCTGTAATCCGACCCAGGGATGTCTTTATGTTCCAGGAGGCATCAGAGGAGAGGAAATGGGACGTTTTGGACAAGTTTTAGGAATGATAGATTTGGATTGGTTGGAAGTTCGTGATTTAGGGGTCATGTGATACAGCCAGATATATTTAATGCATTGAGCATTGTAATACCACAATGGAGTGTATCATGCATGATGATGTAATAGCCCAAGCCTATGTATCTTGTGAGAATGATAAATATTTTCCCTCTATTTCTCTGTCTCCCTTACTGTTTGCAGTAAGAAGAATTGAGCTGGTTCTTTGGCAGAGTGTAAAATACTGTGCATAATGAACTACCAAAATAAATCAGCAACCTTCACTTTTATCTCCACTTCCCTTGAGGGACAATGCAAACCCTGGTTAGGGTCTCTCCAGTCCTGCTGGCATAGTGACATGACGGTCACCACAAGAAAACATCATGACATTCCCACTGACCTTTTATTTGGTTGGTGTACCCCCCAGTTGTCATGACAGCACTATAAAAACTGAAAGATTTTTATCTAATTATTTGTAAAAGAGCAATGTGTTTAAATTGTTCCAGTATTGTTAGTGTAAGTTTCTGTTTCAACTTGAGTCGTAAAATGTGTTTGTATTGCAATGAACACAAGTTCATGGTTTCTACGAGACCCACACTCCTATCAAGTTTGAAGCATATCTAATTCTCTAAATGAGCAGTAAAGATATAAAAAATGACCTGTACATATCACTAAATACAACAACAAAAGGTTTAGCACAGAAACAAATGATTCACTTGATGATTAAAAGCAACTGTTTAAAGCATCTTTAAAAATCCAAGAATAGTAAATGAGTCCAGTTGAATAACATTAGACTGCACCAGGGCTAGGCTGTGACTTATCTGTCAATATAAACAGTAAATGATTGCCCCTTGAGGGTTGATGACGCATGCAAATGGGTTGATGGCCTTGACTACCCCGCAAATGATGCACAATTACAGTGTTTGATTGCCACATGATACAGTAAACAATAAAAAATATCTTATTAAAATATAATATACTTGCAAAGACATAAATTACATGCTTGTATAATCAACAGCTTGGAGCTCAATACACTCATTACTAAGATATCTTCCAGTATAAAATGTTAATTTCTTCCCTTAAAACTTCTAGAAGAAATTGATGCCATCTTGTATTATGCTCTACAATAGCCAATCCCATTTAGGATCTTCAAAAGCAACTACATTAGAGTAGAAGAGAAAAAGCAGTCTCGAGATGATGTCTTGCTGCCAACACACAATACAAAACATAATGTGTTTTGAATTAGGGAATGGCTGAAAGAAAAACAGTTGAAGGATGCAGATTGTCTTTCAATGTGTTCATCCATTCCTTCTCAGCTTCAACGGTTGTTCAGGGTAGATTTTAGTTGTGCTGAATGGGCTAAATTGTCCCTTGTGTGTGTGTGAATATGGAGCAGCAGTGCACATACAGTAGTCAACACTACAGTCTGCATCGCTATAGAAATGGGAGGCTGATTTGTGATGCTGTGTGTCGGCAAGTAGACAACAGCATTACAACTAATGGAGGTAATAGCGCTTTGGTAAGGGTCTTTCCTCTATATAATCATTGGAATCAGTTCAACCAAACCTGCAAGGCCATACCAGTAGAAAAACATTATTCTGGTGCGCATTGTACATTTAGGATTCAAACAATCGAAAAGACAATATTTACAAAGTGAAACACAAAGAAACATAATGAGTGAGTTTGCTGCACAGGAAGAATGTTGTATGGTTAATTAAGATTGAACAGAGCCCTCAGTCATAAATAGTTAAACATGAAGTCCCCATTCCTGTGATAATCAAATATGCTTTTGCTTCAATAACATGGTGTTGATTGTGCATCTAAATGTCTGTGCTGTCAGTAACAGGGAGAGCAGCCAGTAATAATAATAAACTAACTGACAGATTTAAACGGATGGCTGACAATTTAAACAGCGTTTAAATATGAAAAATGTATGTTATCCAATAATGCGGTTTGATTTCGTCATGGTTACAGATGCATATGTGAAAGGGGATACAAAAGCAATTTTTTGATTACATCAGAATTCTTGATATAGGGAAGAAAATGATGCCAAGGACTTATCGCTGTGAAACTTAGACTTTCAAAGCCACAAAATAAAAATCACACTGATATCTAAGTTTGAACACTGCATAGCAGGAACATTCTAATCTTACAGACATTGCAATCTCAGCTCTCTCTTTTCATCATTATGTAGTAACAAAAAGTAAATACGCAGTAAGAAATACATAGGAACAATTTAATCTTACATTTACTTACTAGGAACCAAGCAGGTAAGTACTGTATACTAAATTAGTAAATACAAATACATTTTTTTTATACAGGTAATTACTCTGTAATTATGTAGTAACAAAAAGTAAATACGCAGTAAAAAAAACAGTTTTGAAACAGTTCTGTCCTATGTTTACCTACTAGGAACAAAGCAACTAAGTACTATATACTTAATTAGTTAATACAAATAACAAAATGTTATTATATAGATAATTACAAAGAAGAAAGGTGTAAGTACAAATTATATACATGTTTGTTATTAATTTCATGCTTGACACAGGAATGAAAATGGGACTTTACTATGTAAAGTTCCAGTTTATTACTATGCAACTACCTAGTTACGCTAATCTTTCAATGTATCGCCAAGGAATATACAAAGCCATAAAATGTAATTATATGGTAGCACATTTTAGTCCCAAAGGTAAGTACAAGTAAGATTCACCTTATTACTGTACTATGTAAATACATAAATACAACCAGTGTCTTTCAAAGCAATACCTAAGATACATACATACATGGTAATTTATCAAATAAATATCAAGTCATCCTCTTGTGTTGATATTCTCTCCCGTAGATTCTATGTACTTTACCTTTAGTTATCAAGTACTGTATGTTTGTTGTAGTAGGGCTGTAAAATGAAGTGCTGTCTGTTCCCATGTAGGTATAATACAGTTACTTGTTAGGTATCACTGCATTGGACAACTCCATCCAATGAAGACAACGGCCTGTTCAAGGTCTTAAGAGTCATTGATGCCCATCCAGACTCCCTCTGCCTACCCAAGGATGCCAGAGGACAAAAATCAGTTAACCACCTAACTGAGGATCTCAATTTAACCTTGCGCAATACCCTAGATGCAGTTGCACCCCTAAAAACTAAAAAAATGTCTCATAAGAAACTAGCTCCCTGGTACACAGAAAATACCCGAGCTCTGAAGCAAGCTTCCAGAAAATTGGAACGGAAATGGCGCCACACCAAACTGGAAGTCTTCCGACTAGCTTGGAAGGACGGTACCGTGCAGTACCGAAGAGCCCTTACTGCTGCTCGATCATCCTATTTTTCTAACTTAATTGAGGAAAATAAGAACAATCCGAAATTCCTTTTTGATACTGTCGCAAAGCTAACTAAAAAGCAGCATTCCCCAAGAGAGGATGACTTTCACTTTAGCAGTGATAAATTCATTAACTTCTTTGAGGAAAAGATTATGATTATTAGAAAGCAAATTACGGACTCCTCTTTAAACCTGCGTATTCCTCCAAACCTCAGTTGTCCTGAGTCTGCACAACTCTGCCAGGACCTAGGATCAAGAGAGACGCTCAAGTGTTTTAGTACTATATCTCTTGACACAATGATGAAAATAATCATGGCCTCTAAACCTTCAAGCTGCATACTGGACCCTATTCCAACTAAACTACTGAAAGAGCTGCTTCCTGTGCTTGGCCCTCCTATGTTGAACATAATAAACGGCTCTCTATCCACTGGATGTGTACCAAACTCACTAAAAGTGGCAGTAATAAAGCCTCTCTTGAAAAAGCCAAACCTTGACCCAGAAAATATAAAAAACTATCGGCCTATATCGAATCTTCCATTCCTCTCCAAAATTTTAGAGAAGGCTGTTGCGCAGCAACTCACTGCCTTCCTGAAGACAAACAATGTATACGAAATGCTTCAGTCTGGTTTTAGACCCCATCATAGCACTGAGACAGCACTTGTGAAGGTGGTAAATGACATTTTAATGGCATCGGACCGAGGCTCTGCATCTGTCCTCGTGCTCCTAGACCTTAGTGCTGCTTTTGATACCATCGATCACCACATTCTTTTGGAAAGATTGGAAACCCAAATTGGTCTACACGGACATGTTCTGGCCTGGTTTAGATCTTATCTGTCGGAAAGATATCAGTTTGTCTCTGTGAATGGTTTGTCCTCTGACAAATCAACTGTAAATTTTGGTGTTCCTCAAGGTTCCGTTTTAGGACCACTATTGTTTTCACTATATATTTTACCTCTTGGGGATGTTATTCGAAAACATAATGTAAACTTTCACTGCTATGCGGATGACACACAGCTGTACATTTCAATGAAACATAGTGAAGCCCCAAAATTGCCCTCGCTAGAAGCATGTGTTTCAGACATAAGGAAGTGGATGGCTGCAAACTTTCTACTATTTTTTATACTTTTCTACTATTAAAAACAGAGATGCTTGTTCTAGGTCCCAAGAAAAAAAGAGATCTTCTGTTGAATCTGACAATTAATCTTAATGGTTGTACAGTCGTCTCAAATAAAACTGTGAAGGACCTCGGCGTTACTCTGGACCCTGATCTCTCTTTTGAAGAACATATCAAGACCATTTCGAGGACAGCTTTTTTCCATCTACGTAACATTGCAAAAATCAGAAACTTTCTGTCCAAAAATGATGCAGAAAAATTAATCCATGCTTTTGTCACTTCTAGGTTAGACTACTGCAATGCTCTATTTTCCGGCTACCCGGATAAAGCACTAAATAAACTTCAGTTAGTGCTAAATACGGCTGCTAGAATCCTGACTAGAACCAAAAAATTTGATCATATTACTCCAGTGCTAGCCTCTCTACACTGGCTTCCTGTCAAAGCAAGGGCTGATTTCAAGGTTTTACTGCTAACCTACAAAGCATTACATGGGCTTGCTCCTACCTATCTCTCTGATTTGGTCCTGCCGTACATACCTACACGTACGCTACGGTCACAAGACGCAGGCCTCCTAATTGTCCCTAGAATTTCTAAGCAAACAGCTGGAGGCAGGGCTTTCTCCTATAGAGCTCCATTTTTATGGAACGGTCTGCCTACCCATGTCAGAAACGCAAACTCGGTCTCAACCGTTAAGTCTTTACTGAAGACTCATCTCTTCAGTGGGTCATATGATTGAGTGTAGTCTGGCCCAGGAGTGGGAAGGTGAACGGAAAGGCTCTGGAGCAACGAACCGCCCTCGCTGTCTCTGCCTGGCCGGTTCCCCTCTTTCCACTGGGATTCTCTGCCTCTAACCCTATTACAGGGGCTGAGTCACTGGCTTGCTGGGGCTCTCTCATGCCGTCCCTGGAGGGGGTGCGTCACCTGAGTGGGTTGATTCACTGTTGTGGTCTTCCTGTCTGGGTTGGCGCCCCCCCCTTGGGTTGTGCCGTGGCGGAGATCTTTGTGGGCTATACTCAGCCTTGTCTCAGGATGGTAAGTTGGTGGTTGAATATATCCCTCTAGTGGTGTGGGGGCTGTGCTTTGGCAAAGTGGGTGGGGTTATATCCTTCCTGTTTGGCCCTGTCCGGGGGTGTCCTCGGATGGGGCCACAGTGTCTCCTGACCCCTCCTGTCTCAGCCTCCAGTATTTATGCTGCAGTAGTTTATGTGTCGGGGGCTGGGGTCAGTTTGTTATATCTGGAGTACTTCTCCTGTCCTATTCGGTATCCTGTGTGAATCTAAGTGTGCGTTCTCTAATTCTCTCCTTCTCTCTTTCTTTCTCTCTCTCGGAGGACCTGAGCCCTAGGACCATGCCCCAGGACTACCTGACATGATGACTCCTTGCTGTCCCCAGTCCACCTGGCCATGCTGCTGTTCCAGTTTCAACTGACCTGAGCCCTAGGACCATGCCCCAGAACTACCTGACATGATGACTCCTTGCTGTCCCCAGTCCACCTGGCCATGCTGCTGCTCCAGTTTCAACTGACCCCTGACTGTGCTGCTGCTCCAGTTTCAACTGTTCTGCCATATTATTATTTGACCATGCTGGTCATTTATGAACATTTGAACATCTTGGCCATGTTCTGTTATAATCTCCACCCGGCACAGCCAGAAGAGGACTGGCCACCCCACATAGCCCTGTTCCTCTCTAGGTTTCTTCCTAGGTTTTGGCCTTTCTAGGGAGTTTTTCCTAGCCACCGTGCTTCTACACCTGCATTGCTTGCTGTTTGGGGTTTTAGGCTGGGTTTCTGTACAGCACTTTGAGATATCAGCTGATGTACGAAGGGCTATATAAATACATTTGATTTGATTTGATTGAACAACTCGCACGCAACTCGCTAATTGCCTCAATCTTGTGTGGTAAGCGTCAAAGGTTTCATTTTTATTTTGTCTTGCTTGTCTGAAAATGTAGGTTTCATATTCTGTGTTGACTTTTGGACAGAAATATGCATTGAGCTTGGCTACAGTTGTAACATAGTCATCAGCTGCTCCGGTATCTTGCAGTGTGACAAATATATCATACACATCTGACCCTGCATAGTGTAACAGTAATGCCCTTCTCTGTGTGTTATCTGCGATGTCTAATGCCACTAGACAATTGTTTAATCTATTTTTCCCACCTCAAGCGATTGAGCTGGGTTCTGTGTGCACATCAAATATCAGAAATGTCGGTAAACTAGCCATTGTGGAATTGTACCGTAATGTACGATGTTAACTAGCTGATTCCGACATTAGCTAAGCTGTTGTTGCTATCTGCGTTTACTCACATACAGTAGGCACGTAGTTTGTCTTGTAAATTGCCTTCTTCACTTGTGCGTTTCACTCGTTGCCAATTGTAACGTCCCACTGTTTAGATTGCTTATGTTTATAAGAACTGACATCGGGGCATTTGTATACTTTAGTGTAACTTTCCTCAGAAGTATGCTGGTATTACATGGTTCACATGTCATATCACTCCCACTGTCTGGCTACTGTAAAACATGGAACTGAATTCCACAGTACTAATACATGGACTAGATTATGGCATAATGTTCACTACATTACAGCGCCAATAATGCTAGTGAGAGGTAGAGAAGGTAGAAAAAGGGGCCAAAACACAAAACGTTCCTGACACTAGAAGTTTCCTTCCTTCCCTTTCTGTTTATGCAAGGCCTCCCACCAATCTGCAGGAAGAGGGCTAAGGGAACAACGCTCACACACACACACACACACACACACACACACACACACACACACACACACACACACACACACACACACACACACACACACACACACACACACACACACACACACACACACACACACACACACACACACACACTGTGAATAGGTCTGTATTGTGGGCCAGGCAGGTTACTCACCCTAGGAAGGACGTTAAAGAAAAGAAGGGGACCATCGGCATTCCAAACACACCCCAACCTTCATAACTCTTATACACAGGTGCCATGGCACTCACATGTGCTCTAACATGTAAAGTTACTTTTAGACCATTTTCAATTCATCAAATTGTATGAGTCACATGCGCCGAATACATTACCTTAAAATGCTTGCTGACGAGCCCTTCCCAACGATGCAGGAAAATTGAAAAAATTATAATAAAAATAGTAAAACAACAGCTAGGGAAAAGGGTCCATATAAGGCGATATCTCTACATGACACAATTTTTTATATTCTAGAGAATACAGACCATTTCCAATTAATATTTGGAGATTCCTTCACATGCACCATATCCTGACAATGTGAATCCAGATGTGTCTTTTAAACATTACTCCATATCACTCATAGACATTTCCTATAGCCAGATATTGAGTTATTCGATATCCTGAGGTATGTGACATCCTATTTTCATGTTGACAAATACTGACTGTATACAGTACATAGCATATCTGTATTTCTCAGCACATTCAAGATAGGAAGCTATATTGTCCAGATATGGATCTCTTGGCTGAGGTTCATATCCAGATCTTGATATGCTTTTTGATCTTTCATACACGTATACTTTTTGGATTCTATCTGGACATCATACATGGTGTGGCCAGATATGTAGGTATCCTGAGATAGGGTCATGTGGACATATGATGACAAATACCGATATTAGGCCTACATACTATATGTTCTCAGCACATACAATGCATAATATGCTCTTGGCTGAGGTCCATATCAGGATCTTGATAAGCATTTTGATATGCTAAATAAGGACAATTTCTTATGCTTATTTAAGTTTTGAGGACATGCTCAATATTTTGACGAATAATAAATCCACATCATTCTTTCAGACACTTAATTTTCTGTATTCCCTCTGGATAAATGTGGTTGCAAACCTATAAACTAAAAGCACTGTAACTGGTAGCCTAGCAACAATAATCATGTAGTTTCTGCTGTTGGTTTCCAAATGATTTTTAGATTTTTTTGGGTGCCAAAAATTACCAGCTGGGCACACTACATCATTTCAATATGGATAATTGGGTAATATTTGGTTGAGACCTTGATCTTTGAGATTACAACCAATATTCACCCACTCAAAAAGACAGCCAAAAGTTAGTTGAATTTCCAATGTCTATCACTTTGGTGTCAACCATCTAAAAGCACAGCAAAGTTCAAATTGGAATACAATGTCAGACAATAATCCCTTATGGATGTCACTAGTTAAATCCACCTAAATCAGTATAGATAAAGAAGAGGAGACAGGTTAACAAAATATTGTAAGGCAATTTAGACTTGGATTGTGTATGTGTGCCATTCAGAGGGTGAATGGGCAAGACAAAATATTTACGTGCCTTTCAACGGGGCATGGTAGTCGGTGCCAGGGGTACAAGTTTGTGTCAAGAACTGCACCGCTGCTGTTTTTTTTACGCTCAACAGTTTCCCGTGTGTATCAAGAATGGTCCACCACTCAAAAGACATACAGCCAACTTGACACAATTGTGGGAAGCATTGGAGTCAACATGGGCCATCATCACAGTGAATGTTTTGTACACTCATGTTTTGTATTCGGTACCAGTACATTAATAGTATTGGTACATCATGAAATGTTCCCATCATTCATTTGTTATTAAGTAGAGCTGTTTTCTTATTTTCCTTGATCTTTGCTCAGTTCCAGAAGGTTTGCATTTGAGAGTGTTTATTATAAATTGTTATTTCATCGTCTTATTACTGCAACCGGAACGAAGCGCCTTAGACCGCTCGGCCATTCTGACTACAGCACAGTACCTGGGTATCGGGTTAAAGAGTATGGGGAAAAAGTAGAAATAGGCACAGCCTTCTAAAATCACCACAGAGACCAGTAAATTTATGCACGATACCGACTTGCACTTTCAATAGTCATTTGTTTTTATCAATGAAAAACTCCAGTCATTGATTTAACCTCAATATGGCCTTCAATGGAAAAGAGTAGTAAATCGTCATTGAATGAACGCTAAACTGGCCTCAGAATATGGCCATTCTGATGTAAAAGATAAAATTCCTCAGATAAGACCGAAAAAGTGTATGGAAATATCAGCAATCATCAGGGTAAGAGTGACAACAGGTCCACATGGGGGAAATCTTAACAAATGGCTTAATGGGTATTTTCAACGCAATCGTGTTATTGTTTATTTTTAGGGTTTAACAAGGCAGCTCACCTGTGACCTGTGGCTTGACATTAGATGCGGTGACTTCGATTACCCTGCAGACGATATTTTTGTTCTTCCCGCCAATACAATCCACTGACAACGACCAACGAGTTGTGCGTTCCGAGATGCTTTTTGTTATTCGCCTGTTTGTGGCTCGCCTGCGAAATTGCGCGATTCTTGCAATTCTCTTTCAGCCTCTCATCAACTAGCTGTTTTTGCAGTATATTAAAAATACGATAGTTATTCACTACTCATATTAACTAGGTGTCATTTACATTACCTTAAGTCATTTATTTTTCAACTGGATTTTACAAAGGTGCATGACATGCAGGCGCTAAAAAGTTGTCAGGAGTGGGTTTCAAACCATGCCTATAGGGGAGTCTGCGACCTGAATGACTTAATGATTATTTTCAATGCAATCGTATTTTTACTTTTTCTTTTAGGGTTTAACAAGGTTTCTCACCAATGACTTTAGATGTGGCCAGTTCGATTACCCTGCAGACTTTAAGAGTGTCTTCAGAATATGGCCATTTTGACATGAATTTAAAAATGCCTCAGATAGGACCAAACAAGTGTCTGCAGTTATCCGTCAGGGTAAGAGTGACAACAGGTTTCCACATGTGAAAATGGTGGAAATCTTAGCAAATGGCTTAATGGTTATTCATGAGAATCGTGTTGTTGTATTCTTGAGTGTATCATGGGATCATGGGATCTGAAATCTGTGGCTTGACTACAAACCTGTAACCTATGCTACTGTGGCCTAGAGCTAGAAGGATGGATAACCAGGTGTGTAAAGGTGTGAGGTGGGATCCTATCCGAAATGGACAACTAATCCCATCCCAAATGGACAACTAATCCATATGTACTTGTGGAGATCTGAGAGGATATGATTGGTATAAGAAACACGACTAAACTTCAACCTCCGGAGGGGTCAAGAAAATTAAATTTCGTTGTCTGCAGGACTCGAACCTGCGCAGGAAGATCCTAATGGATTTACTAGTCCATCGCCTTAACCACTCGGCCACGACAACAGTCTTGTCAGCAGTGAATGGGCCACGAGGCATAGCCTACAGAAAGTGATAATTTTACAACTGAAAGACAATGCAGTAACTCATTAACTCATTATAATGCAATAAAATGAATTGTTCCACTCATTCATTAATTAAGTACAGCTGTTTTCTTATTTTCCTTGATCTTTGGTCAGCTCCAGAAGGTTTTCATTTGAGAGTGTTTATTATAAATTGTTATTTCATCATCTTATTATTACTGCTAAGCAGCATGACTACTGAGAGGCACTAAAAAACTGTCAGAAGTGGGATTTGAACCCACGCCTCCATGGGAGACTGAGACCTGAACGCAACGCCTTAGACCGCTCGGCCATCCTGACTACAGCACAGTACCTTGGGTATCGGGTTAAAGAGTATGGGGTAAAAGTAGAAATAGGCACAGCCTTCTAAAATCACCACAGAGACCAGTAAATGTATGCACGATACCGACTTGCACTTTCAATAGTCATTTGTTTTTATCAATGAAAAACTCCAGTCATTGATTTAAGAAGAAGTGTATCTTTCTATCTATATGTAGAACATGTATATTTAGTCAAAGTTTATGATGTGTATTGCTTGTTATCTGACGTTAGCTCCGGCAGATATCATCATTTCTCCGGACATTTGAGTAGCATTTTGTGAACATGCCGTCATTGTAAACAGAGATTTATGGATATAAATAGCATATTATTGAAAAAAACATAAATGTACTGTGTAACATGTCCTATTACTGTCATCTGATGAAGATTTTCAAAAGGTTAGTGAATTATTTTTCTTTTAATCCTGCGTTTGTTGATTGCATTTTTTGGCTATGCAAATTAGCTGTGTCTTTGGTGGTGGTTTGACATAAATATGTGCTATGTATTCGCTGTAAAACAATTTAGAAATCTGACTTGCTGGCTAGATGAACAAGGTGTTTATCTTTCATTTGAGCTATTGGACTTGTTAATGTGTGGAGGTTAAATATTTCTAAGAATAATTTTGCGTTCCGTGCGCCACCGTTCCAGCTGAACGTGGGAGGGGTCGTTCCCAAAAGGGAACCCTAACCCGTCAAATCAAATCAAATCAAATCAAATCAAATTTATTTATATAGCCCTTCGTACATCAGCTGATATCTCAAAGTGCTGTACAGAAACCCAGCCTAAAACCCCAAACAGCAAGCAATGCAGGTGGAGAAGCACAGTGGCTAGGAAAAACTCCCTAGAAAGGCCAATACCTAGGAAGAAACCTAGAGAGGAACCAGGCTATGTGGGGTGGCCAGTCCTCTTCTGGCTGTGCCGGGTGGAGATTATAACAGAACATGGTCAAGATGTTCAATGTTCATAAATGACCAGCATGGTCGAATAATAATAAGGCAGAACAGTTGAAACTAGAGCAGCAGCACAGTCAGGTGGAAGTTGAAACTGGAGCAGCAGCATGGCCAGGTAGACTGGGGACAGCAAGGAGTCTGACCACCAGTCAACAGGTTAAATAAAGTTTGATTTGATGTAGTCTTATTCTTTAACTTAGATTTTTGGTTGAGATGAGACATGAACCCCTAAATTTTATCAGCATATCGATTGCGCAACCAGGGCTGGAAAAACCTTGGGTCACTGCTATTCCAACTTCCGCGACGCATATAAGGCCCTGCCCCGCCCTCCTTTCGGAAAAGCTGACCACGACTCCATTTTGTTGATCCCTGCCTACAGACAGAAACGAAAACAAGAAGCTCCCACGCTGATGTCTGTTCAACGCTGGTCTGACCAATCTGATTCCACACTCCAAGACTGCTTCCATCACGTGGACTGGGATATGTTCCGTATTGCGTCAGACAACAACATTGACGAATACGCTGATTCGGTGAGCGAGTTCATTAGAACGTGCGTTGAAGATGTCGTTCCCATAGCAACGATTAAAACATTCCCAGACCAGAAACCATGGATTGATGGTGCATTCGCGTGAAACTGAAAGCGCGAACCACTGCTTTTAATCAGGGCAAGGTGACTGGAAACATGACCGAATACAAACAGTGTAACTATTCCCTCCGCAAGGCAATCAAACAAGCTAAGCGTCAGTATAGAGACAAAGTAGAATCTCAATTCAACGGCTCAGACACAAGAGGTATGTGGCAGGGTCTACAGTCAATGACGGATTACAAAAAGAAAACCAGCACCGTCACAGGATGTCTTGCTCCCCGCTTTGAGGACAATACAGTGCCACTGACACTGCCCGCAACTAAAACATGCGGACTCTCCTTCACTGCAGCCGACGTGAGGAAAACATTTAAACGTGTCAAACCTCGCAAGGCTGCAGGCCCAGACGGCATCCCCAGCCGCGCCCTCAGAGCATGCGCAGACCAGCTGGCTGGTGTGTTTACGGACATATTCAATCAATCCCTATCCCAGTCTGTTGTTCCCACATGCTTCAAGAGGGCCACAATTGTTCCTGTTCCCAAGAAAGCTAAGGTAACTGAGCTAAACGACTACGGCCCCGTAGCACTCACTTCCGTCATCATGAAGTGCTTTGAGAGACTAGTCAAGGACCATATCACCTCCACCCTACCTGACACCCTAGACCCACTCCAATTTGCTTACCGCCCAAATAGGTCCACAGACGATGCAATCTCAACCACACTGCACACTGCCCTAACCCATCTGGACAAGAGGAATACCTATGTGAGAATGCTGTTCATCGACTACAGCTCGGCATTTAACACCATAGTGCCCTCCAAGCTCGTCATCAAGCTCGAGACCCTGGGTCTCGACCCCGCCCTGTGCAACTGGGTACTGGACTTCCTGACGGGCCGCCCCCAGGTGGTGAGGGTAGGCAACAACTTCTCCACCCCGCTGATCCTCAACACTGGGGCCCCACAAGGGTGCGTTCTGAGCCCTCTCCTGTACTCCCTGTACACCCACGACTGCGTGGCCACGCACGCCTCCAACTCAATCATCAAGTTTGCGGACGACACAACAGTGGTAGGCTTGATTACCAACAACGACGAGACGGCCTACAGGGAGGAGGTGAGGGCCCTCGGAGTGTGGTGTCAGGAAAATAACCTCACACTCAACGTCAACAAAACTAAGGAGATGATTGTGGACTTCAGGAAACAGCAGAGGGAACACCCCCCTATCCACATCGATGGAACAGTAGTGGAGAGTGTAGTAAGTTCCTCGGCGTACACATCACAAACAAACTGAATTGGTCCACCCACACAGACAGCATCGTGAAGAAGGCGCAGCAGCGCCTCTTCAACCTCAGGAGGCTGAAGAAATTCAGCTTGTCACCAAAAGCACTCACAAACCTCTACAGATGCACAATCGAGAGCATCCTGTCGGGCTGTATCACCGCCTGGTACGGCAACTGCTCCACCCACAACCGTAAGGCTCTCCAGAGGGTAGTGAGGTCTGCACAAAGCATCACCGGGGGCAAACTACCTGCCCTCCAGGACACCTACACCACCCGATGTCACAGGAAGGCCATAAAGATCATCAAGGACAACAACCACCCGAGCCACTGCCTGTTCACCCCGCTATCATCCAGAAGGCGAGGTCAGTACAGGTGCATCAAAGCTGGGACCGAGAGACTGAAAAACAGCTTCTATCTCAAGGCCATCAGACTGTTAAAACAGCCACTACTAACATTGAGTGGCTGCTGCCAACACACTGACTCAACTCCAGCCACTTTAATAATGGGAATTGATGGGAAATGATGTAAAATATATCACTAGCCACTTTAAACAATGCTACCTAATACAATGTTTACATACCCTACATTATTCATCTCATATGTATATGTATATACTGTACTCTATATCATCTACTGCATCCTTATGTAATACATGTATCACTAGCCACTTTAACTATGCCAATTTGTTTACATACTCATCTCATATGTATATACTGCACTCAATACCATCTACTGCATCTTGCCTATGCCGCTCTGTACCATCACTCATTCATAGATCTTTATGTACATATTCTTTATCCCCTTACACTTGTGTCTATAAGGTAGTAGTTTTGGAATTGTTAGCTAGATTACTTGTTGGTTATTACTGCATTGTCGGAACTAGAAGCACAAGCATTTCGCTACACTCGCACTAACATCTGCTAACCATGTGTATGTGACAAATAAAATGTGATTTGATTTGATTTGATGCTTCCTGATGCTAAGAGTACATAATGCTATGCTAGGCTATCGATAAACTTACACAAACGCTTGGATTGCTTTCGCTGTAAAGCATAATTTCTAAATCTGAGACGACAGGTGGATTAACAAAAGGCTAAACTGTGTTTTGCAATATTGCACTTGTAATTTCATGAATATGAATATTTATTAGTAATATTATTTGACTGTTGCGCTATGCTATTCAGCGGTTGCTGACGAAAATGATCCCGCGACAGGGATGGGTAGCGTCAAGAATCAAACAACTGATACAAACAGGGCACAGGAGATTTCCGATAAACAAGCTGCAGGCATGGAGAATGCAGAGTCAAAATCACAAAAAATAACTTTCAGTGTGCGCTGTACAAAATAAAGAATAGAAAAGCCAGGGCTTCAAAAATGAAAGCGACAAACGTCAAAAGAGAACAGGCAATAACTGTGGAGGAAATGTCCCACACGTCAGAGAACAAACAAACTGCCCTACAAGGGGGAAAAAATGTAAAGGATGTGGAAAGTTGAATCACTTTCGGGAATTCTGTAGATCACAAACCACTGAGTCCACTCCTCCAGTTGCTGAAAAACTAACCCAACAGCATGTGAAACATAAAGTGCAGTCACAAGATGACAAAAGACACAAAAACAAGACACGTCACCAAGCTCTGACGATGATGATTATGTGTATGTTGTGTGTACACTACAGAAACCCTTGCAACCAAACATCCAAGTTACCATTATGAACATAACTGAGGATGTTATTGTTGATTTTGGGAGCAAGTGTTAACATTGTTGATGAGGTCACATATTACAAGTTATTAAAGCCCAACTGTGAATTAAAACAGGCGAAGGCATACATCTTCGCTTATGGCTCATCCAAGCCACTTCCATTGAGAGTAAAATTCACAGTACCAGTCCTATACAAGACTAAGATGGTGGATACCACTTTCTGTGTAATCAAAGGTGACTCTGGCCCACTACTTAGCTGTCAGACAGCAACAGACCTTGGAATACTGAAATTAATCAACTCTCTGTCCACTCCAAGTGAACCAGTTGATGGTTCATTCATAAGCCAGCTTCCCAACGAATACCAGGACCTCTTCCAAGGCATAGGAAAACTCAGACTTTCAAGTGAAGCTGCACATTGATGACACAGTGCAACCAGCAGTACAACCACATGAGAGAAAAAGTTCAACAGGAGCTTGACACACTACAAAGCCAAGACATAATTGAAAAAGTCAGAAGGCCAACGCCATAGGTATCCCCAATAGTGTTTGCACCAAAACCCAATACGCCTGATGAAGTTCATGTCTGTGTCGACATGCGCGTTCCGAACCCAGAAATGCAACGTGAACGACACATCACACCAACTGCCGATGACCTCATCCATGATCTGAATGGACCAGTTGTGTTCTTCAAGCTAAATCTTAATGCTGGATACCACCAGCTTGAGTTACATCCAGACTCACAAACTCCACTACACCTACTGGCCTCTGGAGATACAATAGACTGAAGTTTGGCATAAATTCAGGTGTTTCAAAATGAAATACAGTAAGTGCTGCAAGGCATTCCCAACGTGAGAAACATGAGCGATGACATCCTAGTCTACGGTAGATCTCAAGATGAACACAACGCAAGTCTCAAAGCTGTGTTTCAGAGATTGAGAGAGAAAAATCTCACACTGAACAAAGAAAATTACAACACTTGAGCTTCACGGCAAAGTTTTCTCAGAGAAAGTCATTTCGGCGGATCCCAAGAAAATCAAAGCCATACAGAATCTGCCAGCACCTCAACATTTCTTGGAAGTTCGCAGTCTACTGGGTGTGATAGAATACTGCTCACGGTTCATACCAGACTTCGCAACAACCGCACAGCCTCTTCGTGAGCTCACAAGAAAAGATCACACCTGGTCATGTGGACCACAGCACCAGTCTGTGATGAAAGAATTAATAACACGTCTGATGCAGCACACGATGACAGACTACTTGGACTCAGCCAAGAGGTTGACTCTGTTAGTTGACGCCAGCCCAGTTGGTTTAGGTGTTAAGTCAGCACAACACTACAAGTGACAAAGGCGCCCATATCATTGCATATGCCAGTGTAGCGGGTGCTATACTGCACCGCTGTAACTCTGCGTTGTGTGTGGTTGATAGAGACTATAAACATGGACTTTGGAGATCAGGTAGTTTTAATCAAGCAGAACTGCCTCTCTGCATCTGCATCCAAAAGGAAATAAAACATTTGTAGAGGACATCTGTTCTGAGAATCGTCGCCTCTTTCTACAACAGATGCACAATAGGAGGGACTGGGATCATTCGAGGAGCTAGCCATCGTTCACACATACAATAGCCTGCTAATACCTTAGCTAGCTATTAACCACATGTTGAATTCAGAATATTGACATCATCCTAAAAAGTACAATTACAAGTGCATCTTAACAATACCATCCACTTATGAGTAACCTCTAAATATACATCATTATTCATGAACAAAACACTGTGTGTATGACTTTGTACTTAAAAGAATCAAACTTTTCTGAAGACAGAAAAGGTGTGCCTACCTCTCTCAGTGCATCAAAATGATTTGAGCACGCCGGGCAAAACGTAAGTACACACTCCCCTTCTCCCAGGATGCAGGCATGCATAACAAATCAACACAACATATTGATATATGAACCTGGTGAAATTCACATAGTACTTTAACAACTGTTACACCAGCCGAGTGCTTTCAGAGGTTGAACAGCACTACTCACAAACCGAGAAAGAAGCTTGTGGTGGAAATTCTAATCAATAAAGAGGAGAGACGAGGTCAATCACAAATCAGGATATTACTTTATTCAAAACTTATTAATAAGGAAATCACAGAGCAATTGCTTCTATAATCATGAGGCTGGTCGGCTCAACACTTCCAAGTGTTGTGGCGAGTAGCTCTGACATACGAAGGATACAAATATATTTTATAAGAAAAGATACGCTCTTTTAGTCTTCATGACAAACAATAGATGTATGGAATGGGTCACTAGGTGAAACTTGATATATGAGAAAGGAGTATCCCACAGCCAGATAGCATTTCCTATGAAGACTGTTCTTATTGTTTAGTCTGGCACCTAAGACAAGGCTCCGATCTCATTCCTGGTACTCCATAGCACAGAAACACCAATCCATTCTATGGCATAAATCAATTGCCAACTCCAGATACTCCCATCTCAAGTAAAACCCTTCTTGACCACACACCTGGAGAAGCTCACTGAGGGGAGTGAGCATCTAGGTCATACAGTACCCCAGGATAGGTGCAACATCAGAGATTACATACAATGGTTCCAGACCTTATCTCCCCCAAGGCCAAAGGAGGGAGTGACTGGTGCGCAGACATTGTGGAGATAAGTAATTTAATTGGTTCCCCATTAATCACGCCATCCCTTCATGTGGTTAAGAATAGGTAAAGACACATTCACATATGAAGACAATGTTCCCTCCTGTCCTTTTCGCTTTCTGATATTCTGCATAGCACCAGAGATATGTTGAAGACAAGCCTGACTTCTCCCCTCTCTGGGCCCCAGGTGACTGAGGCCCAGCTGAAGGAGGAAGTGCAACTGCCAAAGGTATACATTCTAATAACAAGCAGATTATGCAGATAAGACATCTTAATTATCTATGTTACCTAACTAATTCTGATTATTCCGCCACATTCCCCTCTCAAGGACTTACTGATCTGGTGAATCAGATCAGTAAGATCGTATCTTACTAATATTTGTTGCAGAGTATATGAATGATAAAAAATGTAAAATAGAGGTTCAAATCCCTTCAATGTCGAGTACCTTATTTCCATTTAAGCTTTCTCCCTTAGGAAAGTTTACAACATGTATTCCTCAAGATGTACTCCTCAAGACACATGTTTAATCATACAGAATAATAAGAAATTATAAACAGAATATAGAAATGCTCCCTAAGTTACAGGAGAACCAGTGTCTAACCATAGGCCTCATCACAACAGATGGGAAAGTCATCCCTCTTTATTTAACTAGGCAAGTCAGTTAACCACTTCAGGGTTTTCAATTATAAGACCAGAGTTGCAAGCTACTCGACTCATGGCCACACAAAATAGGGAATTTCTAGCATGTGAAGGAGGGGTGTGTCAATCTTTTGGGAGATCGCTGCTGTACGTTCATACCCCAGGGAGATGAAAATGTGACTATGTAGTGGAACATTTGAAGGAGATAAGCGGTGTTCTCGAAAGGGAATCCATTAGTGTGGGTTCAGTCATTGTTTGGTGCTTGGGGAGCGACCATTTTCCACTGGCTCATCTATGGTCTAATATTGCTGATTGCTCTGTTGCTAATGATCATCTGTGTGAAGAAATGGTGTAGTAAAGCGGTTGATGTTGTTCTTACTATGCCCTTGATTGGAAATTAAGAAGGTGTAGTTGAAGAATCTGAGATTGATAGACGACAATCAGGTGAATACAATGAATTATTCTCCCTGGACAGTGCAGATACAGAGGGTTCACATTATATGAATGATTTCCCTGACCTGTTCCCTATTCCTGACTACATCTCTGATGGTGGGTACCCAAATCCTGAGTATGGGGACTCAGAGGGTGGCCTAGTGGTTAGAGCATTGGACTATTAACCGACAGGTTGCAAGTTTGAATCCCTGAGCTGACAAGGTACAAATCTGCCATTCTGCCCCTGAACAAGGCAGTTAACCCACTGTTCCTAGGCTGTCATTGAAAATAAGAATTTGATCTTAAATTTACCAGGGATTCCAAATGATAGTCCCTGAGGACATCACTAGTCACTGGGGACATCATTGGATTGTGAGATGCCCCTCTACATTAGTCTTAACCTGCTTGTTATGGAGGAGTGAATTTTATGCATTACCACAAGGGAGATGTTTAGTTTACCGAAAATACAGCACCCTGTCCAATTTTTTGGTAGTTAGATAGGCTTTATAACCACAGATCCAATAATGATCAGTAAATGTTGTCGAGCCAAATTGATGAGGAGAACGATTGTCCGTTTCCGTGTCAACAATGGTGTGCCCCACCCTCAGTCTAACAGGGTTTCCAGATCTGCATGTTCCATTCTTCCAGCTACATCCTATTGGGACATTACAATTGATACATGTTGACATTCCCAGATAGGATTCAATAAATTGTGGTGTGGAAATATTGTTTGGGTTGTGACAATGACAGGTTCGGAATGGGGTTCGACAGGGTTGGATTAGAATAGGTTCTGGTGCACGGGATCTAGGTTCTAAGATGATTCTACCACACCAATTAAATCCCCCTTGTAAATCCTTTGTTTATGACAAATTACCATTAATGCATTCATCCCTCAGTGTTTTACCTAGTGAGGGTTGACCCCATGTGACCTCATTTGACAAGAGCACTTCTAGTGCACATAGAGTGTCATTAATGCTGACCTCTACTGAATACTGTAAGAATGGGGAGATCACTGAGTGTGGAAACAAACTACATACATAACAGGAGGTATTTTCTACCATCAGTTCAGTCTTAAGCAGTGAACACCAAGTGTTTCCCTCATGATTCTTACTGTGATGCTCATCCAGTGGATGCATCAACCTTCTGCTTCTTCCGATACTGGAGCGGCCATTGTTTGCTGGACTCCTGTCTTGAGCCTGCCATTGGCTCAAACTGGAGTGGCTGTTATTTAAGTCCCGCCATGGGACTGAACGGTGATCAGTCGAATCCGTACCATGTTGTCCTTCTTCCAGGACCGGTTGTCCTTGAGTCACTGTCCATATGACAACTGTAATGAGAAGGCTCAAAACAAAAGCAAAAAACATGATGCATAGAGTCTTGGCCTTGTTCTCCATAGCCATCTAGTCGGTGACTTCTCACGTCTCGAGTCCTCCATCCTCAGGGTTTGGTGGGCAGTATGGTACCTTCCTGCAGTGACTGGCGTGGATCCAAGTAGACATCTCAGCTATGCGGGCAGCAGTGGGGGTAATCAGCAACACCTGGTATGGTCCAGTCCACCTCTGCTGGTTCCAGTGCTTTCGTCTCAGGTCTTTCACCAACAGTTTGTGCAGTTTGTGCAGGATCCCCACCAGAGGTTGGGGCAGAGCTGCTTTCACCCTGGGGAAAATAGTCTTCAGAACGTTATTTAGAGCAGTACAATAACTTACCATGTCATCATCACAGCCCATCAGTGTCAACTTGTTCTGTGGGAATGGAGAATTGATCATCCTCATTGGTCTACCTGTCAGAACCTCACGAGGAGCCAATCCAGTGGTTCTGTGGAGCCGCCCTCGCATGTATATCAGAGCCAAGGGCATCACAGTGACCCAGGAAAGCCTTGTCTCTGCCATAAGCTTATCATCATAGATGTTAGGGTCTGATTAGCGCGTTCAAGTAAACCGCCCGATTGCGGCCTATAGCTACAATGACCTAGACCTGAGGTCTATCTGCAGACTCTCAGACATGTTCTGTATCACTAGGTTCACAAAGTGGGGAACCTACTGGTTGCTACTGTTGCCGGTTAATTTAGATGGCAACCCCCACCTTGGGATGATCTCCCTAAGGAGATTATTGGCTACTGCAATAGCAGTGGAATGTCAACAGGGGAAAGCCTCTACCAACTTGGAGAAGGCATCCATTATCACTAGACAATATTTGTAGCCCTGGCAAGGGGAGAGTTCAATGAAATCCATCATAATGTGTTCAAATGGTCCTTCAAGGCTCAGATGAGCTGACATTGGCATGGGAATCCCTCTTCCCTAAGTTAGTCATATAAATCACACATTTTGCACAAAATTGTTCAGCAAACACAGAAAACCCAGGTGCAAACCAAAATGTATTTACAAAATCAACTACTCCCCTCTTTGACACATGATCCTCACCATGTGACAACTTAGCTAAGTATAGGAAACATGAACATGGTAGGACTGGTAGCCCAGCCGGGCCCAGACAGAGATTCTGCACCTGATCATAAGTACATAGTTTTTTCCACTTCCTCAACTCAACAGGACCTACAGAGGATTGTATGACAGAGATATTGGTGGGACAGAAAAGGTTATGAGCAGGAAGTGAAATCATCTTAACACAGGGTCCTCCATAGAGACATCTGCTGCCTTAGCTGCCAAGTCAGCCATAGCATTACCTTTGGAGACAGGGTCAGAATAGTTAGTATGAGGGAGGCATTTACAAACAGCAACTTCACAAGGGAGCAAAATAGACTTTAGTTATCAACAAGTTTTGAATGAGATATTGTCTTACCAGAGGAGGTCAGGAAGCTGCGCTGTTTTACAGAGTACCAAAATCATGTACCACACCAAAGGCATATCTGCTATCTGTGTAGATAGTAGCAGACTGGCCTTTAGCTAATACGCAAGCTCTGGTGAGTGCAAAGAGTTCTGCTGCATGAGCAGATAGGTGGGAGGCTAATTTAGCACTTTCCAGTTTGGTTGAGGCAGTAGCAACCGCATACGCAACCAATGGTTTTCCTTTCTCAGAACACTGAGCAGAGCCATCTACAAACAGTTCCAAATCAGCATTTTGCAAAAGGACAAATCTGACCTTGGTTTAGATACAAGCGCCACCAGAGCAACATCGTCATGCGGCTCCCCGTCATTCTCAGTAGGCAACAAAGTAGCAGGATTTATCACAGTGCACCTCTTCAGGGTCAAATGAGACATTGTCAAAAGAACATTCTGATAATGGAGCAGTCAAGCTGGTGTTGGATGGGCCGTCTTTGCCTGTGAAATAAGAGAATGTACAGCATGAGGAACGTGTACAGTGAGTTCACACATGGCAACAATGTATGCACAAGCCAGCGCAGCTTCAGTAGCAGCAGCCACAGCTCTCAAACAACAAACCAGACCTCTTGCCACACTGTCCAGGTGTTTGGAATAATACCCAACAGGGCGCTGCTTTCCTCCATGATCCTGTGTTAGAAAAGATGACAGAATGGTCAGGGAGCCCCAAACAGGAAGAAGTAGTCGTGAGTTCTTTTAGTATGGTCAGAGAACTCAGTCCCTCTGGTGTCCACTTAATTTTGTCATTCATAGCTATTTAGTGCCCATAAATAAGGTCAGAAAGCAGCTGCACCACCACAGCATAGTCAGGTAATCACGCCCTACAATAGTCCAGTCAATGTCATCATGTGTTGTTCCAATAGTTCCAGTCAATGACATCATGTGTTGTTTCATAACTGACTGTGGGACGGAGAGAATAGCCTGTATCCTCTCTGTACCCAGCTGCCTGCCATTGGGAGTGATGTCATGACTGAGATACTTGACTGTCTGTGAAACCAACTGTAACTTTTTTGAACAGTGTGGCCATTCTCAGGAAGAAATATCAACAGAGCACGAGTATCAGTTTCACAAGGTTACATTGAGCTGGAGCACAACAACAAATCATCCACATACTGAATCAGAATGCGCTAAAGCTGATGAAAAAATTGCGGGGGATTCCACGTAGGCATCATTGTCCACATAAATCTCTTATTGAGAAACGTGAAGGTGAACCAGCATTGAGATTCTGGTGCCATAGGAATACTGAAAAACGCATTAGCCAAATCAATCAGAGAACCCCTCTGCTGTGGGTAGTACCACCCCAATGGAGTAGCAATATTAGGAACCACTGGGGCATGGGCAAAAACTGCAGCGTTCACAGGCCAAACTTCTTAGGGCTAGGCCCCTTTTTTTCTCAACTTCCGCCTGAATGACGTGCCCAAAGTAAACTGCCTGTTGCTCAGGCCATGAAGCCAGGATATGCATATAATTAGTATCATTGGAAAGAAAACACTTTAAAGTTTGTAGAAATGTTAAAATAATGTAGGAGAATATAACACAATAGATATGGTAGGAGAAAATCCAAAGAAAAACGAACCAGAATAAAAAAATGTTTGAGACCATGCTCTTACAATGGAAAGTATAGCGGCATACTGAATTCTAGCTCCCAGGATGCAATTCCTTTGGCTTCGACATGGTGTCAGCAGTCTATGTTCAAGGTTTCAGGCTTGTAACGTCCAAAACTAATAAGAAATACCAGTTTTAGTACAGGGACACAGTCTTGGAAATTCGTGTTTGGGCGCGCCATGAAGACAAGACACACCTATTTCCTATTGAACATACTTATTTCTGCAAGAAATATTATACTTTGATTACATTTCAGGGTATCTGAGGAGTAAATAGAAACATATTTTGACTTGTTGAAACAAAGTTTAGGGGTAGATTTTTGGATTCCTTTCTCTGCATGTTGAACGAGTGGATAACTCAAATCGATGGCACTAACTAAACATACTTTTTGAGATAAAAAGAATGATTTTATCTAACAAAATGACACTACATGTTATAGCTGTGACTGTTTGGATGACACATCAGAGGACGATTGTCAAAAAGTAAGTGAATATTTTAATAGATTTTTGTGAATTTATGAAACCTATGCCGGTGGAAAAATATTTTGATGGACACCTAGCCCTAAGATTAATTACTGAACAAATCTCCAATCACCTGAAGGTTTTCTAACAGGCAAGATAGGGGTGTTACAGGTTTATTCTGGACAAGGAATTAAAGCACTAGTAGCTAACAGGAATGCAAGAACAGGAGTAATACCTGCTATTGCCTCCCAACTGAGTGATACTGTGCTCTAGATGGACGCCTAGTATCTTTAGGAGTGAATACCATTGGATCAGCTCCCTTCATTCTCCCAAAATCATACTTGTCCCTTGCCCATAGGCATTCAGGGACCCCTCTCAGGAGGGGTGAGTCTTCACTCAACAACATGATATTGGTAGAAAAAGAGACCTGATCAACACCATGAAAACCCCTCTCAGTTGGCATTTCCCAACTGAGTGGGTAAGAACTTGTCAATGTGCTAGGTGAATAAGTTGACCCATCAGGGCGCATCTCTCAGCCTGTAGCATCAACCAAGCATTTCATCCATATACCAGTATCCACCCATTCCACTCTATCTGATTTTGCCAGGGACACATGTGGTATGCTATCCTCAAACGTGTAGAGCTCTTTCTGTGCAGAGGTTAGATTAACCCGTAAGGCACTGCTACAGTATAAACCCTCACACTGCACTGACTCATCCTGTAATGTAGAACACAGCCATTGTTTCTCATAATGGAGATCTCTTGTCAATGGTGATAAATGAGAGGGGCAATGGAAGCCTGCTTTAGACATGAAACTGCCCTTGTGGCCCCAATGGGTTTTAATCATTGAGAATATTAGGCACCTCATTATCAGCGTCCCATGCGTAATACCAGTCACAAAACTCTGACATTAACATCATTGCTCCCCATCTTCTTCCTCCTCCTCCTCCTCCTCCTCCTCCTCCTCAAGATGAATGGGTAAACCGGTTAGGCCACATGTTATGTTGATGCCTAGTGTACACAGGAGGTCCCTGCCCATCAGATTGACAGGACAGTGGTCAGAGTAGAGAAATCGATGCTGACACAGGACAGGACTCCTCAGAAAAGGAGACAGGCAGGGGCATAGTTACATGTCTCTGAATGGGAGGCCTGAAGCCCCTACAGTTTTGACTGTTTCACTAGACATGGGAGGTTTGGTATAGCCTTGCTGTTAAAGACAGACATGGCAGCCCCAGTATAAACAAGAAATATTACTGATTCACCATTGATGCAAGCCTCCACGGTTGACTATACTCTGGAAAGTGTGTGACTCTAACTTCTTAAGGTATAGGGGGCAGCATTTTAACTTTTGGATAAATAGCATGCCCAATTTCAACTTCCTGCTACTCATGCCAAGAATATGAGATATGCATATTATTAGTAGATTTGGATAGAAAACACTCTGTAGTTTCTAAAACTGTTTGAATCATGTCTGTGAGTATAACAGACCTTATTTAGCAGGCAAAACCCCGAGGACTAACCGTTCAGATTTTCAGTGAATTCTCATTGGGCAACAATATTTCTTAGGCACTTGTTTTCAGTTCCTACCGCTTCCACTGGATGTCACCAGTCTTTGGAATTTGGTTGAGGTTATTCCTTTGTGCAATGAAGAAGTACGGCCATCTAGGAACTGGGTAACACTGTTGAGAGTTGCGCAATACTTAAGTGTTGGTTTGTTGTCTTCCTGTATTGAACACAGATAGACCAGTCTTCAATTTGAGATTATTAACGTTTAAAAATACCTAAAGTTGTATTACAAAAGTAGTTTGAAATGTTTTGGCAAAGTTTACAGGCAACTTTTGAGATATTTTGTAGTGACGTTGCGCAAATTGGAAGCTGTTTTTTTCTGGATCAAACGCACCAAATACATGGACATTTTGGATATATATTATTTCTGCGTTTTGTGTAGCGCCTGCAGGGTTGAAATATGCTAATCTCTTTGTTTACTGTTGTGCTATCAACAGATAATAGCTTCTTATGCTTTGCCGAAAAGCCTTTTCAAAATCTGACATGTTGGCTGGATTCACAACGAGTGTAGCTTTAATTTACTATCTTACATGTGTGATTTAATTAAAGATTTTTATATAATTTTATTTTAATTTGCCGCGCTGCATTTTCACTGCATTTTCACTGGCTTTTGGCCAAGTGGGACGCAAGCGACCCCCATCCTAGAGAGGTTAAAAACAAATGGAAACAGGTTTCCAGTCTCCTTCAATACACTTCCAAGTTCTCATCCTTCTCCATGGTGCATTCTCTGATGGTAGTCCAGTCAGTCTTGGCAGGATACATTGCTCCAGGAAGTTTGAGGTGGAGCGTGCCCACAGGACACCGGCCCAGATGATAGGCCCAGGCTGATAGTGGTCAAGTTCCTGAGGTTCAAGGACAAGGTAGCTGTTCTGGAAAGAGCCAATATATATCTTCCTCAACGAGGACTATACCAAAGCTGTGCGCCAGAACAGGAAAGAACTGATCCCAGCCATGAAAGCTGCCAGAGCGCATGGAGACATTGCGTACATCTGCTATGACAGGCTCATTGTCCACCCTCTCTCCCAGAAGCCTGGAAGGGATGAGAGAGCCAAGCATATGGTTCGTATCCTCAACCCCGCAGCACACACACACACACACACACACACTAAACTACTGAAAGAGCTGCTTCCTGTGCTTGGCCCTCCAATGTTGAACATTATAAACGGCTCTCTATCCACTGGATGTGTACCAAACTCACTAAAAGTGGCAGTAATAAAGCCTCTCTTGAAAAAGCCAAACCTTGACCCAGAAAACATAAAAAACTATCGGCCTATATCGAATCGTCCATTCCTCTCAAAAATCTTAGAAAAGGCTGTTGAGCAGCAACTCACTGCCTTCCTGAAGACAAACAATGGAAACAAAATGCTTCAGTCTGGTTTTAGACCCCATCATAGCTCTGAGACTGCACTTGTGAAGGTGGTAAATTACCTTTTAATGGCATCAGACCGAGGCTCTACATCCTTCCTTGTGCTCCTAGACCTTAGTGCTGCTTTTGATACCATTGATCACCACATTCTTTTGGAAAGATTGGAAACCCAAATTGGTCTACACGGACAAGTTCTGGCCTGGTTTAGATCTTATCTGTCAGAAATATATCACTTTGTCTCTGTGAATGGTTTGTCCTCTGACAAATCAACTGTAAATTTTGGTGTTCCTCAAGGTTCCGTTTTAGGACCACTATTGTTTTCACTATATATTTTACCTCTTGGGGATGTCATTTGGAAACATAATGTGAACTTTCACTGCTATGTGGATGACACGCGCTCCAGCAGGTGTATCTCACTGATCATCCCTAAAGCCAACACCTCATTTGGATGCCTTTTATTCCAGTTCTCTGCTGCCTCTGACTGGAACGAATTGCAAACATTGTTGAGGTTGGAGACTTTTTTCTCCCTCACCAACTTTAAACATCTGCTATCTGAGCAGCTAACCGATCGCTGCAGCTGTACATAGTCCATTGGTAAATAGCCCACCCAATTTACCTACCTCATCCCCATACTGTTTTTATTTATTTACTTGTCTGCTCTTTTGCACACCAGTATCTCTACCTGCACATGAACATCTGATCATTTCACTCCAGTGTTAATCTGCTAAATTGTAATTATTTGCCTACCTCCTCATGCCTTTTGCACACAATGTATATAGACTCTTTTTTTTCTACTGTGCTATTGACTTGTTTATTGTTTACTCCATGTGTAACTCTGTGTTGTTGTCTGTTCACACTGCTATGCTTTATTTTGGCAAAGTCGCAGTTGTAAATGAGAACTTGTTCTCAACTAGCCTACCTGGTTAAATAAAGGTGAAATAAAAAAATTAAAATAAACACACAGCTGTACATTTCAATGAAACATGGTGAAGCCCCAAAATTGCCCTCGCCTGTGTTTCAGTCAAAAGGAAGTGGATGGCTGCAAACTTTCTACTTTTAAACTCGGACAAAACAGAGATGCTTGTTCTAGGTCCCAAGAAACAAAGAGATCTTCTTTTGAATCTGACAATTACTCTTAATGGTTGTACAGTCGTTTCAAATAAAACTGTGAAGGACCTCGGCGTTACTCTGGACCCTGATCTCTCTTTTGACGAACATATCAAGACTGTTTCAAGGACAGCATTTTTCCATCTACGTAACATTGCAAAAATCTGAAACTTTCTGTCCAAAAATGATGCAGAAAAATGTATCCTTGCTTTTGTTACTTCTAGGTTAGACTACTGCAATGCTCTACTTTCCGGCTACCCGTATAAAGCACTAAATAAACTTCAGTTAGTGCTAAATACGGCTGCTGGCCTCCTAATTGTCCCTAGAATTTCTAAGCAAACAGCTGGAGGCAGGGCTTTCTCCTATAGAGCTCCATTTTAATGTAATGGTCTGCCTACCCATGTGAGAGACGCAGACTCGGACTCAACCTTTAAGTCTTTACTGAAGACTCATCTCTTCAGTGGGTCATATGATTGAGTGTAGTCTGGCCCAGGAGTGTGAAGGTGAACGGAAAGGCTCTGGAGCAACGAACCGCCCTTACTGTCTCTGCCTGGCCGGTCCCCTCTTTCCACTGGGATTCTCTGCCTGGTGCTCTTTCATGCCGTCCCTAGGAGGGGTGCGTCACTTGAGTGGGTTGAGTCACTGATGTGATCTTCCTGTCTGGGTTGGCCGTGGTGGAGATCTTTGTGGGCTATACTCGGCCTTGTCTCAGGATGGTAAGTTGGTGGTTGAAGATATTCCTCTAGTGGTGTGGGGGCTGTGCTTTGGCAAAGTGGGTGGGGTTATATCCTTCCTGTTAGGCCCTGTCCGGGGGTATCATCGGATGGGGCCACAGTGTCACCTGACCCCTCCACCTCAGCCTCCAGTATTTATGCTGCAGTAGTTTGTGTCAGGGGCTCGGGTCAGTTTGTTATATCTGGAGTACTTCTCCTGTCTTATCCGGTGTCCTGTGTGAATTTAAGTATGCTCTCTCTAATTCTCTCTTTCTTCCTCTCTCTCGGAGGACCTGAGCCCTAGGACCATGCCTCAGGACTACCTGGCATGATGACTCCTTGCTGTCCCCAGTCCACCTGGCCGTGTTGCTGCTCCAGTTTCAACTGTTCTGACTGCGGCTATGGAATCCTGACCTGTTCAACTGACATGCTACCTGTCCCAGACCTATTATTTGACCATGCTGGTCATTTATGAACATTTGAACATCTTGGCCATGTTCTGTTATAATCTCCACCCGGCACAGCCAGAATAGGACTGGCCACCCCTCATAGCCTGGTTCCTCTCTAGGTTTCTTCCTAGGTTTTGGCCTTTCTAGGGAGTTATTCCTAGCCAACATGCTTCAACACCTGCATTGCTTGCTGTTTGGGGTTTTAGGCTGGGTTTCTGTACAGCACTTTGAGATATCAGCTGATGTACGAAGGGCTATATAAATACATTTGATTTGATTTGATACACACACACACACGCCAATTGATTAATGGACTGCTGAATGTATATATTTTTTTCTTGCTTTGTCTGCTCTTTTCAGTATTATGTCTATCTCTAATAAGCTACCCAGGAAAGGGCTGAACATAGCCCATATTAATATATTTAGCCTTAGAAATAAGGTTCATGAAATCAATAACTTGCTAACATCAGATAGCATTCATATATTAGCCATTTCTGAGACTCACTTAGATAACTAATTTGAAGATACATCAGTAGCAATACAAGGATATAACATTTATAGAAGAGACAGAAATGCTAATGGGGGAGGTGTTGCTGTATAAATTCAGAGCCATATCCCTGTAATACTTAGAGAAGATCTTATGTCAAGTGTTATTGAGTGTTGTGGTTGCAGGTTCACTTGGCACATCTAAAGCCTTTTATTTTGGGGTGTTGCTATAGGCCACCAAGTGCTAACAGTCAGTATCTAAATAATATGCGTGAAATGCTTGATAGTGTATGTGATGTAAACAGAGAGGTCTACTTTTTGGGGACCTGAGTATTGACTGGTTTTCATCAAGCTGTCTGCTCAAGAGGAAGCTTCTCACTGTAACCAGTGCCTGTGCCGGTTTTGGCCTTTAAACGCCGTGGCGCCCGCGTGCTAGCAACTACTCCGTGGCTTCCCTGTTCCACCTATTGCTGCCCCCTGGACCCTATGATCACTTGGCTACATAGCTGATGCCTGCTGGACTGTCCATTAATTAATCACGGTACTCCATTCTATTTATTTTTTTGTTTATCTGTCGGCCCCAGCCGCGAATCTCAGGCTGTGTGTAGTTAACCAACCCTCTCTGCCCACTCATCGTCATTTTACCTGCTGTTGTTGTGTTAGCTGATTAGCTGTTGTTGTCTCACCTGTTGTTTTAGCTAGCTCTCCCAAACAACACCTGTGATTACTTTATGCCTCGCTGTATGTCTCTCTCAAATGTCAATATGCATTGTATACTGTTGTTTAGGTTAGTTATCATTGTTTTAGTTTACAATGGAGCCCCTAGTTCCACTCATCATACCGCTTTTTTTCTACTGTGTCATTGACTTTTTTTGTGTTATTGGCTTGTTTATTGTTTATTCCATGTGTAACTCTGTGTTGTTGTCTGTGTGACACTGCTTTACTTTATCTTGGCCAGGTCGCAGTTGTAAATGAGAACTTGTTCTCAACTAGCCTACCTGTTAAAATAAAGGTGAAATAAAAAAAAATGAAATTATGGGCAGAAAGACAAATTCAACCATATATATGCATTAGCAACCACAGCTAATGAAGTCACTGAAACCCTTAACAAATAGTTGCAGTATGTTTTGGAATTTGTGGCCAGTAAAAAACTGGTCTTGAACATCTCTATAACTAAGAGCATTGTACAAATCCTTCCTTAAGTGCTAGACCTCAACTGAATCTGGAAATGAATGATGTGGCTGTTGAACAAGTTGAGGAGACTAAACTACTTGGCGTTACCTTAGATTGTAAACTGTCATGGTCAAAACATATAGATTCAATGGTTGTAAAGATGGGGAGAGGTCTGTCCGTAATAAAGAGATGCTCTGCTTTTTTGACACCACACTCCAAAAAGCATGTTCTGCAGGCTCTAGTTTTGTCTGATCTTGATTATTGTCCAGTAGTGTGGTCGAGGGCTGCAGGGAAAGACCTAGTTGAGCTGCAGCTGGCCCAGAACAGAGAGGTACGTTTTGCTCTTAATTGTAATCAGAGGGCTGATATAAATACTATAAATAAATAAATACATGCCAGTCTCTCTTGCCTAAGAGTTGAGAAGAGACTAACTGCATCAACATTAATGTGTTGAAAATCCCAAATGGTTTGCATAGTCAATTTACACACAGCTCTGACACACACACTTATGCCACCAGACATGCCACCAGGGATCTTTTCACAGTCCCCAAATCCAGAACAAATTCAAGAAAGCGTACAGTATTCTATAGAGCCCTTATTGCATGGAACTTCCTTCCATCTCATATTGCTCAAATAAACAGCAAACCTGGTTTAAAAAAAAAGATAAAGCATCACCTCGCGGCACAATGCCTCTCCTCTATTTGACCTACAGTTGAAGTTGGAAGTTTACATACATCTTAGTCAAGTACATTTAAACTTAGTTTTTCACAATTCCTGACATTTAGTCCTAGTGTCACGCCCTGGTCTTAGTATTTTGTGTTTTCTTTCTTTATTTGGTCAGGCCAGGGTGTGACATGGGTTTATTTTGTGGTGTGTTTTTGTATTGGGGTTTTAGTAGGTATTGGGATTGTAGCGGAGTAGGGTTGTCTAGGAAAGTCTATGGCTGCCTGAGGCGGTTCTCAATCAGAGTCAGGTGATTATCGTTGTCTCTGATTGGGAACCATATTCAGGTAGCCTGGGTTTCACTGTGTTTGTGGGTGATTGTTCCTGTCTCTGTGTTTGTTGTCACAAGATAGGCTGTATAGGTTTTCACGTTCCGTTTGTTGTTTTTGTATATTTAAGTTATTTCATGTCTAGTTAATTTTTTCATTAAAGAACATGAGTAACCACCACGCTGCATTTTGGTCCGCTTCTCCTTCTACAGACGAACGCCGTTACACCTAGTAAAAATTCCCTGTTTTAGGTCAGTTTGGATCATCACTTTATTTTAAGAATGTGAAATGTCAGAATAAAAGTAGAGAAGGATTTATTTCAGCTTTTATTTCGTTCATCACATTCCCAGTGGGTCAGAAGTTTACATACACTCAATTAGTATTTGGAAGATTTAACTTTAAATTGTTTAACTTGGGTCAAACGTTTCGTGTAGCCTTCCACAAGCTCCCCACAATAAGCTGGGTGAATTTTGGCCAATTTCTCCTGACAGAGCTGGTGTCAGAGTCAGGTTTGTAGGCCTCCTTGCTCGCACACGCTTTTTCAGTTCTGCCCACACATTTTCTATAGGATTGAGGACAGGACTTTTTGTGATGGCCAATCCAATACCTTGACTTTGTTGTCCTTTAGCCATTTTGCCACAACTTTGGAAGTATGCTTGGGGTCATTGTCCATTTGGAAGACCTTATGATGCCATCTATTTTGTGAAGTGCACGAGTATCTCCTGCAGCAAAGCACGCCCACAACATGATGCTGCCACCCCCGTGTTTCACAGTTGGAATGGTGTTCTTCGGCTAGCAAGCCTCCCCCTTTTTCCTCCAAACATAACGATGGTCATTATGGCCAAACAGTTCTATTTTTGTTTCATCAGACCAGAGGACATTTCTCCAAAGTGTACGATCTTTGTCCCCTTTTGTACCCGTTTCCTTCAGCATCTTCACAAGGTCCTTTGCTGTTGTTCTGGGATTGATTTGCAGTTTTTGCACCAAAGTACGTTAATTTCTAGGAGACAGAACGCGTCTCCTTCCTGAGTGGTATGACGGCTGCGTGGTCCCATGGTGTTTATACTTGCGTACTATTGTTTGTACAGATGAACGTGGTACCTTCAGGTGTTTGGAAATTGCTCCCAAGGATGAACCAGACTTGTGGAGGACTACAATATTCTTCTGGGGTCTTGGCTGATTTCTTTAGATTTTCCATTGAGTTTGAAGGTAGGCCTTGAAATAAATCCCCAGGCACACCTCCAATTGACTCAAATGTTGTCAATTAGCCTATCCGAAGCTTGTAAAGCCATGACTTTATTTTCTGGAATTTTCCAAGCTGTTTAATGGCACAGTCAACTTAGTGTATGTAAACTTCTGACCCACTGGAGTTCTGTGAAATAATCTGTCTGTAAACAATTGTGGGTAAAATGACTTGTCATGCACAAAGTAGATGTCTTAACCGACTTGCCGAAACTATAGTTTGTTAACAAGTAATTTGTGGAGTGGTTGAAAAACAAGTTTTAATGACTCCAACCAAAGTGTATGTAAACTTCTGAATAGATATTTTGTGTGTACGCATTGATATGGCACACCCAGGAAGAGTGTGCCTTTTAAAAAGATGTATGTAGTTCTGTCCTTGAGCTGTTCTTGTCTATTGATGTTCTGTATCATGTTTTGTGTGGACCCCAGGAAGAGTAGATGCTGCTTTTGCAACAGCTAATGGGGATCCTAATAAAATACCAAATACCAACACGGCCACTAGTTGGTCCTGATATAAGCCATTCTCAGCCAGGAGCTGGTTGTAATAAAAGTCCCCTTCTACATCAGTCCATCTAAGCCCCAGTTTCTTCTTACAGACATGGGCTATCTCAGCTGCAGATGGCCGGTACTGTCCTGCCAGAACCCTCATTTCTGCTGCAAACTTAACTGCATATTTGCTGGTGTCAGGCAGATCCTCAACTACGTCTTTGATTTCATCGTGTCTCCATGTCCTCTGGATGTAGACGATTGGTTGCCAGGCAGCCAAATCAGAGTGGCCTGCAGCTGGACGTGGCTAAGGGTTCGGGCATGCCGTCAGAGGGTACTGTTGATACATATCTGGTGCTGAACACTTGTCCACATGACGCTGAATAACCAGATCGAGACCTGGATCCATTCTCTATGAGAAACCAATAGAAGAACTCCAAGATATCTCATTGAAGAGATGTAATTAATTTGAGTTCAAAGACTGTGAAATAGTTAAACATCTTAATGTTGTATCCTAAGTGAAATTTATAGTGACCAGTAGTGAAAACTAAAGTTAATCTTTATTTTGAAATAAGGGAGTGATGTAATGTAGTGAACATTATGCCTTAATCCAGTTGTTGTATTCGTACTGTGGAATTCAGTTCCATGTTTTACAGTAGCTAGACAGTGGGAGTGATATGACATGTGAACCATGTAATACCAGCATACTTCTGAGTAAAGTTAAACTAAAGTATACAAACGCCCCAATCTCAGTTCTTATCAACATAAGCAAACTAAACAGGGGGACGTTACAGGTGCAAACTGGATGGACAACACAACTGGTTCTGAAAAAACGGCACTACATGTCCTGTTGGTCAGTGGCAAGTAATCATCACATGATACTAAAGTACCAGGTTAAATTATTTGTATTTTTTTTTAAACAGGATAATACCAGTGTTTTCTGAGTCTGCTTAAACAAACCACATTTTCTGTCTAATCTCAGATATTTGTATTTGGTAGTTTAGATGTGATTATCCGTAGGATTAATACACTTATTCATAGAGGTACCAAATAGTTTTACATCCCCAGATGGACTAATCACATTTCAGAGCTCCACTCGGAGTCATTACCATGTAGCATCTGCTGTGTAACTTACATGATGACAGGCCCTCTACATGGATGTCGGTAATGCATTAGGTTCAGATTCCCATACAGATGGATGACGATGAGGCAAATCAGACCAAATGCTAAATAAACAAAGCCTAGGCAGTAGGAAAACCCACAGGTCTGCAAGTTTTGTTATAGCAACTATTATAGAGTCTAAGCATTCCATCTCATCATCACATGATGACCACTATAGAGCACTGAGGATCCCACCACACATCTCCATGGGAGAGCTACAGAATGAACTGAAGACCGGCGACCAGCACTGCTGTCCCCAAGTTGGTCGTTATCAACCACCACTTCCAGGCTCATCTGAATTCAGACAGAGGCCTTCGATAACCATTACTCTCTGCCTAATCTGTAATGAATTGTGCCAGGTCTTGTATCAGGGGCACCTGTCTGCAGCTGAGAATTCAGGAATCCCATTATGAATGGCCTGGCGGTATGAGAGGTAGCGGGCTGCAGGCTGCAGCTGGGTGCTAGGATCTCATAATGGTCCATAGGGGTTAGGCCTGGTTGGAAAATCCCTCCAGATATAACCTATCTGCTTACTGGATTCACTTTTTTTCTGAAATCAAAATCAAATGGTAAATCCTTTTCATATTATTTCATGGTTGATTGTTGCCCTAGAGTGGATCACAACAATGCAATTGATCGGATGAAATGTGTGATAAAGATACTTTTTGGCCTATATTACTTATGACCCAAGGGTTAGTGGCTATACAGCGTGATAGTCCAGAAGTAAACTATACAGTAGTTATTAAAATAATACAATGATTACATTTGATAGCTAAAATAATACAAATATCATGGGATTTGTTCAGGGCCCACAGTTGTTAAGAGAATAGCTGAAATGCAACCTTCAGGTAGGAAATCATAGTATTTTCCATATATTTACAGTATGACACATCACATTTTCATGAGTGAAAGACGATATTAAACAAATCTCTGATATCTCCAAATAATTGTCAAAAAAGTTCTGTGATTTAAAGTCACTTTGAAAAATGGGATGTTATTACTTAACGTCAGATATTCCCTACAGGGGGATGAAACATGAGCTGGAATGTGTTTTACATGGTTGGCATTGTTTATCACAGCCCGAACTCGTATCTCTGCTCTGTTTTTGAAGGCATCCCTCAAGTGATATTTTGTTTTTTTCTCTCTCCCTGGGGAGGAAGTCAATGTATGTGGGAACAGGCCTGTAGGCACCTGGAAGTGAGTGAGCTCGTCTTTTATTTTTTATTTAGGGGTAGATCAGCTTTAATATTTCAGATAGATTGTGTCTTCCATCAATGTAATTGTCTGAATTATTTCCAATCCCCCATATATATATATATATATTAGAAATAATGCGTATATATATATATATATATATATATATATCCGCATTATTTCTAATATATATATATATATATATATATATATACTGTATATATACAGTGCCTTCGGGAAAGTATTCAGACCCCTTGACTTTTTCCACATTTTCTTACATTACAGCCTTATTTTAAAATGGATTAAATAAAAAAGAATAGTTAGCAATTTACACACAATACCCCATAAAGACAAATCGTAAAGAGTTCTATTAAAAATAAACAGATATACCTTATTTACGTAAGTATTCAGACCCTTTGCTTTTTGAACTTGAGCTCAGGTGCATCCTGTTTCCATTGATCATCCTTGAGATGTTTCTACAACTTGAGTCCACCTGTGATAAATTAAATTGATTGAACATGATTTGGAAAGGCACACACATGTCTATATAAGGTCCCACAGTTGACAGTACATGTCAGAGAAAAAACCAAGCCATGAGTTTGAAGGAATTGTCCGTAGAGCTCCGAGACAGGATTGTGTCGAGGCACAGATCTGGGGAAGAGTACCAAAAAATGTCTGCGGCGTTGAAGGTCTCCAAGAACACAGTGGCCCCAATCATTCTTAAATGGAAGAAGGTTGGAACCACCAAGACTCTGCCTAGAGTTGGCTGCCCGGACAAACTGAGCAGTCGGGGGAGAAGGGACTTGGTCAGGGAGGTGACCAAGAACCCGATGGTCACTCTGATAGAGCTCTAGAGTTCCTCTGTGGAGATGGGAGAACCTTCCAGAAGGATGACCATCTCTGCAGCACACCACCAAACAGGCCTTTAAGGTAGAGTGTCCAGACGGAGGCCACTCCTCAGTAAAAGGTACATGACAGTCCACTTGGAGTTTGCCTAAAAGGCACCTAAAGGACCCTCCGACCATGAAAAACAAGATTCTCTGGTCTGATGAAACAAAGATTGAACTCTTTGGCCTGACTGACAAGCGTCACGTCTGGAGGAAACCTGGTACCATCCCTACGGTGATGCATGGTGGTGGCTGCATGCTGTGGGGATGTTTTTCACCGGTAACCAACTTGACAGAGCTTGAGAGGATCTGCAGAAAATAATGGGAGAAACTCCCGAAATACCCAAGAAGACTCGAGGCTGTAATCGCTGTGAAGGTGCTTCAACAAAGTACTGAGTTAAGGGTTGGAATACATGTAAATGTGATATTTCCGTTCATTTTATATACATTTGAAAAAAGAAAAAAAAAACTGTTTTAGCATTGTCATTATGGGCTATTGTGTGTAGATTGTTGAGACTGATTAATTTGTAATCAATATTAGAATAAGGATGTAACGTAACAATATGTGGAAAAAGGAAAGGGGTCTGAATGCTTTCCGAATGCACCATATCAAAATGTCATTATTACAATGTTGTTATAAAGAAAAGTATCATAACTACAATGTTCTTCAACCTGATGTAAAGTGAAGCACATCATGACTTACTCATGTAATTACAGTACTATGTATTGTAGTAACTATCTTACAACGATGGCAAACGCCCAGTACAGTACTTTGATCAATGGGAATCCATCTCAATCTAGGAAAAATGTTACAGGACTTTTATGTGTAATTACTATGTACTTTCAGTATTATGAAACATTTTGAAGGGTTTATCAAAATGTGTTATGACAATGTTATTTTAAAGAATAGTAGCATAACTACACTTCTACACAGGAACAAGCAACTTAATGTAAAGTGAGACGTATTTTGATTTACTCAAATATTATGTAGTTACTATGTTACAATGTGGTTTTGATTGTAGTAGGTGAAGTTTGGTAATACACTTTCCTGAGGGTTGGTGCATAGCCTGTTGATTGGACAGTGATATGTTTGGAAGCAACGGAATCCTCGGTCTCCCGTTTCATGTGATTAAAAAAATGTACGTGGAATGACCCCAAAAAACATTGATTGCAACAAAACATGCTTATAACCCTGTCAAAAGAAAGAAATCATTAATTTGAAAGATAACATTGACCCTAATTATGTGTCAAACGATGTCTGATTTTACAGCTTGGAATGGTCTTGACAAAACATTTCCTCTAGAGAGTGCGTGCTAAGAGAATCTTACAGCCGAAATACTAATCGGATGTCTTTGAAGAGTTGAGAGAGTACTCCTTTCTTAATTTTCTTGCCCCAACCAGTACATCCACTCAATAAAATGGAGATGCTTCTTTTGAACTTTGTTTGGCCTGATTGCCCCTTAGTTACCAGACCTGCCCCTGTATTGTCTGCCACACTCTTTCAATGTGTTGTGTTTGACATCCTGTGTGAGGATCCACAAAGTTGTTTGTGTGGTTGACTGTCTGGTGATTGTAACCCAGCCTATTCAGAGACTGGACATACACTCTCCAGCAGTTACTCAGAATGGTGGAACCTCTTCGCACATGTCATCTGATGATGGGGATTAAGGGTGCCTGTGAACGGTTTTCCACAATTTTAAGAACTGGACGCCGTCTGTTGTGTTTGACCTCCATCATCCCAAACACCCAACCCTGTCTTCTCCACGTCGGCCCTGTCCTTCCACGATTGTAGTGAAAGATAGGAACAAGTGCAACTCTTTATTTGATGTTACTACATAAAAATGGATAATGCAATTCCTTTCTCTTGTGCAAGAACTTGGATTCATCTTTCACCACCAATCTCCATAGAGAACTTGACCCAATTTGGAAACCCTTCCTCCTCTTGAACCTCCTCAGGGCTTGTTTGCAGACCTTCAATAATGAGAGGTAAGACAAATGTTAGTGATATGAGAAGACGAGCGTGTCCCAGGGAAGCATGACCCTCAATTTCTATAGGAGGGGCGCCAAAATCAAATCTCACTTTGAGTCACAAATTGTCGAAAGCTGACACTGCTCCTGTCTCATGTGGAAATACACTTTAATGGAAGTTGTCACAAAATAATTGAGTTTGAGTTTGTCTGTTGTTGCTAGTTGCACTGTAAACATTTTTATATTTCATAAAACATTCAGCAAACAGTATGTTATGTTGGAAAAATACAGTTATAAATTCTTCTGTCCAAAAGACTTTGATTAAATGTACTATTTCCTCGCCCATGTGGAAATTCTGTAAGAGTAATGTATGCCAATTATTTGATGGTCCGACCTCATTCTGTCCCCTATCAACACTTTTAAAACGTTTGGTGCCAGCGAGAATACATAAGAAAGTAGTGAAGATGACTAGCTTGATTGAGCCTCCACCATGTATATCTCACTAGGTCAGGATATTTAAGCCTATATATATCCATTAGTTCCAATATATCCATGATATTCGTGATTTTCTTGTCACTGATCCCCCCGGTACTGATGCTCATTCTGTTCACCAGTTCCGGAGGTCTAAGTCACCGGCTTTCTAGGCTTCACTGAACGGGATATCATCAACCCACGGACAGTCTTGTCTGATTACACACACCTGGATCCCATTTCCCCTGATTAGTATGTTATAAATGTGCCCTCTTTTCTCTCTGTCTTTGTCAGTTATTGTTCCCATGTCCGTTGGTGGTGTGAGTAAATACGCATTGGTGCAGCTGTTATGCTGCGTGCTATATATATTGTGTATTACAGGTTTCGTACCGTGTCGTTCAACAAGGTTTACCCTTGCTCTTTTGTTAGGATACTAAAAAACCCTATTGTCTATTTTTGCGCCTGTCTCCAAAATCCTTTATATACCAGCGTGACAGAATAACCGACCTGCAAAATGGAGACAGCAGGAAAGACCGAGCTGGCCACCATTGTAGGGACAGTACAGCACCATGAAGACTGTCTCTCCAGACTCTGTATCGCCATGGACTGTGTGCTGGCAACCATCCAGCGCTTGGGGAGGAGTGTGCAGTCCCTCCAGTCTCCAGCACCGATTCCAGTACCAGCTCCCACACCATAACCTACCTCCGTTCCATCGGAGCAGGTCCGTGGAACACCCCTGTCCCTCCCGGAGCGCTTCGACGGCGCACCAGCAAGCTGCAAGGGGTTCCTTCTACAATGCGACCTGTACCTCGCGCGCTATGCCGGGGCTGTTTCCGGAAGAGACAGGGTTGCCACTGTCATCTCAGCAAAGACCAGACGGGCTCTGTACTGGGGTGCCGTGGTCAGGGAGACAGGCAGACCCGAGGTTGAGTCCTATGAGCGCTTTACCCTCTTCCAATATTTGATCATCCTGTGGAGGGCCAAGAGGAGGGTGAGTGTCTACTCCAACTACACCAGGGATCTAGGACCGCCTCGGAGTTCGCCATGGTGTTCCGGACCATCACGGCCTCCACCAGATGGAATGAGTTGGCACTGGTCACTGTTTTCCGCAGCGGACTACGGGAGGAGGTAGAGCTGGAGTTAGCCTGCTGTGATGACAACCTGTCATTTGACCAGCTCATCAGCATGGCGATCCGGTTGGACAACCTCCTGCGGCCTCGAAGAAAACCTGCACGGAATTTGGAGCCCATGGCTACCCCTACTCCGTGGCCAGAGCCAATGGAGGTGGGCTCGGCACGTTTGCCTGAGGCAGAGCATAGAAGAAGGAGGAATCTGGGTCTCTGCTTCTATTGTGGAGAAAGGGGACATTTCTCCCCGACCTGCTCTCTATCCACTAGGAGATGACAAGCCAGGGAATTCTCCTGCACCAACCCAGATAGAAGGCAAGGTCTCCTCTCCTTGTCTGTCAAATCAACCAGTGATTTTTTCGTTACATTTCCCGAGTACCCTAGCCCTTCACTCCTGTTAACTCTTCACTCCTTGCCTCTCAGACAGTGCACTGGCCACTGCATTACGCATTCCTCTGGTTCCGCTACAGTCACCCAATCCTGTTCGAGCCCTGGATAATACAACACATGACATTCATTCAGAACAGATCGCTTTCTTGATTATAGACATCCCCACGGACCCCATTGTTTTAGGTCTCCCCTGGTTATTTCCTGGTCCGAGAAGAGACTGCTGGGTTGGTCGCAGGAGTGTCAGGGGAGGTGTCTCGCAGTATCTGTCAACACCACTATGGTGGAAAGTCCGGACTGTGCTCCTCAATAGGAAACCCCTATTGTGTATTTCTGAGCCTGTCTCCAAAATCCTTTATACCAGCGTGACCTTAACTGCATGAGGTTGACAGTTTTGTAGTGTGATTTCCTTTGCGGCCCATTGAGGTATTTAAAACCATTACAATGTCCCATCATAATATTAGATTATTGTATTGCTTGTAGGCTTGATCAATTATTATACATATTTTCAAGGAAGCGTGGATAATTATTATTTGGACCGTATAGATACGTAAATGAGCCAAATCTGTTTATGGTCCAATAACATATTTTAAATTATCCATCTACCTTGTGGATCTGTTTGGACAACTTGCAAATTCGGGGGAAAATTGTTCATTAATATCATCACCCCTTTTGAGCTTCTTTGCCCATGGGAGAAGTATATTTCACCCCCTCTGTCCTTTTTCCACAAAACTAAAATTGTTGAATAGATATTAAATTCCTTATTGTCACGGACGTTAGTGGAAGAAGGTGAGGACCAAAGCGCAGCGTGGTACGTGTTCGTCATTTTATTAATGGAACTGAACACTGATTAACAAAACAACAAAAGAGAACAACCGAAACAGCTCCGTCAAGTGCAAAACACACTAAACAGAAAATAACTACCCACACCACACAAGTGGGAAAAGGCTACCTAAGTATGGTTCTCAATCAGAGACAACGACAGCTGTCCCTGATTGAGGACCATACCTGGCCAAAAACAAAGAAATACAAAAACATAGAAAAAAGAACTGGACGCCGTCTGTTGTGTTTGACCTCCATCATCCCAAACACCCGACCCTGTCTTCTCCACGTCGGCCCTTTCATTCCACGATTGTAGTGAAAGATAGGAACAAGTGCAACTCTTTATTTGATGTTACTACCCCCAGGGTTGCGGACTCCGGCCGCAAAACCTGATTCTAAAGGGGAGGGTCCGGGTGGGCCTTCCTTACGGCGGCGGCTCGGGTGCGGGACGTGGACCCCACTCCACCTCAGTCTTGGCCCACTTAGAATCGCAGCCCCTCAGTCCAGAGGCGCCCCTTGCAGCGGGCCCCGGACTGAAGACCCTAGTAGAGGGCGCCACTGGACTGAGGGGCGCCTCTGGACTGAGGGGCTGCGATTCTGGAAGCTCCGGAGTGAAGGGCGCCGCTGGCAGCTCCGGAGTGAAGGGCGCCTCTGGCAGCTACGGAGTGAAGGGCGCCTCTGGCAGCTACCGACTGACGGGCGCCTCTGGCAGCTACCGACTGACGGGCGCCTCTGGCAGCTACCGACTGACGGGCGCCTCTGGCAGCTACCGACTGACGGGCGCCTCTGGCAGCTACGGACTGACGGGCGGCTCTGGCAGCTCCGGACAGGAGGGCGGCTCTGGCAGCTCCGGACAGGAGGGCGGCTCCGGCAGCTCCGGACAGGAGGGCGGCTCCGGCAGCTCCGGACAGGAGGGCGGCTCTGGCAGCTCCGGACAAGAGGGAGACTTGGTTCTGGGAGCAGGCACAGGACTCACCAGGCTGGGGAGACATACAGGCGGCCACTTCCTTGGCCAAGGCACCGGATACACAGGGACGTGGAGGCGCACTGGCGGTCTCGACCGCATAGCTGACCCCCCCCCCCCCCCCCCCGTTCTGGCTGGATGCCAGCTTCCACCCGGCAAATGCGGGAGCACACCGGCCTATGAGTACTCAGTGTGCATCACCCCATAGCACAGGGCCTGACCTGTCACCTGCTCGCCCCGGTAAGCATGGGGAGCGGGTTCAGGTCTCCAACCTTACCCTGCCACATTCCCCATGTGGCCCCCAAAAACATTTTTTGGGGCTGCCTCTCATGCTTGTGCCGCTGTGCTCCTCGTAGAGTTGTCGCTCAGCCTTTGCTGCCTCCAATTCCTCCCGTGGATGGCGATACTCCCCAGTCTGTGCCCAGGGTCCCTTGCCTTCCAGTATCTCCTCCCATGTCCATTTCTCCAGATAACGCTGCTGCTCCTCACCACGCTGCTTGGTCCGTTTGTGGTGGGTAGTTCTGTAACAATGTTCGTCTGAGGAAGAAGGAGTAGACCAAAGCGCAGCGTGGTACATGTTCATATTTCCTTTAATTAACTGAACACTAAATACAAAAGAACAAAGAGAATAAATGAAAACCAAAACAGTCCCGTATGGTGCAAACACTGAAACGGAAAACAACTACACACAACCCATAGTGGGAAAACAGGCTGCCTAAGTATGGTTCTCAATCAGAGATAACGATTGACAGCTGCCTCTGATTGGGAACCATACCAGGCCAAACACCTAGAAATATAACACACAGAACCAAAATATAGAATGCCCACCCCAACTCATGCCCTGACCAAACTCAAATAGAGACATAAATAAGGAACTAAGGTCAGGACGTGACACTCATATTTTGGCCATGTACTGATGATAAGAAAAGACTATCTGCTAAGCCATTACAATTATAACTGGCTATACTTATTTCACCATTAACCATAATGAGATACAAGTTTCAATTTTATTTATCGTAATATGTTTGTAAACGTATCATTAAAATGTACCATAATGATGGAGTGTCCATATAGCTGTACCATGATATTTGCACTGCTACTAAGTAAACCTCCAATTGTTCTCCACTATTCCACCTGCTAAAACCTCCCCCCACCCCAAGTTGGGTTGTCGTCCCAGTGACTGGCAGACTCCCCCTGGAGCCTAGGGCCTTTGAGAGATTGGGGTCCATGTGTCTTTATAAGGGTAAACATGTGGCTGTACATGCCGTTGACAACTGACAACTCCATGCATGGGAAAAAATCCAGTCATCTCAGGAGTGAGAGCTATGCTCTGTGGGTATCAATGCTGTACACAATAACAACTGAGTCTTTCTTGCTCCAAACTGGTAAAGAAGGGTTTTATATCTGACAGTTTCAAAGTACAGTAGAGATCAACCTTTCATAATCACACAATGTGGATTCCTGGTGAGAAAAGACAAATCCACAGTGTCCATATTAGGAGAGCATCACACCTCCATGGAAGTCACCCAGACTTGTCACAATTTCCATTGATGTGTAATGATGTCATATGTACACCATTAAACACAACCCAGCTTTTGGGTGACGTAGGTGAAATAGTTATCCAGTGTGTAACAGATAGCGGCTCAGATTTGTATGTGCGGCCAATGAGAGGAGGCTTTGCATGAATACTCCAGACTTGTGGGGTCCAGTGTAGCATCTGACTGAATCACCCAGTGTTTGTTAGAATAGCAGCTACTTTCCTATAAGACCTGCATAAAAGAGGCACAGCGAAGTGAGAAACCTTGAACTAATTATCATTTTTATTTTTGTGCCTCTATATTTTTAGTTTTTTTGTTTTACAATTGCATTATGACGAATGCTGCAAAACTCTTAGGAGGGATTCAACCTTCACCTTTTTGAGACACACTTAGAAAGAAATGGTTGTGAAAAATGAAGTGTTTTTCCTGACATGCTACATACAGATGTAGGATCTTAATTTGATCATTATTTTATTGCTGAGAATTTCTTTGCAGGAAATGAATATTTTTGCAGGAAATGCAAACTTCTAGTGTACTTTTGAGGTATAAAAAGACTTCTAAAGTTTGTTATTTCCACTTCAAAATGTCAGACTTGATTTGCCCTAACCAAAAATGAATCAAGCCATGTCATCATTGTCCTCAGGGTGGAAATGACCGGACCAAGGTGCAGCATGGTGAGCGTACATTTATTTTTATTTATAAATGTCGCCAACAAAACAAAGAATGAGGACACGACCGTGAAGCTTACATCGGATATACAGGCCACTAACACAACTACCCACAACTAAGGTGGCAAAACAGGCTGCCTAAGTATGATTCCCAATCAGAAACAACGATAGACAGCTGCCTCTGGTTGGGAACCACACTCGGCCAAACACACAGAAATACAAAACATAGAATGCCCACCCCACATCACACCTTGACCTCACCAAATAGAGAAATAAAACGGCTCTCTAAGGTCAGGGTGTGACAAGCCATACAAAAAAATGTCCATTAATTATAATTCACATTCCCTGCTGCTGCAGGATTATTTTCCTGCTGTAGCAAACTGGTTCAAATTAAGATTGTACATCTGTAAAGTACAGAGTACCTGTATGGAATATTAAAATGTTAACCAATTTCTGCTCTTGACAAGGGAAAGCAGCTCCATAATGGTATTTCATCAAGGCTAAATTGAAGTGCAAATGTTTTCCTTCCCACATTCTATTCAATGTCAGTGGATTGCCAGAGAAAAAAATCACTTTGACAATTTAAAATTGTCCAATTCCTGTTGCCTGAAAATAACATAGTGAGGTAAGTTGGAGGGCATGATGTACTGTACTGTATGCCCATATACACAAAACTGTTGTCCAATTTTACACATGAACTTCTTGGTGAAGTAATTTTCTGCAGCTATTTCTATACCATGGTCATGTATGGCCAACAGATGTCAGTGGCAAAGGTGCAATGTGGGGTGATGCATCCACGTAGGCTTCCATAAATTATGTTAATATTATGTTTTCGCCTTCAAAACTAATATCGTGGACAATGGTCTTCAGATACCACATGTCCTGAAGCAACAAGAGGCCAGCATTCTATTTAAATGTATATCTAAATTATCTGCAATCCTGCCAGTACCTCAGGAGAGAAAACCTCACTATTGGCTAAAAGAGACCAGTGGCATTATGATGATTGGTGAGCTGATGAGCATAATATGTCTGATAGCCTGTGGCATCAATTCCTCTCTTTCACAATCACCACCCAGCGTATTATTTCATTGCTTGTCATAAATCAAGGTTGTTGCTGTTGCACTTCTGAAAAAGCAACCCAACACAGATGCCATACAACACTGTCAACCGATGACAGTTTCCTGTCACCGGTTGACAGTTTTTGGCCCTGATGACAGTGTTCGGCCCAGATCTGCATATCGACTGACAGGCCGGGCTCAAAGGGTAATTAAATGTGAATGGTAAGCCAGGAACTTGGCATCCAGCTTCTCCAGGGAGGAAGGACGGACAGAGCGAGAGAAGGAGAAAGAGAGGTATCAGTGCCTGATGTTGGCAGTGTGCGGGGCAGATACAAGGGAATATCTGTCAGCACGCTGCCCAGCTCCTAGGCTCAGGAGTCTGGGTTCCCAGAGAGAGGGATGGAGAGGGAAACGAGAGGGTGATCCAATTTCTGTGTTGTTTGGCTCCAGAGCTTCTGTGCTCGCGAGCCCTCCTGCCAGGGACATTTTATGTGCTCGGAGATGCTAATTAGCTAAAGCGTACTTGACCTTAGAGCTGGGGTTAAGAGAGGAATCAGGATTGGTTCCGTCCATCTCTCCGACGTGGCTAATGATGTGATTTTTTTTATTTACACTGGTACTTCTTTGAGGATAGTGTAGCATGCACAGGACTGGGTTTGGTTCTCAGTTCTAGAATGATTCTCGCAATCCCTATCTCTCCATAAGTCTGTAGCATATCTGATATTGCAGCCTTATCTACAGTTCCTAAAAGTAAATTTTTTACGTTTTCTCGGTGCAAACCATAAACAACCAAAATGTTTATGTGATGCAATAATTATGATATTACGTCCAACAATGCCCTTGAGAGCTACAGGGTGTGCAGGTTTTTATGCAAGGCCAGCCGTAACACATCTGATTTAACCAATCAACTAATTATGACGATCTAAATCAGCAAACCAAGACCTTGATGATTAGTTGATTGGTTGAATCAGATCTGTTAGGGCTGGCCTGACACAAAAGCCTTCCCACCCTCTATAGCAAATTCTGTTTGGCTAGCTGGGCAACATAATATTGTATTTTTGCATCCCATATTGATATTTTTGTTGTTGTGAGCCATATTCAATGAGAAACAGGTTATACTAATGCTGTAATAATGCATGTTTGGATTCAGCACATAAATAAAACATTTCTACATCTCAGTTGCAAACTCTGTGCTCTGTGTGATTCGCTACATGCAGCTCTGGCTGGACCTGTGAGTGCTGTGCCTACCCGCCTACAATTCTCCAGTAAATAGTCAGCGCATTAAGGGATAGTTTGGAGTTTTGGCAATGAGGCCACTTATCTACTTCCCCAGAGTCAGATTAACTCGTGGATACCATTTTTATGTATCTGCGTCCAATATGAAGGATGTTACGAGGTAGTTTCGCAAGTCAATGCTAATTTACGCACTGACTGGAAGTCTATGGGAACAGCTAGCATGCTAGCAATTGTGCTGATGCTAGTTCCGACAAACTGCACACAGACACATAAAGATGGTAGTGACCATCAGATAAATGCTGCCTTTTTATCCGTTTGAAAAGCGAAACAGAGTTTTCTTTGGACTTGGACATTGTGTTATTTGTGAATGAGTGTTCCCTTTGAATGAAAGTACCAAGGCCAATACACAAGGTACCAAGAACGGCCATTCACAAGATTCCACAAAGTGTATTAAAATGCATAGTATTTCTCCAAAGAACATTATTCTTAGGCGGGTCAATGAAAAACAATGCTCCACATGCCTTTATAGTAGTCATGATTGGACTGGAGATCTCTCCACAGTTTTGTCATTTGTCCCCTTGACTAGGTCTTGATGACACACAATGGCCTCCTCTCGAACCAGAAGCTTCATGGTGAGTAATATTAGGTTGACCAGAGAGAATTCTGAACAGAGGGAGGAACATTCTTCAGCTTTTCTACCCATTGTGCTAATATTGATTGTTAATGTAAGAATGATTTGCACAATGTAGAAAAAACATTTTCACAGTAAGGCGGCATTACAATTGAACATTTACTGTGTGTGTGCGTGCATGCGTGCGTGTTCATGCGTGTGTGTGTTTTCGGGTTCTGTGAAATTGCAAAATTGGCCAGTTTCTTTCTTGTACACAATGAAGCTATCACAATATCACATGCTTGATAGAATATCAATACCGTCTTCCCCTCCGTTCACTCATATTCCACTGTACTGTAAAATTGACCTGTGACCGAGACCACAATGCAACGCAACAATGTGTCAATAACTCCAGAGAAAATACACCAAAGCATGTCAAGAATGCACACAGCACGAAATACTGTCAATATTTAGCCACTCATCTAGTCCATTGTCAATTTACATGCAAAATGAATTGAAGTGTAATTTCTTCAATCATTAAATTGGCTCTTTGTTAGATAGCAATTTCATGGATGTTGGATCACATGGGGGGGACTTTTGTCTAACATTGACAATGGACTAGATGAGTTCAAGCGCGCACACACACACACACACACACTATATCTCTCTAACTATAACACATATTATATATCATCACATCTGTTATATGGATTGGATGGAGCTCAGTGTTAAATTCAAATCTGCCAATCACTATATCTAATCCAATATGACACGAGCCTCCATGAAAATTTGCAAATCAACTTGATTGGATGTACACAACACACGCCTCTTGCCATGAGCCGTCCAACTGTTACAGAGAACCACATACCATATTTTTTTAACAATGTCCTTAGCAATTTATTTTTAAGAGTATTTATTGCACCTACCTAGCTCAAATTCTACACGTCGAATCAAAACGAGACTATAGCATTCATATAGTAACAGTTGGACTTAAAATATGCAAGTTTGACCAAATTTGTTGATGCAACAGTTTTTATTACGTTTATAATGTATAGTTCTCACGTGCTCATTTATGTCTGTTAATAACCAACGATGTGCTTCCTTTTGTAGCATTTCTGACAATGCTAACATGTTTCTTCAGCCGAATCGCAGAGTTCTAACACCGGGTCGGTTGTTCGGCAACAACACAGCTGCTCGCACAATGCTGTCAGTCAAAAAAAGTGTATGGAACAAACCTAGGCTACTGTAGATAGCTAGCTATATAGTGGTATTAAAGCTAAGATTAATCAATGAATGCAAACAGATATTTTGATTAGCTATCTAGCTAACCTAGCTAATGTTAGCTTGATTATACAAAGTCCAGCACCTAGACTCTGTAGCTACCTAGCTAGATGAGATTAGTAATAGAGTTACAGTAAATTAAACAGTCTTGTAACAGCTCCAATAAACAAAGTGAAACGTAAAAGAGAATGGTATCACCCTGCAAGGCGCGTGGTCAAATGATTCAAATGAGCGCCAACGCTGATAAATTGGCATTACACAAACTCATCATTACACTATTGTTGTCTAAATTACATCAACCTCCTCACCCTAATCATTCAGTTAGGCCTAATTTAAATTAGATTCTGAAGCAACTTGCACAATTATCGCCCATTCCATTCATTTGTCATTCATTCAGTAGCCTGGCATCGTTTTCTTCGCTGGATAGAGTTAAGGATATATTTTGCATTATTCTAAAGGACTACTGCAACATGTAGAATGTTTTTGTTTCCCTTACAATACATTTGATTAGTAATAGAGTTATGGTAAATAAAACAGTCCCATAACAGCTTATTTTTACAAAGTAAAATGTCAAATTGAATTGTATCAACCCGCAAGGCATGCGGTCAAATTATTTGCTGCTGATAAATAGTCATAACAGAAACTCATCATTACACTATTGTCTTTCTAAATGAAATCAACCTCTTCACCCTCCTTATCATTCAGTTAGGCCTAATTTCAATTGTGAAGTAAGGTGCACAATTATCACCCATTCATACATTTGTCATTCATTCAGTGAGGAGAGAGAGAAGCATTAGCGCCCGGCTGGGTACCAACGTCCTACAGCACATTGTCTTGGCAGATTAAGTCAGGAATAGGTCTGGGAAAAAACTGGGAAAAAGACTCTAAATAAAATTCTGACAAATGAACAGTGTAAAATACAAACATTTAGGAAAAGTCAGGGAAGTTGTAGGACATTTCGAGCTGATTTTCTTTATTTACAATATCAAACGTCAGTGGCCATTGGCCTATGGCGGTTCTAGTGTTAAGCTACATATTATTATTTATTTATTTATTAAATTTTTTGAATTTTACCCCTTTTTCTCCCCAATTTCGTGGTATCCAATTGTTTTTAATAGCTACTATTTTGTCTCATCGCTACAACTCCCGTACGGGCTCGGGAGAGACGAAGGGTGAAAGTCATGCGTCCGCCGATACACAACCTAACCAAGCCGCACTGCTTCTTAACACAGCGCCATCCAACTCGGAAGCCAGCCGCACCAATGTGTCGGAGGAAACACAGTGCACCTGGCAACCTTGGTTAGCGCGCACTGCGCCCGGCCCACCATAGCAGTCGCTGGTGCGCGATGAGACAAGGATATCCCTACTGGCCAAAACCTCCCTAACCCGGACGACGCTAGGCCAATTGTGCGTCGCCCCACGGACCTCCCGGTCGCGGCCGGTTATGACAGAGCCTGGGGGTTCGAACCCAGAGTCTCTGGTGGCACAGCTAGCGCTGGAGCTACATATTATTTTGACAGAGATAATGAACTGTCAAATGATCAGCACAGCAACTGACAAAATGTTTGAAACACAAGTGGCTCTGAGCTTAATTCAATATGACATAGGTAAGCTAACAGTTACAGAAATCAGGAATACAGACAGGCTCTATCTATTTGAGCTACTGTGTCCAACACACCATTATGACCTGTTGTTATGTTGGTCACCTACTTACCATTAAAATGATGTTATTACTAAAATAAAGGTTTATGGAAAAATAGACAAAGACAAAACAGCTCAATCAAGCGTGATGGTCTTGTAGTATAAAAGCAAATGTAAAGATAACGTAATGGGATAATGTCTTACTGTGTTGTATGAAGAATCCAATACTTTACCTTGTATGCAGTACAAATCATATCATTGTGGAAGTACCTCCTCTAAGAGTATGAATTAGGCTGTTTGAGAAAGTTTGCATCCTTAGCAACCTGCCTATACATAGTTTGAAATACAATACCAACATAGCTACTGTAGTAGGACAAAGCTGTGTGCTGGAAAACCTTGGTAGAGCATGGGTGGAATAGACATTGTGGTACTCGTGCATTTCCTTTATTTTTGGGCTTCGGACCAATGCCTTTTCTCACTTAAAACAGAGTTTTTTTTGTTTTTAATCTACAGTATAGCTCCCACAAAATAATGAATGAGGAGTGACTATGATGCACAACATATAGAATGCAGTGCAGTGAAGCACAGAACATATTCACATGAACAACATGTACGTCTACAGTACAGTACACACATACTCAAACAAACACACACTCCGTCACAGGGAGTGAAATCTGCCTTGACGTTTTGTGCTTAATGTTATTACACAGCTCCAGTGACAGGGGGGGCGTTATTACAAGGACACACTGCAGTATTCATGATTGAGCTCTCTGAAAAACAAAGATCACTGTGATTTTCACACATCCATATCAGTGAAAATATACCTTGTCTTATATCCAGCCATTATTACAAACACCCGTGAAAGAAAGCAATGATAATGGTGTCACCATGGTAACTGGCTGTATGTAGCAGGCCATGCTTGGACACAGATGGATCAGGGAGTGTGTCTGGGTATCCCTTGACCCTGATCTAAGGTCCGTTTTTGTTTTCCCTCCCCTTATGGTTTAGAAGAATGTGTCAGGTATAGGGCCATGTTTGTTGCGCTGCTGTGAATGGGCGATAGGGTGATGTTGTACTGGCATGGTAATATTTGTAGGGATATTACAACAGTAGCCTACAAGTTCTCCAGTGTTTACCTGTTCCAATAAACCCAGGTTAATGTCCAAAAAGTGTCTTCAATAATGGACTAGATAGGTTCAAAAACAATGTTTTCATTTAATTCTGTCTTGAAACATTACAGATGGGGGCAGTTGAAATGTGTGTGCATTAACTAACAGACGGGCTGTCATGACACATCCTCTTGCTCCTCTGTTTGAGATTCACTAGAGGAAAGCTTCCCTGTCTGGGTCTGTGTGTACAGTAGCCTCCCCAGGGTGAGGACAGCCATGGATCCAGATGGCTTGTGTCCACACCATCGGCTGGGCCCTCACGCCTCACCTGCTCTGTGTGTCGCTCCTCTGGGACTGTCAGAGCGCCTGTCTGCCTGCCTGCCTGCCTGCCTGCCTGCCTGCCTGCCTGTAGCCCCTCCAGAGGGTAGAAGGTCAGTGGTGTTTCACAGTTTTGCCGGGTCTCCCCACAATCTATGGGCAGTTTTGTTTTCCCTCCCCTTTCCCTCTATTTTTTGGGGGGATTTTTTTTGCCATGGGGCAGAGATGAAAAAAATTCAGTTTCATAGATCATCTCATGCCATTTTACACATTTTGCCATGCGGAATGTTGGTGTTTTAGAGCTCAGGCATTCTTGAAAGATGGGATAATCTCAAATATTTGTATTAAAATAAACACATTTGAAAAATAGATTTTGATAGACCAAAGTATCAGCTATCGCACCATGTAAAGGAGCAACTTGTTATTTTTATTTATTTATTCATAACATGCAAGTAGCTGGATTTATGTAAACTTTGTCAGACACCATAAAAGCCATTTACATTTTACAATGATTGTCCAACAAATGTTTAAAGGCCTTAATTATTTCATTCTAACATATTATTCAAATCTGTATTACAAATCTCCAAACTTCTTTTTGTTTTGTTTTATAGCACTTAAATGCTCCAGGACTAATTTTGTTAGCATTTTGGCATGTTTTTCTAGATTTAGAACATAAAACAACATTTAGAAAGCAAACATTATCCCTTTGGTCTAGCACAGCAAATATTTAAGTTATTAAAGCATGTGTTGCAGAACAGTGATTACAATATTTCTTCTGAATATTTACAAAAAAATATATCCTAAGGGGCTTAGCCATCAGTGACAGAGTTTGCCAAAAGATACTCCAAACAATAAAAGTTGGAGTTTACAAAAATGTCATTTTTCTTCCTCATTCAAGTGGTGTACACAGAGCACTTTAGTTTTTCCTCAGTTACTTTATGACTCTAAAACCAAATTAAATGTAACTTATTTAAACCAAAATTCATACTCTATTTTAATTTATCATGCAGATAGAGTTGACAGTTTATGGTTGTTAGTTTAAATCTATCAAAAGTAGAGAATTTTTTACAGACCATGAGTGTTCTTGTTGCACTATATGTAACGACAACATGAATAAGGGGTCCATTATGGTATAGCTGACCCTGCTCATTCCTGATTAATTTAGGATTTTAAAACACATCTCTGGACACAACTTTTAGGATTCATGTGAGAAATATTCTGTAAAGTCAAATCAAATTAAATTGTGTTAGTCACATACACAGAATACAACATGTGTAGACATTACAGTGAAAGGTTTACTTAAGAGCTCCTAACCAACAATGCAGATTAAAAAAACAATGGATAAAATAAGAAATAAAAGTAACAAGTAATTAAAGAGCAGCAGTAAAATAACAATAGCGAGACTATATACGGGGGGGGGGTACCGGTACAGATTCAACGTGCAGGGGCACCGGTTAGTTGAGGTAATATGTACATGTAGTTAGAGTTATTAAAGTGACTATGCATAGATAATAACAACAGAGAGTAGCAGTGGTGTAAAAGAGGGGGGGGCAATGCAAAGAGTCTGAGTAGACATTTGATTAGATGTTCAGCAGTCTTATGGCTAGAAGCAGATTACCATAGTGTTCTTGGGCAAGGGCACTATGGTGCTCTGCTTAAAACATGTTGGTATTACAGACTCGGACAGGGACACGTTGAAAATGTCAGTGAAGACACCTGCCAGTTGGCCAGCGCATGCTCGCTGTACACGTCCTGGTAATCCATCTGGTCCTACAGCCTTGTGAATGTTGACCTGTTTAAAGGTCTTACTCACATCGGCTGCGGAGAGAGTGATCACACGGTCTTCTGGGAACAGCTGGTGCTCTCGTCCATGTTTCAGTGTTATTTTTCTCGAAGCGAGCAAAGAAGTAGTTTACCTCGTCTGGAAGGCTCGTGTCACTGGGCAGCTCTCGGCTGTGCTTGCCTTTGTAGTCTGTAATGGTTTGCAAGCCCTGCCACATCCAACAAGCATCAGAGCCAGTGTAGTGCAATTCGATCTTAGTCCTGTATTGACCCTTTGCCTGATTGATGGTTTGTCGGAGGGCATAGCAGGATTTCTTATCAGCTTCCGGGTTAGAGTCCCGCTCCTTGAAATCGGCAGCTCTAGCCTTTAGCTCAGTGCAGATGCTGCCTGTAATCCATGGCTTCTGCTTGGGGTATGTACGTACGGTCACTGTGGGGATGACGTCATTAATGCACTTATTGATGAAGCCAATGACTGATGTGGTGTACCCCTCAATGCCATCGGAGGAATCCCGGAACATATTCCAGTCTGTGCTAGCAAAACAGTCCAGTAGCTTAGCATCTGCTTCGTCTGACCACTTTTTTATTGATCTAGTCACTAGTGCTTCCTGCTTTAATTTTTGCTTGTAAGCAGGAATCGGGAGGATAGAATTATGATCAGATTTGCCAAATGGAGGGCAAGGGAGAGCATTGTATGCATCTCTGTGTGTGGAGTAAAGGTGGTGTAGAGTTTTTTTCTTCTGGTTGCACTTTTAACATGCTGATAGAAATGAGGTGAATGAAGTTTCCCTGCATTAAAGTCCCCTACTACTAGCAGTGCTGCTTCTGGGTGAGCGTTTTCTTGTTTGCTTATGGAGGAATACAGCTCATTCAAAGCTGTCTTAGTGCCAGCCTCTGACTGTGGTGGTATGTTAACAGCCATGAAAAATACAGATTAAACTCTCTAGGTAGATAGTGTGATCTACAGCTAATCATGAGATACTCTACCTCAGGCGAGCAATATCTCGAGACTTCCTTTGATATTGTGCACCAGCTGTTTTTTTTTTTTACAAAAATACATAGTCAGCCGCCCCTTGTCTTACCAGACGCCGCTGTTCTATCCTGCCGGTACAGCATATAACCAGCCAGCTGTATGTTGATAGTGTCGTCGTTCAGCCACGACTCTGTGAAGCATAAGATATTACAGTTTTGAATGTCCTGTTGGTAGTTTAATTAGGTCATAAATGTTATTCTCCAAAGATTGCATGTTTGCTAGCAGAATGGAAGGAAGTGGGGGCTTATTCAATCGCCTACAAATTCTCAGAAGGCAGTCTTCCCTCTGGCCCCGTTTTCTGTTTCTGGCGCCTGTTCCCAAGATAGCAGTATATCGTTCGCTTCGTTCTCGTCAGACTCGTTAAAGGAAAAAAAGGATTCTGCCAGTCTGTGGTGAGTGACTGCAATCCTAATGTCCAGAAGTTATTTTGGGTCATAAGAGACGGTAGGGGCAACATTATGTACAGAATATGTACAAAAATAAGTTTCAAACAATGCAAATAAATGAACAAAAAAAAACTATTGGTTGGGGACATGTAAAACGTCTGCCTTCTTCTTCGGGCTATTGCAAGACACCGCAAATGAAAATGTGTCAGTTAAAGGGATACTTCGGGGATTTTGGCAATGAGGCCCTTTAAGTACTTCACCAGAGTCAGATTAACTTGTGGATACAATTTTTATGTCTCTGTGTCCAGTATGAAGGAAGTTACAAGTAGTTTTGCAAGCTAATGCTGACTAGTGTTAACGCAATGACTGGAAGTCTATTAGACTTTCAGAGCTGTTAGCAATTGCGCTAGCACTAGTTACCAACTTTCTTCAAACTGCACGCAAAGACATAAAAATGGTATCCACAATTTAATCTGACTCTGGGAAAGTAGATAAAGGGCTTCATTGCCAAAATTTTTAAAAATACCTTTAATATTATTTTTTGCCACTTTATAAGAGATTTTGAAATTGGGATTCTTTGCTCCGGACAAGGGCATTTCCAGGCATAGAGAAATAGTAATGGAAAGTAATAATATTGAAAGTATTTAGAAAATTCCTCAATAAAAATATTAACATTCTAAAATTCCCCTAAGTGTACATTAAAAAAAATATATATATATTCTGTCGGACAACGATTGTCCCGAATTTCAAGAATCACTGTTCTAATTTCCTACTATTCCACACATTTTCCCATGAGGCTGAGAGAAATTTCTGCAGTTTTAAAGTTAATTTCCTGTAGTATTAGTATTATTAAAGTATATATAAAAAGTTTGTGGGTGTGTGTGCTACTCCAGTGTAGAAGGTATTGTAACCCACCACCATGGTGCTGAGCTGGACTCTGGTTTCAGTTGTTGTCAAATGCTGCTGCCTACTGGTTAGTCATGGTAAAGTGAGGGGAAAATGGAGGTAGACACAGCCAGTGTTAAATCAATAGATATTGGTAATGACTATAGGTTATCGTCGCAAAACCTGAAGCTAGATAGAAACACACAATTATATATTTCTATACTGAGTTCACTCCTATCACTATAAGACAAAACATTCACACTATTCTGTTTGACCATTTGACGCCTGTCCGTCTGCATGCACAATTTGGAAAGTACAAATGAACATGCGTGTTTGTATGTATTCGTGCCTTTACATTTGTGTATATGTGTGTGTCACCTCCTCTGTGGGTTTTGTCTGTAATGCGACGGTAATCCAGACTGAACAGTCTCATATTCAGAGAACACACATCACTACCTGCCTTATCTGAGGGCAAGAATAGAGAGATTGCAAAGCTGATATCCTATAACTATAGCAGATCCCAGGAGGCTTATAGGTGATGCTTGAATAAGGAGACCTTGTTTGACTCCCAAATGGCACCATATTCCCTATATAGTGCACTACATTTGACCAGAACCAAAGAAGTGCACTATGTAATGAATAGCATGCCATTTTAGTCATACATTCAGCTCTGCTACAGAGACAGGAAGACTCAGCTCAGCTCGCCTCGGCTGGGACACCAAGTTATGCAGCTCTGTAGGTGTGAACAAATATATATTCAGCATGTTCCCCATCAAGCGTCAACCCAAGTCATTACATTTCAAATTCATTAGTTTAGGATCGGTATACTGCGTTTGTATTTGCCAAAGAGATACAGAAGAGTGCTTTGGTTTGGTTTCTAATCCACAGTTCAGAGTTGTGAGATATGTAGATGTTTAACACACCCCAGTGTCTGATAAGGTGTTTGTATGTATGGATAAAAAGAAGCCTAACCCTGAGTACCCCATGAGTGGATACAGTAGCACATCTCTCCTGAGTTGGACTGCAGTCTCAAGAGGAAAAGTTTGCCAACAACATTCTATGAACCTCTACTGTATTGTTCACCATAAAAGGCAGAAATACCTAAGAGACTACACAGAGCAGCAAGTACGATTTGTAAAAACCTGCTGGCAATTCAATCAAGAGCAGTGTGTCATATCATGTTGCTAATGTATCATGCTTAAAGAGAGGGTAAAATCAAGCAGACAGAGTTCTTTAATTCTAAGTTGCGGTATGACGAGATGGAATGTTTGGCTGAAAAGCATGAAGCTTGCCAGCTCTGAATACTTGGACAGAGAGTATGGAGAGGCCATTATATAGTAAACCAGAATCTGAGAGAATCAGAGAAAATCCAGTTCCAGTATAATATGCCAGTGTGTGTGTCCTCACTGTTACTTCACTGACCCTGTTATTTCCTCTATCTCGACAGCACACCCATGGACTACCATTATGCATACTCAATCATGCATAGGCCAGCAATATGATTTACTCTTTGAAACATAGCTAGTGGTTGAGCTGATTGAAACCATGACGAACTAATCTAAAGTATTTTCCCAAAAGTGATTTTAATTGTTCTCCAATGAAATACTTGGACACAAAAGTTTGGCAACATCCCCCCTTTCCCATCCTAAGTATCCTCCCTCTTACTGTATGACTTAACTTGGGAAATGTGTCTGTGTGTTTGTGCGTGCATGCCTGGGTGTGACTATGTGTACAGTAAGAATGACACAAACAAAAGGCTATGAACTTCCCTCTAAAAGGGGCGGGGTGCTACTTCCTTAGGCAGGACAAAACCCCTCTGATCCTGCCCCCTTAACACTTTTGTGTTCTTTCAGTGGAGGTGACAAAGGTAGGTCTCCTCTGATTCCAGGACAGAGACATAGCCTCAGGATATCAGTTACAACCTGTTCTCTCAGGCTTAGAGCCCACTGTAGATCCTACTGTATAGCTGCAACACAATAAGCCAGACATGGAGAATGGTTAGGGGCATGAGTTTCCCTAACCATACAGCCTGACCAGGAAAAACTCTTGAGTCCTAGTTATATGCTTAAAGCCTCATAACCTTTGCCCAGAGTATTTTCTAGTCAAGTCACATGGTCAGGAAAAACTCCTGGCCCTAGTAATGGTGTTAAAGAGCCACTTTGTTAGCCATGAGTTAGAGAATGGTCCAGTCGACCACATACAGAGCAAAGAGTAATAACTCTGACCAGGCACTCTGGTACTGTTCCATTCCTAGCCAAACTGGGAAATCCCAGAAAGTGGTCTGACTTGACTCCAGTACAGCATTTCCCTGAGTTCTGGAGAATTGGTTTAAGCTAAACTGATAATCATTGCAGCCAGAAAAAAAATGCTAATTAGATTGAACTGATAAAAAAAAAATGCGCCGGGCCCTTTATATGTTGTTGGGAGAATTCTGCAGTTTTTAAATATTGTTTTTTTTGCCAAGCTGTTTAAGTGATATAATTTCCAAGTCAGTAATGCTATTGTATGTGTATGGTAATTATACAATATACTCTCCCGTCCATATGCATTTGGACAGTGAAGCAAACATTTACTCCAGCATTTCGGATTGGAGTTTCATATGTGGCAGTACAGAATGTCACAATTTATTTGAGGGTATTTTCATATACAGTGCACTTGGAAAGTATTCAGACCCCTTGACTTTTTTCCACATTCTGTTACGTTATAGCCTTATTCTAATGGATGAAATATTTTTTTGCCCCTCATCAATCAATTTCAAGTGTCATAGAAAAGGGTCTGAATACTTATGCAAATAAGGTACTTCTGTTTTTTTATTTTATTACACTTGCAGAAAAATTAAAAAACGTATTTTGCTTTGTCATTATTGGTTATTGATGAGGATTTAAAAAAAATCCATTTTAGAATAAGGGTGTAACGTAACAAAATGTGGAAAAAGTCAAGGGGTCTGATTACTTTCCGAATGTCCTGTATTTCTGTTTACCATTTAAAAATTAAAGCAAATGATGTATCTATGTATCTACTCCCTCCATTTGAATAAGTCATAAGTATTTGGGCAAATTTTGTTATAGTGTATTAAAGTGGTCAAAAGTTTAGTATTTGGTCCCATATTCCTAGCATGCATATATCAAACTTGTGATTCTAGAAACTCGTTGGATGCATTTATTTTATTTTTTTTATTGTTTTTGTTTTCTGCAATTGGAACTGAATGGTGAATGATGAGTGGGGTAATTTTCTTTCTAAGTGAATAGATAAGATGTTTCTGAACACATTTAAATAAATCCTGATAATGCCATGATTCTGAAACAATTATGAATGAATCATAAATAAGGATAAGTGAGAAGGCTACAACAAAATAAACGAACCTCTCACCATTGCAATAACAGGGGAGATTAGCATTTTTTTGGGGGGGGGGGGGGGTGTACAGGTGTAGGATGTCAATTTGATCAATCTGTTCTTTCTAAGAATTTTCCTGTGTCGCTGGAAATGCAGATGGTGATTGGTGAGATTGGTGATTTACATAAATTCACTGAAAACCCACACTAACACACGTTATATTAATATTAATTTGGCGTAATTTTGGCCAGGTAATAGCCTAACCACCGATCAAGAAACATTATGGACTAAATGTCAAATTAAGTTCTTACACCTGTATGATCTTTGTGCCTCTGTACAGAGGCTCACTTATCATTCTTCACGATTCATCCCTAATAATCCATAATCATGGTAGTATCCACATTAATGGAGAAGTGTTCAGAAACATCTTCCCTTCTTACTTTCGATAAAAGTGACTCCAACATGACATTTGTCAGACGTTCTTATCCATAGCAATTTACAGGAACAATTAGGGTTAAGTGACTTGCTCAAGACAACATCGACAGATTTTTTACCTTATCGTCTTGGGGCTGCTGCCCTATGTAGATAGACATGAAATACTGGTCACTTTAATAATGGAACACTGGTCACTTTCATCATGTGTACATACTGGTTTACTCATTTTATATGCATAAAACAGTATTCTATTCAAGGCAATTCTATTCAACTATTGCTGTACATATACTATTCTATCCCACGTATTCTACAGATACACTACATGTTGTATCCACATACTTTCCATAATGTCTATACATCCCGTCACATACACTGAACAAAAATAAAAGCGCAACATGTAATGTGTTGGTCCCATATTTCATGAGCTAAAATGAAAGATCCCAGAAATGTTCCATATGCACAAAACAGTTATTTCTCTGAATTTTGTGCACAGATCTGTTTACTTCCTTGTTAGTGCGCATTTCTCCTTTGCCAAGATAATCCATTCACCTGACAGGTGTGGCATATCAGGAAGATTATTCAACTTCTTCAGGCTAGGGTCTATTTTTCTCAATTTCTGCCTGACTGACGTGCCCAAAGTAAACTGCCTGTTGCTCAGGCCCTGACGCCAGGATATGCATATAATTGGTACCATTGGAAAGAAAACACTCTGAACTTTGTAGAAATATTAAAATAATGTAGGAGACTATAACACAATAGATGTGGTAGGAGAAAATCAAAAGAAAAACCAAGCCAATTTTTATTTATTTTGTGTGCCCATGCTTTTCCAATTGAACATATAGGGGAAAAAATAAATCTAGCTCCCAGTATGCAATTCCTCTGGCTTCTACTGGGTATCAGTAGTCTTTGTTCAAGGTTTCAGGCTTGTTTCTTCCAAAACGAGTAAGAAATATGACTTTTACCACAGGGACACAGACTTGGAAATTCGTGTATGCGCGCGCGACGAAGAGGACACGCACCTGCTAATATCATTTTCCTATTAAACATACTTCTTTCCTTATGAAATATTATAGTTTAATTACATTTTAGGGTATCTGAGGTTTATATAGAAACGTATTTAGACTTGTTTTAACAAAGTTTAGCAGTAGCTTTTTGGATTCCTTTCTCTGCATGTTGAACGAGTGGATTACTCAAATTGATGGTGCCAACTAAACAGACCTTTTGGGATATAAAGAAGGATTTTATCTAACAAAACGACACTACATGTTGTAGCCGGGACCCTTTGGATGACAAATCAGAGGAAGATTTTCAAAAAGAAGTTAATATTTAATCGCTATTTGTGAATTTATGAAACCTGTGTCGGTGGATTTTTTTTTTGAGGTGGGGCGCGGTCCTCAAACAATCGCATGGCATGCTTTCGCTGTAAAGCCTACTGTAAACCGGACAGTGCAGTTTGAATTTTTATGATTATTTATTTTAATTGCGCGCCCTCCAGTTACATCAGAAGATGTCCCGTTAGTGGGACACCTAGCCTTTTTTAAGCAGCATGAAAATTACACAGGTGCACCTTGTGCTGGGGACAATAAAAGGCCACTCTAAAATGTGCAGTTTTGTCACACAACACAATGCCACAGATGTCAGAATTTTTGAGGGAGTGTGCAATTGGCATGCCGACTGCAGGAATGTCCACCAGAGCTGTTGCCAGAGAATGTAATGTTCATTTCTCTACCATACAATGTCGTTTTAGAGAATTTGGCAGTACATCCAACCGGCCTCACAACCTCAGAGCACATCTATGGTGTCATGTGGGCGAGCGGTTTGCTGATGTTAACGTTGTGAACAGAGTGCACCATGGTTTTGGTAAAGTTATGGTTTGGACAGGAATAAGCTACGGACAATGAACACAATTGCATTTTATCGATGGCAATTTGAATGCACAGAGATACCGTGACAAGATCCTGAGGCCCATTGTCGTGCCATTTATCCGTCGCCATCACCTCATGTTTGAGCATGAAAATGCACGGCTCCATGTCGCAAGGATCTGTACACAATTCCTGGAAGCTGAAAATGTTCCAGTCCTTCCACGGCCTGTATACTCACCAGACATGTCACCCATTGAGCATGTTTGGGCAGTAATGGATTGATGTGTCGTAACCATACCCCTACCTTTTTTTAAAGGTATTTATGACAAGACGCTCATCTGTATTCTCAGTCATGTGAAATCCATAGATTAGGGCCTAATGAATTTATTTCAATTGAATGATTTCCTTCTATGAACTGTAACTCAGTAAAATCTTAGAAATCATTGCATGTTGCGTATATATTTTTGTTCATTATTTATTTATACTCCAGACTCATTGCTCATCCTAATATTTATATATTTCCTAATTCCACATTATTTTTTGTTGATTTGTGTGTATTGTTTTGTATTGTTAGATATTACTGCACTGTTGGAGCTAGGAACATTCCGCTACATTCGCAACAACAGCTGCTAAATAAGGGAATTTAAGTACCCTGCGTAAAACTGTTTTAGTGATTTAGGGTGAACACATGGAGTAGAGCTTGAACCAACTACCTGCTGTGCCGTGAAGGTGCAGACCTCTTTGTAGAGGCTGTAGTTTTGCTTGCATACAAGGAGGCGACAAGTTTGACTTAAGTTTCAAAACACCAAGTAGTAGTAGTTGTAGTACTAATCCATCTGAATTCAAGTGAGGAAAAGGTATAATAAAAAAACAGGGGAGGTAAAAAGATATGGGTGGAGATGTGGAGGTAGGCGTTCAGAATCAAGGAGAGACATGTTTTTAAAAAAATCTCAACGAGGGAGGGATCCCTCTCTGAGTGCTTAAAGAGTCGACACACGGTCCTCCTTAACACACATTCCAAGTCAGCCTCACGTCTTCGCAACTGACCCTGTTTTCACTGGACGACACACAGCTGCATCATGGGAAAACAGAAGGCGCTTATGGACAAACTCGCAAGGACCTTTCAGGTCCGTCACATGCTGCTACGCCAGGCTCTGGCAGAGTGCCTGGGAACCCTGATACTGGTGGTGAGTAGAGACTGTTCTACATTACTACAATAGTATTACCCATGTATGTAAAACCCTATTAAAGTGAGTGGGTGAATGTGAATTGGAAACACAGTACCATACTATTATTATATATCGCTTGTCGGTATGAAAAGAATGTCTTCAAAAATATGGATGAAGCATGTAATTAAGCAAGGTGATGGTTAATTAAGCATCTAATATTCTCTGATGACTTAATTGGTTGTTTTCTCATTAATTTCACATTGAACTTTTAATCTAAATGTGTTGTTTAAAGCAGTGCTTTGAGCTTGGGTGTGAATGTAAAAGGATAGCTCTTCCCACACTGTTAGCATTGGCTATACAAGCAGAACTGACACTGTGAATTATATTATCAGCTTGTTAATATTATTTTATTATCACATTTTAATTAACCTCTTAAGTCTACATGAAAAACCTACTCTGAAAATAAACATCCTTTCCTTTAAATTGATACATTTAAAGAACTTCAAATTGTTTTCCATATAGCAAGGTAATTTATTCTGAGGAAAAGAGAGATTATCACATAATTGTTCATGCTTCCTTGGAGATATTACATTCCATATTTACATGAATTCACTTAATCTCACACAAATTGATTAAACTGTTAAATAATCTATAATTAATTCATGAACATTTTCACCTGAATACCTGCTTTAGGAAAAACTCAAAACCTAGCCTTCAAGACAAATCTACGGAATAGAATAGAACCTTGCCCACTAAGGTGAAAAAGTCATCCACGTAGGTAAGGCCCTGGCATCCCTGTTGGTATTCTGCTAAATCCAAATAAAACACATGAGGTTAACACACAAACAGCTACCTGGGGTCAGCTGTTTCCAATATTTACCCCCATACAGAACAATAACAGTAGCTGGAGGGAAGATACAAACTGAGAGGGGGCGGTTTTGCCATCTGGTATTTTTCTTGCCTGATCCACTGTTTGGCCACACTACTGAGTGAAGACTTATGCCTCCCTGGCAAACATAACTCCCTTGGCCCTGACTGCCTGAAGGCAGGTCTTCTCTGCTCTAAGGAAGGCTCCACAGGTAGATTTTATAGATAGGATACTCTATAGGCAGCATAACCCACCCACCACAACACACTGTTGATTAAATGCATATAGAAAGATGATATATTTTCAAGGAAACTCAGCATATATGTATGTTTCTGTATGATCCACCGTGCTGCTCTGTTGAAAAAACGTCCACCACCAGAACCCCTGGGCTCCGTAGCCCACCCTTATCAACACACACATGGCCTCTCGGGTCATTGGAAGCCACACCTCAGTCAAGATCAGTAGGCAAAATGGCCACAACATGCATGGCACAGCAAGCGGATACTCAGGTCAAGCTGTTAAAGGCATTGATCGTCTTGGGTGACCTGAGCTAAAGTCCAAAAAACATATTTGAAATGGTACTAGACCACCGCTCGACCACAGGCATTTTTTGGATCCTGAGTGCACAAAGAACTCAGACAAAAGCTGATTGAAAAACTATTTTGGCCTGACAACAAGTTGACTAAAGCAGAAACAGACTGGACTGGTACAGGCTATTCTCCATTCTCACAGATCTACACATACAGGCAGTCTACACAGATAGCTACAGACTGTCAGTCTGTATGTGATATGCATGCCATAGTAAACTTGTTGATGACCCTTATATATACTGTATTTAGGGGATTTGTATAATGTTAAAACATGTATTCAACAAGACATAACACAACAACAACACTACAATGTTCACGTGGGTTTGGTTACCCATGCACAGTGTTTCTCCTTTAACCTGTCTCTCTCCCTTCTCTGTAGATGTTTGGCTGTGGTGCGGTGGCCCAGCTGGTGCTAAGTGGTGGCTCCCATGGAATGTTCCTCACCGTCAACTTTGCCTTTGGCTTCGCTGCTACACTGGGCATCCTGGTCAGCGGACAGATCTCAGGTGAGGGGGGCGTTACTGTCTGAGAGTAGTGAGTCTATTGGGAGTCATCGGTTGCCTATTGTGACAGACACATTATACCTAAGGTAAACTGACACTAATATAAAGTGCAATATTTACCCTTGTCGATGTTTTTTTCTTTAGGTAAAACAGTCAGAGGGAAAGAGAGAGAGAGAGAGAGAGAGAGAAAGGGTGAGAGAGCGAGAGAGAGAGCGCAGTAGAAAACAGTAGACATCAGAGAAGCTCACAGAGACAAGTACGATGCTGGCTTGCCCCTTGAATTTTAAAGCCATTGGGTCCATGATTGAAAGGAAAGTGTGAAATCGCAAATTGCGTTATTACTTTATTTACTATACAAGGATTCATCTGTCAAAGCAAAGGAACATAGATTTCCACAGTTCACTTGTGCCCACGTTTTTCAATGCCTAATACACATGGCAGCCTTGAAAATAAAATTAATCTCTCCAATTTACTGTCACAGAGACCTCCCGTCCTAACAGGCATTTACTGAGTCTACCTACTATTGTGGCAGATAGTCCTTTTTTTCCCTCAGAGAAAAGATTTTAAGAGAATCATCTTTGGTCTTGATAGGCTCTGGTTGTTTTCCCTCACTAATTTTCTCTCACTCAGAGACTTGATTTTAAGAGAGATGGTCTTGGGTGTTTTTTACTCAGAGAAAATTGAATAGAATAGAATGAAATTGACAAATGGAAATTCACCATTTTCCAAATTTTTCTTTGTCACAGGAGGCCACCTGAACCCAACGGTGACCTTTGCCCTCTGTCTATTGGGGAGAGAACCTTGGAGGAAATTCCCTGTGTTTTTCTTGTTCCAGACTATAGGGGCCTTCCTGGGAGCTGGGATCATATTTGGCATGTATTTTGGTTAGTAGGATTCTGATCATTTATATTTTCAGAAATGTACAAACAGCAACAATAGTTTTTCCAGTGGCCATATTTCACCGAAAACATTCTCAAGACTGTCAAAGTTCAGACTGTCTGAAAATAACTGTTATTTTCTCCCTAAGGGAGTTTCAAGGTTCTACAGCTACTGTAGATGATACCACATACACTGTGATCTCTTATATCTTACCGTGGTTTCTCCAGATGCGTTGTGGGACTACGGCCAAGGAACACTGATCGTTGTGGGGGAGAATGCCACTGCTGGGATCTTTGCCACATATCCCTCCAAACATCTCACTCTGGTTAATGGATTCTTTGACCAGGTACATTCACGCTATTAGTACACTATAGTATATTAGTATTCCGTATTAGGACAGCCTCAGAATCACAAGTAGTTATATGGAATATTATCCTGTATAAAACCATTGTACATAACAACATGCACATTCCTGCAACAACCATGTAAAACTGAGCTTGGCTGTGTTACAGATTATAGGCACAGCAGCTCTGATCGTGTGTATCCTGGCCATTGTGGACCCCTACAACAACCCCATCCCCCGTGGCCTGGAGGCCTTCACGGTGGGGTTTGTGGTGCTGGTCATTGGCCTGTCAATGGGCTTCAACTCAGGCTACGCTGTCAACCCTGCCAGGGACCTGGGCCCACGCATCTTTACTGCCCTGGCTGGCTGGGGTGGTGAGGTCTTCACGTGAGTTTTGGATTTATCTCCTGTTTTTCTTTTTCTGTGTAATAGCTCTGCTTTCCCTGTTCTCCATAAACATACAACCTTGTCTCTGTCTTGATCTCCCACAGGGCTAGTGCCTACTGGTTCTTTGTGCCAATCTTTGCCCCCTTCATTGGTGCAGTGTTGGGGGTGATGGTGTACCAGCTGATGGTAGGGTACCATGTGGAGGGAGAAGCCCGAGAGAAGAAGGAAGAGGAGGAGAAGGAGGAGCAAGATGAAAGGCTCAAATTGTCCAGCCTAACTACCAAGGACAGTGCATGAGTTCATGAATATTCCTACCGTGACCCATTTTAAACACTCTTTATGTAAATAATATATATGTGTGTAGTACACTCTTAGATAAAATGGTTTTAAAAAAGTTATTTGACTGTCCCCATAGGATAACCCTTTTGGGTTCCATGTAGAACCCTCTGCGGAAAAGGTTCTACATGGAACCCAAAAGGGTTCTTCCAAAGGTTCTCCTATGGGGACAACAACTTTCTTTTCTAAGAGTGTATCTTTTTATAGATTTTATATCTTGCCTTGATTACAAACACATTTCCTTGTGGGTATTATTAAAGTATAACTTCTCAATCAATCATTCATTCATCATTTCCCACCAGGCTCAACCTCGGGAGACAGTAAGGATCGATCGAAACAGTTTGTCAACTGTACACACACACTGTAGCTGCAGCTTCAGTATGTCCACCACTTTCAACATCAGAAACTCCTTCAAATCTAGAAAATAACAAAACAAAAACAGTCTTTCTTTATGCCACCTTGCTGACAAAACTGCTATAGTGATGCTTTGGCACAGATAAACAGGAAAACAAAAAGCTCAGTGCTGAAGAAGTATCACCTCACATACATTTGAAATGTGGTGCTTTGTTGAATTTGTGTCAGGATCCAAGAGATTACATTGCATCTAGATTTTACAAAATTTTGCCCTTACAGTAAGGATTCTGGTTCTACTGAATTTGCCATGCTATATACATAGAACTATAATCTAAACTATCCTTATATTTACATGTATATTTTACACATTCATTTTACACATATAGCTCAGACACTGCCACTAACCAAGCAATAGAGTCTGTTGTACACGCACTAACATTATAGGGGCGCTGCAGCATTACCAGTATGATCCTATCCATTTAAAATGTGAGTGAGATCTTTCAAAGAGCTATGCTGAACAGTTTACTGAAATGACAACAAAAAAAAGATGACTGAAATCAATATAACTTTGGAACGCTTTACGATACACTGTGAGAAAAAGAACTAACATGATTGACTGCTTCAGGTAAATCTTCAATAGCCTGATTTAAAAAGGTCAACGTGTTCGTGGTAAATGTCAAACAAACAAACAAAATATTTGTTTACCTCTAAATACAGTTCCAAAACCTTGAATTGTTTGCCTCTTTACATTTGCTAGTACCAAATTCTGGGTAACCTACTTGAACACAGCAGTGATATTTCTATATTGTAACCACAGCCTATGCCATATGACACTGTCATGTCGATTGGTTTTCAACACATATCTTCAGGCATAAGTCTGCTGTGGCCTGCTAGCATGATTTGCTGATAGAGTGTGAAAAGAGGGTAAAAGAGGATATGGTGGATAAGATGCAGGCAGGTGAACTGTAGGACTATATTTCAAGCTTGTCTTGAGGGTCAAGAGGAGTTCCTCTGATCTGTTCTTTATTAACTGCCTAGTGCCTGCTAACTCTACTATCGTTGGCTCACATTAACAGAGTGGTTAAGGGAAGACACACAATATCAATATTTCACAGTTATTCTCATAAGAAACCAAGCATTGGCCAACAGTATAACAAATACTGCTCTTAAAAACCTCTCTGGGGTAGGTGGGACGCTTGCGTCCCACATGGCCAATAGCCAGGGAAAATGCAGAGCGCCAAATTCAAATACATTTCTATAAAAATCTAACTTTCATTCAATTACACATGCAAGATAGCAAATTAAAGCTACACTCGTTGTGAATCCAGCCAACATATCAGATTTCAAAAAAGCTTTTCGGCGAAAGCATAAGATGCTATCATCTGATGATAGCACAACAGTAAACAATGAGAGTAGCATATTTCAACTCTGCAGGCGCGTCACAAAACGCAGAAATAAAATATAAATCATGCCTTACCTTTGTCGAGCTTCTTTTGTTGGCACTCCTACATGTCCCATAAACATCACAAATGGTCTTTTGTTCGATTAATTCCATCGGTATATATGCAAAATGTCAATTTATTTGGAGTGTTTGATCCAGAAAAAAACATTGCTTCCAACTTACGCAATGTCGCTACAAGATATCTCAAAAGATACCTGTAAACTTTGCCAAAACATTTCAAACTACTTTAGTAATACAGGTATTTCTAAACGTATAGGTATTTCTAAACGTATATAAATCGATCAAATGAAGACGGGATGATCTGTGTTCAATACAGGAGCAAAACAAACTGTCGCTGGATACGCGCCTCTATCAAAAGGTACACATGAAGTGACGTTCTGAGCTATGGTACTTCTTCATTACACAAAGGAAAAATCTCAACCAATTTCTACAAACTGGTGACATCCAGTGGAAGTGGTAGGAACTGCAGGAAAGACAGTGACTTAAAAAAAGAATTCTGAATGGTTTGTCCTCGGGGTTTCATTGGCTAAATATTTATCTGTTATTTTACCAGGTAAGTTGACTGAGAACACATTCTCATTTGCAGCGACGACCTGGGGAATAGTTACAGGGGAGAGGAGGGGGATTAATGAGCCAATTGTAAACTGGGGATTATTAGGTGATGGTTTGAGGGGCAGATTGGAAATTTAGCCAGGACAGCACTACTCTTACAGTAAGTGCCATGGGATCTTTAATGACCTCAGAGAGTCAGGACACCTGCTTAACATCCCATCCAAAAGACAGCACCCTACACAGGGCAGTGTCCTCAATCACTACCCTGGGGCAATAGACCAGGGGAAAGAGTGCCTCCTTATGTCCCTCCAACATCACTTCCAGCAGCATCTGGTCTCCCATCCAGGAACTGACCAGGACAAAGCCTGCTTAGCTTCAGAAGCAAGTCAGCAGTGGTATGCTGCTGTTGTACACACAGTTCTGTTATACACACAGACATGATTCAAACAGTTTTAGAAACTTCAGAGTGTTTTCTATCCAATACTAATAATAATATGCATATATCAGGATCTGGGACAGAGTAGGATAGGAGGCAGTTCGGTTTGGGCACGCTATTTATCCAAAAGTGAAAATGCTGCCCCCGACCCCAAACAGGTTAATCTGTTACCAGATCTGTTCAAGTTCTGTTCATTCCTTCAATATGAAACAGCAGTGGAAGCTGGCAGACAGAAAATACCTAAAGTGTTAAAATATGTGGTCATTTTCTAAGCTGAGGATATGGTGTTCTCCTAAGGTGTTGCATAAGAGAGAAAAAACAAATCAACAGACATCATGAAGGAAAAATCCAATAAATCAGAGAATAAACACTAACGCACAGCAGAGTTTTCTGAGACTGTTTGTCAACAGTACACACATACACACACATACAAACACACACATTGACAAACACTGTAGCTGCAGCTTCAGTATATGTGTCACTTTCAACATCAGAAATTCCTTCAAATCTAGAAAATAAAACTTCCTTTATGCTACCTTGTTGACAAAATGCTATAGCGATGCTTTGGCACAGATAAACAGGAAAACAAAATGCTCAAAGCTGAAGAAGTATCACCTCTCACGCATTTCAAATGTGGTGCTTTGTTGAATTTGTGACAGCATCCAAGAGACGATAGGACACCTAGATAAAGCCATCAAAGGAAGTTGAGCACCAGTATACAGTTGGACTATTTTTACTATGATTTGCCCAAATAGTTAAGATTCTATACTGAACAAAAATATAAAGGCAACATGTAAAGTGTTCGTCCCATGTTTTATGAGCTGAAATAAAAGATCCCAGTAATTTTCCATATGCACAAAAAGCTTATTCCTCTCAAATTTTGTGCATACACGTTTTTGCATTCCTGTTAGTGAGCCTTTTTCCTTTGACAAGATAATTCATAAACCTGACAAGTGTGGCATATCAAGAAGCTGAATGATCATTACACAGGTGCACCTTGTGCTGGGGACAATAAAAGGCCCATCTAAAATGTGCAGTTTTTTCACACAACACAATGCAACATATGTCACAAGTTTTGAGGAAGATCGCAATTGGCATGCCGACTGCAGGAATGTCAACCACAGTGGTTGCCAGAGATTTGAATGCTAATTTCTCTAATATATGCTGCCTCCAACACTGTTTTATTACGTCCAACCGGCCTCACAACCGCAGACCACGTGTAACCATGCCAGCCCAGGTCCTCCACATTCAGATTCTTCACCTGCGGGATCATCTGAGACTAGCCAACCAAACAGCTGATTAAACTGTGGGTTTGCACAACTAAAGAATTTCTGCACAAACTGTCAGAAACAGTCTCAGGGAAGCTCATCTGCATGCTCGTCATCCTCACCAGGGTCTTGACCTGACTGCAGTTCGGGGTAGGAACGGACTTCAGTGGGCAAATGGTTACCTCCGATGGCCACTGGCACGCTGGAAAGTGTACTTTTCACGGATCAATCCCAGGTTCAACTGTACCAGGCAGATGCATGGCTTTGTGTGGGCAAGCGGTTTGCTGATGTCAACATTGTGAACAGAGTGCCCAAAGCTGATGGTGGGGTTATGGTATGGGAAAGAATAAGCTATGGACAATGAACACAATTGCATTTTATTGATTGCAATTTGAATGTACAGAGATAACGTGAAGAGATCCTGAGGCCCATTGTCATGCCATTCATCCGCCGCCAATCAACTCAAGGTAGAGCATGACAATGCACAGCCCCATGTCACAATTCCTGGAAGATGAAAATGTCCCAGTTCTTCCATGGCCTGCATACTCACCAGACATGTCACCCATTGAGCATGTATGGGATGCTCTCGATCGACATGTACGACAGTGTGTTCCAGTTCCCGCCAATATCCAGAAACTTTGCACAGCCATCGAAGAGGAGTGGGACAATATTCCACAGGCCACAATCAACAGCCTGATCAACTCTATGCGAAGGAGATGTGTTGCGCTGTATGAGACAAATGGTGGTCACACCAGATACTAACTGGTTTTCTGATCCACACACGCCCCTATCTTTTCATTAAGGTATATGTGACCAACATATGCATATCTGTATTCCCAGTCACGTGAAATCAATAGATTAGGGCCTAATGAACTGTAACTCAATAAAATCTTTGAAATTGTTGCATGTTGCCTTTTTATTTCTGTTCAGTATAGTTCTACTGAATTCTATGAACAAAGAACTATAATCTAAACTATCCTAATATCTACAAGTATGTTTTCCACATTCATTTCACACATACAGTGCCTTCAGAAACTATTCAGATGTCTTGACTTTTTCCACATTTTGTTACGTTACAGCCTTATTCTAAAATGGATTCAAAAAACTTTTTACTCATCAATTTACACAAAATACCCGATGTGACGAAAAAATAAAAATGGTTATAGAAATTTTAGCAAATTTTTGAAAAATAAAAAACAGAAATACCTTATTTACATAAGAATTCAGACCTTTTGCTATGAGACTCGAAATTGAGCTCAGGTGCATCCTGCTTCCATTGATCATCCTTGTGATGTATCTACAACTTGATTGATACAACTTGAGTCCATCTGTGGTAAATTCAATTGATTGGACATGATTTGGAAAGGCACACACCTGTCTATACAAGGTCCCACAGTTGATAGTGCATGTCAGAGCAAAAACCAAGCCACGAGGTCGAAAGAATTGTCCGTAGAGCCCCGAAACAGAATTGTGTCAAGGTAAAGATCTGGGGAAGGGTACCAAAAAATGTCTGCAACACTGAAGGTCCCCAAGAACACAGTGGCCTCCATTATTCTTAAATCATTATTCTTAAATGGAAGCTGATCGCAAGAACCTGGTGGTCAATCTAACAGAGCTCTAGAGTTCTTCTGTGGAGATGGGAGAACCTTCGAGAAGGACAACTATCTCTGCGAGTGGCCAGACGGAAGCCACTCCTCAGTAAACGGCACACGATAGCCCACTTGGAGTTTGCCAAAAGGCACCTAAAGACTCTCAGACCATAAGAAACAAGATTCTCTGGTCTGATGAAACCAAGATTGATCTCTTTGGCCTGAATGCCAAGCGTCACATCTGGAGGAAAACTGGTACCATCCCTACGGTGAAGCATGGTGGTGGCAGCATGCTGTGGGGGTGTTTTTCAGCAGAAAGGACTGGGAGACTAGTCAGAATCGAGGAAAAGATGAACGGAACAAAGTACAGAGAGATCCTTGATGAAAATCTGCTACAGAGCGCTCAGGACCTCAGACTGGGGTGAACATACACCTTCCAACAGGAAGACTGGCTTTGGGAAAAGTCTCTGAATGTCCTTGAGTGGCTCAGCCAGAGCCCGGACTTGAACCCGATCTAACATGTCTGGAAAGACCTGAAAAAATAGCAGTGCAGCGACACTCCCCATCCAACCTGACAGAGCTTGAGAGGATCTGCAGAGAATGGGAGAAACTCCCCAAATACAGGTGTGCCAAGCTTGTTGTGTCATACCCAGGAAGACTCTAGGCTGTAATCGCTGCAAAATATGCTTCAACAAAGTACAGGGTAAAGAGTCTTATGAGAATGTGATATTTCCGTCGTTTTTTTTATATTAAACTTGTTAAAAATGTATAAAAACCTGTTTTTGCTTTGTCTGTTTGTATTGGGTATTGTGTGTAGATTGAGGATGGGGATTTAATCCATTTTTGAATAAGGCTGTAACGTAACAAAATGTGGAAAAAGTCAAGGGGTCTGAATACTTTCCGAAGGCACTGTATAGCTCAGACATTGACACTAACAAAGCCATACAGTCTGTAGTACACACACTAATATTACAGGGGCGCTGCAGCATTGCCAGTATGATTCTATCATTATAAAATGTGAGTGAGATCTTTCAAAGAGCTATGCTGAACAGATTACTAAAATCTTCACCACCATTTTCATGGTCTTTCTCTTAGCTCCACAGACTCACAGGTAGTGTGCTAGGTTTTTCCACATCTTCTACCAGATGTGTATCATACTGTATGTGTCTTTGTTTCTGGGACCTGAGCCAAACCTAACTTTGGACAGCTTTACGGTACACTGTGAAAAAGAACCAATATGATTGACTGCTTCAGGTAAACCTTCAATAGACTGATTTAAAAAGGTCAACGTGTTCGTGGTAAATGTCCAACAAACAAACAAAAAATAGGTGACTGACTATTTGTTTACCTCTAAATACAGTTCCAAAACCTTGAATTGTTTGCCTGTTTACATTTGCTAGTACCAACTTCTGGAGTATCCTTCTTGAACAAAGCAGTAATGATTCTATATCGTAACCACAGCCTATATCCTATGGCACTGACACGTCGATTGGTTTTCAATACATTTCGTCATAGTCATACAGTGGGGAGAACAAGTATTTGATACACTGACGATTTTGCAGGTTTTCCTACTTACAAAGCATGTAGAGGTCTGTAATTTTTTATCATAGGTACACTTTAACTGTGAGACACGGAATCTAAAACTAAAATCCAGAAAATCACATTGTATGATTTTTAGGTAATTCATTTGCATTTTATTGCATGATTTAAGTATTTGATACATCAGAAAAGCAGAACTTAATATTTGGTACAGAAACCTTTGTTTGCAATTACAGAGATCATAAGTTTCCTGTAGTTCTTGACCACTGTAATCCGCTGTGGTCTGCTTGCATGATTTGCTGATAGTGTGAAAAGAGGGTAAAAGAGGATACGGTGGATAAGATGTAGGCAGGTGTACTGTAGGACTACATTTCACTCTCGTCTTGAGGACAGGGAGGGTAAGCAGGAATTCCTGTGATCTGTTCTTATCTAAAAAGCTGCTTACTCTACTACCATTGGCTCACGTTAACAGAGTGGTTAAAGGAAAACACATGAGATCAATACACACACAGCTATTTTCATAAGAAACCAAGCATTGGTCAACAGTATAACAAATACTGCTCTTCATCTGTTACCAGATCTGTTCAAGTTCTGTTCATTCCTTCAATATGAAACAGCAGTGGAAGCTGGCAGACAGAAAATATCAGAAGTGTGAAGATATGTGGTAATTTTCTAAACTGAGGATATGGTGTTCTCCTACGGTGTTGCGTAAGAGAGGAAAGTGAAAACAACAGACATCATGGAGGCGAAATCCCATAAATCAGAAAATGGCCACTAATGCATCACAGAGTTGGCAGAGACGGTTTGTCAACGTTGTACACACACATATATACACACACAGTGTATCTGCAGCTTCAGTATGTCCGTCACTTTCAACATCAGAAATTCCTTCAAATCTAGAAAATAACAAAACAAAAACAGTCTCCCTTTATGCCACCTTGCTGACAAAACCGCTATAGTGATGCTTTGGCACAGATAAACAGGAAAACAAAAGGCTCAAAGCTGAAGAAGTATCACCTCTCACGCATTTGAAACGGGGTGCTTTGTTGAATTTGTGTCAGGATCCAAGAGACGATAGGACACCTAGATAAAGCCATCAAAGGAAGTTGAGCACCAGTATACAGTTGGACTGTTTTTACCATGTTTTGCCGTTAAAGTTAGAATTCTAGTTCAAATCAAATGTATTTATATAGCCCTTCGTACATCAGCTGATATCTCAAAGTGCTGTACAGAAACCCAGCCTAAAACCCCAAACAGCAAGCAATGCAGGTGTAGAAGCACGTTCTACTGAATTCTATTAACATACAACTATAATCTCAACTATCCTTATATCTACATGTATATTTTACACATTCATTTTACACATATAGCTCAGACCCAGACTATCCAAGCCAACCAGTCTGTAGTACACACATTAACATTACAGGGCCTCTGCAGCATTATCAGTATGATCCCCACATTTTAAAATATGAGTGAGATCTGTCAAAGAGCTATGCTGAACATATTACTACAATCTTCACTACCACTTTCATGTTCTTTCCCTCAGCTCCACAGACTCACAGGTGGTGTGCTAGGTTTTTCTACCTGTTAACTTCTATCAGATGTCTATCACATGTGCTTGTGTTTCTGGGACCTAAGCCAAATCTAACTTTGAACCGCTTTACGGTACACTGTGAGAAAAAGAACCAAGATGGTTGACTGCTTCAGGTAAACTTTCAATAGCCTGATTAAAAAGGTCAACGTGTTCGTGGTAAATGTCCAACAAACAAACTAAAAATAGGTTACTGACTATTTGTTTACCTCCAAATACAGATCCAAAACCTTGTTTGCCTCTTTACATATGTTAGTCGCAAATTCTGGGGTATCCTAATGGTTCTATATCGTAACCACAGCTTCTATACCATATCACACAGTCATGTCGATTGGTTTTCAATACATTTCGTCAGGCATAAGTCCGCTGTGGCCTGCTAGCATGATTTGCTGATAGAGTGTGAAAAGAGGGTATGGTGGATAAGATGCAGGCAGGTGAACTGTAGGACTATATTTCAAGCTTGTCTTGAGGGTCAAGAGAAGTTCCTCTGATCTGTTCTTTATTAAAGAGCTCTACTGCCTAGTGCCTGCTTACTCTACTATCGTTGGCTCACATTAACAGAGTGGTTAAGGGAAGACACATGAGATCAATATATCACATCTATTCTCGTACGAAACCAAGCATTGGCCAACAGTATAACAAATACTGCTCCTAATCTGTTACCAGATCTGTTCAAGTTCTGTTCATTCCTTCAATATGAAACAGCAGTGGCAGCTGGCAGATAGAAAATACCAGAAGTGTGAAGATATGTGGTAATTTTCTAAGCTGAGGATATGGTGTTCTCGTAAGGTGTTACGTAAGAGAGAGAAAACAGAAAACAAGTAAGTGCAAAATCCCATAAATCAGAAAATGGCCACTAATGCATCACAGAGTTGAATGAAACTCCCATCAACTACTGTATTTAATTTCAAATAGGGGGTGCTTATATTTGTCTTGTTTCACACATGTGGAAATGGAAATGTATTTTTTGCATATCCCACTAGCCAAGACACCCTCAGAGATTGGGGTCACAGCCAGGGATCAGCCATTATTGAAGGTGTCCCCGGAGCAATTAGGTGTAAGCACCTTGCTCAAGGGCAGATCGACAGATTTTTCACTTAGTCGGCATGGGGATTTGAACTAGCAACCTTTTCGACTCTGAAATGTAGTCACTGGATTTCCTCCAAGTTTGTTAGCTGATCTTGAATGATCATTATGTGGTCAGGGCTTACTTTTCAGAGCAATCTACGTGCCTCTACACACCACATACCGCAACTTTTTGTTGAGTGTCCTCACAGTAACTTGAGTTCAGGAAACCACTGATGGTGACAACTATCCAAGACCATTATCCACCACAAAATGATATTTTTTTTAAATTGTAAAATCCTTCCACTCTCTCACATTTTCAGAGGGAGAATAAATGTCATCAGTGAAATTCTCTCAGGTCTAGGGAGGCAATATCAATGAGTGATATGGCCAAACCCAGTCAAACTCATTCTGCTGCTTAAACTTCAGAGGTGTGTGTGACATTTGAAATTCCTGTATGGCATGACCTTTGAGGCAGGAGAACAGGAGGAATCACCAAATACATCTGGTGTCACTCATTCTCCATGCAACTAAAATGACCTGATTTATCTACGGTGAGCTCCAAAAGTATTGGGACAGTGACAAATGTTTTGTTGTTTTGGCTCTGTAATCCAGCACTTTAGATTTGAAATGGTACAATGACTATAAGGTTAAAATGCAGACTGTAAGCTTAAATTTGATGGTATTTTCATCAAATCAAATCGTATTGGTCACATACACATGGTTAGCAGAAATGCTTGTGCTTCTAGTTCCGACAGTGCAGTAATATCTAACAAGTAATCTAACAAGTACCTAATACACACAAATCTACTGGGGTGAATGAGAATATGTACTTGTAAGTATATGGATAAGGGATGGCCGAGCGGCATAGGCAAGGTGCAGTAGATGGTATAAAATACAGTATATACATGTGATATGAGTAATGTAAGATATGTAAACAATATTAAAAGTGGCAATATTTAAAGTGTCATTGTTTAAAGTGACTAGTGATCCATTTATTAAAGTGTCCAGTGATTGGGTCTCAATGTAGGCAGCAGCCAATCTGAGTTAGTGATTGCTGTTTAGCAGTCTGATGGCCTTGAGATAGAAGATGTTTTTCAATCTCTCGGTCACAGCTTTGATGCACCTGTACTGACCTCGCCTTCTGGATGATAGCGGGGTGAACAGGTAGTGGCTCGGGTGGATATTGTCCTTGATGATCTTTTTGGCATTCTTGTGGAATCAGGTGCTGTAGGTGTCATGTAGGGCAGGTAGTTTTCCCAATGGTGAGGCTTTGTGCAGACTGCACCACTCTCTGGAGAGCCTTGTGGTTGAGGGTGGTGCAGTTGCCGTACCAGGTAATACAGCCCGACAGGATGCTCTCAATTGTGCATCTGTATAAGTTTGTCAGGGTTTGGTTGACAAGTCACATTTCTTCAGCCTCCTGAGGTTGAAGAGGTGCTGTTGAACCTTCTTCACCACACTGTCTGTGTGGGTGGTCCATTTCAGTTTGTCTGTGATGTGTACGCCAAGGAACTTAAAACTTTCCACCTTCTCCACTGCTGTCCCTTCGATGTGGATAGGGGGGTGCTTCCTCTGCTCTTTCCTGAAGTCCATGATCATCTCCTTTGTTTTGTTGATGTTGAGTGAGATGTTGTTTTCCTGACACCACACTCCGAGTGTCCTCACCTCCTCCCTGTAGGCTGTCTCGTCGTTGTTGGTGATCAGGCCCACTATTGTTGTGTCGTCTGCAAACTTGATGATTGAGTTGGAGGCGTGCATGGCCATGCAGTCGTGGGTGAACAGGGAGTAAAGGAGAGGGCTGAGCACATCCCCTCAGCGAAGTGGAGACGTTGTTTCCTACCTTCACCACCTGGGGGCGGCCCATCAGAAAGTCGAAGGCCCAGTTAAAAAAGGGCGGGGTAGAGACCCAGGGCCTCCAGCTTCATGGTGGAAGGTACTATGGTGTTGAATGCTGAGCTGTAGTCAATGAACAGCATGCTTTCATAGGTATTATTTTTGTCCAGATGGGATAGGGCAATGTGCAGTGTGATGGCAATTGCGTCATCTGTGGACCTGTTGTGGCGGTATGCAAACTGAAGTGGGTCTAGGGTGGCCGGTAAGGTGGCGGTGACTAGCCCCTCAAAGCACTTCATGATGACAGAAGTGAGTGCTACGGGGTGGTAGTCATTTAGTTCAGTTATCTTTGCCTTCTTATAGGAACAATGGTAACCATCTTGAAGCATGTAGAGACAACAGACTGGGATAAGGAGTGATTGAATATGTCCGTATGCACACCAGCCAGCTGGTCTGTGCATGCTCTGAGGACGCGGCTAGAGATGCCGTCCGGGCCAGCAGCCTTGCGAGGGTTAACAAGTTTAAATGTTTTACTCACATCCGCCATGGAGAAGGAGAGGGGGAGGACGCAGTCTTTGTTAGCGAGCCGTGACGGTGGCACTCTATTATCTTCAAAGCGGGTAAAGAAGGTGTTTAGTTTGTTTGGAAGCGCGATGTCGGTGTTCGTGACGTGGCTGTTTTTGTTTCTGTAGTCCCTGATTTCCTGTAGACCCTGCCACATAGACCCTGCCACATGTGTCTGAGCCGTTGAATTGCGACTCCACCTTGTCCCTGTATCGGCATTTCGCTTGTTTGATTGCCTTGCAGAGGGAATAACTACACTGTTCAAATTCAGCCATATTTCCAGACCTCTTTCCATTATTAAATGCGGTGGATTGAGCTTTCAGGTTTGTGTGAATGCCGCCATCCATCCACGGTTTCTGGTTAGGGTAGGTTGTAAGTCGCAGTGGGTACAACATCTCAAATCAAATCAAAACAAAGTTTATTTGTCACATGCGCTGAATACAGTGAAATGCTTACTTACAGGCTCTAACCAATAGTGCAAAAAAGGTATTAGGTGAACAATGGGTAGGTAAAGAAATAAAACAACAGTAAAAAGACAGGCTATATACAGTAGCGAGGCTATAAAAGTAGCGAGGCTACATACAGACACCGGTTAGTCAGGCTGATTGAGGTAGTATGTACATGTAGATATGATTAAAGTGATTATGCATCAATGATGAACAGAGAGTAGCAGTAGCGTAAAAGAGGGGTTGGCGGGTGGTGGGTGGGACACAATGCAGATTGCCCGGTTAGCCAATGTGCGGGAGCACTGGTTGGTCTGCCCAATTGAGGTAGTATGTACATGAATATATAGTTAATGTGACTATACATATATGATAAACAGAGAGTAGCAGCAGCGTAAAAAGAGGGGTTGGGGGGGGGGGGGGACACAAACACAATGCAAATAGTCCAGGTAGCCATTTGATTACCTGTTCAGGAGTCTTATGTCTTGGGGGTAAAAACTGTTGAGAATCCTTTTTGTCCTAGACTTGGCACTCCGGTACCGCTTCACGTGGGGAAGTAGAGAGAACAGTCTATGACTGGGGTCTTTGACAATTTTTGGGGCCTTCCTCTGACACCGCCTGGTGTAGAGGTCCTGGATGGCAGGCAGCTTAGCCCCAGTGATGTACTGGGCCGTACGCACTACCCTCAGTTGTTCCTTGCGGTCAGAGGCCGAGCAGTTGCCATACCAGGCATTGACCTGCTCCACTACAGCCCCGCCGATGAGAATGGGGGCGTGCTCGGTCCTCCTTTCCTGTAGTCTCTCCTTAGTCTTGGTTATGTTGAGGGATAGGTTGTTATTCTTGCACCACCTGGCCAGGTCTCTGACTTCCTCCCTGTAGGCTGTCTCATCGTTGTCGTTGATCAGGCCTACCACTGTTGTGTAGTCTGCAAACTTAATGATGGTGTTGGAGTCGTGCCTGGCCATGCATTCATGAGTGAACAGGGAGTACAGGAGGGGACTGAGCACGCACCCCTGGGGAGCTCCAGTGTTGAGGATCAGCGTGGCAGATGTGTTGCTACCTACCCTCGCCACCTGGGGGTGGCCCGTCAGGAAGTCCAGGATCCAGTTGCAGAGGGAGGTGTTTAGTCTCAGGATCCTTAGCTTAGTGATGAGCTTGGAGGGTATTATGGTGTTGAACGCTGAGCTGTAGTCAATGAATAGTATTCTCACATAAGTGTTCCTTTTGTCCAGGTGGGGAAGGGCAGTATGGAGTGCAATAAATATTGCATCATCTGTGGATCTGCTTGGGCAGATTGGAGTGGGTCTAGGGTTTCTGGGCTAATGGTGTTGATGTGAGCCATTACCAACCTTTCAAAGCACTTCATGGCTACAGACGTGAATGCTACGGGTCTGTAGTCATTTAGGCAGGTTGCCTTTGTGTTCTTGGGCACAGGGACTATGGTGGTCTGCTTGAAACATATTGGTATTACAGACTTAATCAGGGACATGTTGAAAATATCAGTGAAGACAGCTGCCAGTTGGTCAGCACATGCCCGGAGCACATGTCCTGGTAATCCGTCTGGCCCCGCAGACTTGTGAATGTTGACCTGTTTAAAGGTCTTACTCACGTCGGCTACGGAGAGCGTGATCACACAGTCGCCTGGAACAGCTGGAGCTCTCATCCATGCCTCAGAAGTGATTTAGCTCGTCTGGTAGGCTTGTGTCACTAGGCAGCTCGCGGCTGTGCTTCCCTTTGTAGTCTGTAATAGCTTGCAAGCCCTGTCACATAAGATGAGAGTCGGAGCCGGTGTAGTATGATTCAATCTTTACCCTGTATTGATGCTTTGCCTGTTTGATGGTTCATCGCAGGGCATAGCAGGAAAGCGGCAGAAACCTTGAAAGCGGCAGCTCTGCCCTTAAGCTCAGTGCAAATGTTGCCTGTAATCCATGGGGATGACGTCCTCGATGCACTTATTGTTAAAGCCAGTGACTGATGTGGTGTACTCCTCAATGCCATCGGAAGATTCCCGGAACATTTTCCAGTCTGTGATAGCAAAACAGTCCAATGCTCTTAATAAACGTACTCACCGAGTCATTGTATAGGTCAATGTTGTTGTCTGAGGCTGACCGGAACATATTCCAGTCTGAGTGATCAAAACAATCTTGAAGCGTGGCTTCCGATTGGTCAGTCCAGTGTTGAACGGTTCTCGTCACTGGTACATCCTGTTTGAATTTCTGCCTACAAGACAGAATGAGCAAAATGCAGTCATGGTCAGATTTTCCGAAGGAAGGGCGGCGGAGGGCTATGTATGCATCGTGGAAGTTAGAGTAGCAGTGATCGAGAGTATTAGCCCTGTGTGCAATCAATGTGCTGATAGAATTTAGGTAGCCTTGTTCTCAAATCTGCTTTGTTAAAATGTAGCCCTCAAATATATGGTTTCCAGTTTACATCGAGTCCAGGGAAATTCCTTGAGGGGCGTCTTGGTGTTCGCTCGCGGGGGAATGTACACCACTGTGACTATAACTGATGAGAATTCTCTTGGTAGTTAAAATGGCAGGCATTTGATTGTGAGGAATTCTAGGTCAGGTGAGCAGAAGGACTTGACTTCCTGTATGTTGTTATGATTACACCATGAGTCGTTATTCATAAAGCTTACACCCCGCCCTTCCTCTTCCCAGAGAGGTGTTTATCGCTCTCGGCGCGATGTATAGAGAAGCCTGGAGGCTGAACCGATTCCGGCAACATACCAGAAAGAGCCATGTTTCCGTGAAACAGAGAATGTTACAATGGATGGCAACCCTCAAATTTTGTTTACCTTGTTGTCAAGAGACTGGACATTGGCGAGTAGTATACTCGGGAGCGGTGTGCGATGTGCACGTCTACGGAGCCTGACCAGAAGGCGGCTCCGTCTGCCCCTTCTGCGGCACCATTGTTTTGGGTCGCCTACTGGGATGAGATCCATTGTCTTGGGTGGTGGTCCGAATAGTGGATCCGCTTCTGGAAAGTCATATTCCTGGTCGTAATGTTGGTAAATTGACATTGCTCTTATATCCAATAAATCTTCCCGGCTGTATTGTATGTAATAAGACTTAAGATTTCCTGGGGTAACAATGTAAGAAATAATACATTAAAAAAACTATACTGCAAAGTTTCCTAAGAACGCGAAGCGAGGTGACCATCTCTGTTGGCAACATTTTCAGAGTATCCACATCGAGTTATCCGTTTAGAAATGACAGAACATTCTGTACATAGTCCCCCTTGTGTAACTCTTTCACTCATCATTATTCACATTTCATTCAGGATTATCCGTAATCATGGTAGCACCCACATTAATGTAGAAGTGTTTAGAAATACAGTTGAAGTTGGAAGTTTACATTCATTTAGGTTGGTTTGCTTTTCCAACCACTCCACAAATTTCCTGTTAACAAACTATAGTTTTGGCAAGTCGTTTAGGACATCTACTTTGTGCATGACACAAGTCATTTTCCCAACAATTGTTTACACACAAGATTATTTCACTTATAATTCACTGTATCACAATTCCAGTGGGTCAGAAGTTTACTGTGCCTTTAAACAGCTTGGACAATTCCAGAAAGTTATGTCAGAGGTCTACAAAAACATTGTAGACCTCAGCTCCTCCTCATTGAGTCTCCCCACATACCTGTTGTTTAGGGTTTTTCTTGGCTCCAAAAACACAACCCAGATATTGACTGGACTACAGGTTCCATTCTGGGTTGGAGCCCATTTTGCCATTCACACTGCCTAAAGGCGGCACAGCCATCTCCGAAACATTTGTCTCCAGGATTAAGTATGGCCTCGGACCTCTCTGCCGTGCTTGCAGAGAATCATGACCTCCTGGAGGTTTTCAGCAAGGCTCGTGCTGAGGGGGAAAAGGACAAGACCCTGCGTCCCATGTACTGATTACCGGGATCTCAATGATATTACGATTAAAACTCAATACCCTCTACCACTCCTCTCCTCAGCTTTCGAACCTCTCCCGTGGGCTACTATCTTCTCCAAACTGGACCCTCGGAATGCCTACCATCTTGTGCGGATACACGAAGGAGACGAGTGGAAGACCGCTTTCAACACTGCCAGTGGACATTCTGAGTACCTGGTTATGCCGTTTGGACTCACCAATGCGCCTGCTGTTTTCCAGACTCTGGTCAACGATGTGCTCCGGGATATGTTGAATCGTTCTGTTTTTGTATTCCTCGACGATATCCTGGTTTTCTCTAGTTCTGCCCAGGAACACATTTTCCATGTTCGACAGGTTCTTCAGCTCCTCCTGGATAATCAGTTGTTTGTAAAGGCTGAGAAGTGCGTGATACACAGCCTGACATGATACAACCAATATTCTGACCACTAGTCATCGTGACCAGTGGAGGGGAAGTGGCATGTCGTGGCTTGAGGCTTGTCTGCACGTCTTCGTTCAGGGAGAGAAGACTGATGATGTGGGTGGTGACCAATACCTGGACTCTGCGTAGCTCTGAGACATCTTGGCTGTGGTAGTGATGATATCCGGCTCAAAGGACCATGAAAAATATTAAGGCGCCGATCCGAGAGGACCATGTAGAACGGGAACTAGTAGAAAGCTATTAGGTGCCAATAGACAGGGTTCAGCCACCAGAGGTCTGTCTGGCAAGATGTCCAATATATCTTTAGACAGTTTTATTCAAGATAAAGGTTCACCACACCACACTCCTCTGTAATGATGGCTCACAGCAAGAATGTGTATAAAAGTGGTTCTATGGAAAGATACAAGAAAATAATAACCATAAGAGTCAAGTTCTGACCTTTATGTCCTTTGTTTTGTCTTTATTTAGTATGGTCAGGGCGTGAGTTGGGGTGGGCAGTCTATGTTTTGTGTTTCTATGTTTAGGTTTCTGTTTCGGCCTAGTATGGTTCTCAATCAGAGGCAGGTGTCATTAGTTGTCTCTGATTGAGAATCATCCTTAGGTAGCCTGGGTTTCACTGTTGGTTTGTGGGTCTTTGTTTCCTGTATCAGTGTTTGTGCCACACGGGACTGTTTCGGTTTGGTTTATTTCATGTTATCGTTTCTTTTTTTGTATTTCATAGTGGTCAGGCTTTTCTTATTAAAATCGTCATGGACACTTACCACGCTGCGTATTGGTCCGATCAATCTTCAGACGAAGAGGAGGAAATCTGCCGTTGCAATAAGTAAAGGTTTACATTCAATATACAGGCCCAGTAGACTGTCGAGGTATACATGCTAGTATCTACAATACAAATAATAAAATGCATATATACCCAGAGCTAAAGGCTTCATAAAGCATTCATATAGGCTTCATAAGCCCTGCATAAATGTGTCACCAATCACCTATAACCGTATTTCATGCTTTATAAAATATTAATACATGTGGTCAAATAAATTGATGGTTATGTCCCACAGTTATGCCACATTATGAATCTTTAAAGAGCATGATATACAGTTATAGATGATTTTTGAAGCACCTATGTAGTGCTTATGAAGCCTATATGAAGCCTTCATAAGACGCACTTCAAATAATGTGGGACCCACAATCTCTATACGGCTTAAGCCAAGATATAATGTATGGGGCAAAACCAAATACACAGGCTATATTATTAACCACTTACAGGATAAAGACCCAAATACTGCTAACCATAATAACTGAAAACATACTGGAATGTAAGCGACGTCTGTGCATGTGCACAAGACCACGACCAACGTGGAATAGTAACTGTCCCACAAGGAAGGCACGGGCTATATTAGGCTACATAAGGCAAAATACAGTACACGGTAGCATGAGGATAAATAAAGGTTGTAAATGTCCATAAACATGGCTATTAATGAGAATATGTTTATAAGCAAACAGTATTAACAGAAGAATATCCTAAATGAGGCATGTGGCACACAGCATAAATGAGCTAGCATGACTGGCTAACGTCTTGGCTAGCAGGCTGGAAATAGCATGACAAACATGGAAAGGGAAAATAACGTATGAACATGGTAAATAATAACCCGACTGCCTTAGCAACACCTAACTAAAGTTATGACATGTCGGACAGTACTTACAATTAGATGCAGGCACTAAACACTGGTCAAATACAATAAACATTAGGAATAGTCCAGCGAGTCCATTCTCTTCTGACTTGATCACACTCTGATGACAGGAGCGGGGTTTAGTGACGTGCTCAGGGAATGGTGTATAGAGCCAACTACCTGCCAAAAGGTTGAACATACATATCGTTAAGATCGTTATAAAATACATACGTAAATTGTTAGGATCGTAAGAAAGGCCATGCATGAAACGTTAAAATAAATCTGTACACATACAAACCCTACGTTACTACTATGAATGACCATTTACCAATGGCGTGCCGTGGGCCTGGGGCCTGGGGCTTCAGTGAAGTCCTACACAGTCCCACCCGAATTAATCCACCTCTTATTACCATCATTATGGCTCTAGACACTATACATTTAGACAGAAACGCAGTATGACCAGGCGTTGCGTCACCTTGAAATTGACATTTTTATTCAGAGAATTGCAGGGGAAGAGTACAATACCTTTTCATTGTGCAGCTCCCGTTGCCCTGCGCGCTTGTTCGTTGAGCTGTAGATCCACTCGGGTGTCCCCAAAAGTTTTCAAAAGCACCATTGCTTGTAAGTGCCCAGCCGTACTTTGGTGTCTAGTTGCTGCCTTCGTTAGACAACTCAAGTTTGCAAAGCCAGTGTGGCTCCAAACACCAAATCGATCACTTGCAAATAATAGGCATTCCCAGCAGTACAGTTTGCAGTGCTTCTCGGAGCCTGTGAGCCATTGATAGCGCTCGTAGTTGGAGCTTTGAAAGTGGCGAACGAACCCCTTTCCCGCCTGTGACAGGCTTTGTAGCGTAGGCGTCGACCTCTCCTGACAATGTCTAACTTTTCTTGAAAAGTTTGTCTTGAGAATGCCGTTATAATTATATCCTCGACCAAATCGATATATTCTCCTTCCGCCATTGTGGGTTGAAAAAACAGCTTAGTAGTACGCGAATTAATTTGTTTATCAAATTCAGTTTCCTAGTTCTGAGATTCTGCATAGACCTGCCCATAGGACCTGCCTCTCAATATTGGTAATCCAATCAAAAGACGTGCACCTGTCTAACACTGGAGCCAGCCAGCAGGCGTACAATAGCCAACTCTAAAGCTGTTTGGTTGACACTAAATTTTAATTTCCATTCACTTTAAGCTACAAGCGCCCGCACTGTTGATTCTGAAGGCCTGAGGGCAGATTTTAGACCCCTGGCAACACATGATGGCTGAATATGATTGGATAAAAGATCTAACATAAAGACCAGCCCTCCAAATCTCAACCTGGGGCTGGAAGCAGTGCAACCAAGAGGAAAGCTATGAAATGAAGAGTATAACTCTTACTCTGGGGAATAATTTAATACATATTTGTGGGAAAATACATATTTTAAAAAATTATCTTCTGATGATGTTTAGGCCAGCAGAGAAGGCCTTGCTGGCCCTGACGGCCCACCACTCCCATTTACACAATCAATTCTTACTTTACTCGGTTACAGATTTTTTTATGCGTACAAACTTTTGTCAGTATTGTGGCATCTGCAAGGGACATGAACCGAACGTAGGTAGTCGAAGTTAGCTAGTCAATCAAGAAACTCTAGCCCAGCCGTTAGAGTTGCATTGCAGCTTCCGGATTCATTTCCAAAAATAAATGTCTAGAGCTTGTTTTAGAAATGCATTCAATAATTTCATTATACCAATAGATGACGTAGTATAGGCTTGGGCCTTCAGAAAATGACTTGTGTGAGAATGAGACACAGAAGAGCCTTGTCTTGAATAACGACCTATGCTGCAAAATAAATATGATTTAGGCCTATTCTGCTATCTAAATATGCCATGCTGTTCTGTGTTATTTAATGGCCATATAATTGCATAAATAATTTATAAATAAAACAAAAGTCTTGGCAATAACCTGTCCTGAGCGAAATAGCCAAGGGGTCCCAAATGGTCAAGACTATCTAACCTATTCTTATTGCCAGATCTGTTTTCCCTATCAGCCGCTGCACGTGCTTGTTCAACTATTTTGTTTAAAATGTATTTAGACGCTATATTTAGAGACCTGTGAGCTAGGGTCTCTTTTTAAAGGGAGTCCTATAATAAAAACAGATATAAAACACATATAGAGTTCTAAAATTATTCCACAAGACACCAGTGCCCAAAATGATAGCCTAAATTGCAATGCCTGAAAGTTGGTGGCCTATTTTCAATTTGGATAGGCCTAAATTAACCTCTACGGCCTAAATGTGTCCCCCTGCAGGACAGTTGAGCAAACATAGACTAATGTGATTAGCATGAGGTAACCTTTTGGCAGGTATCTGGTGAACTAATAATGGTGAACTATGACTGGCTGGTAAAAGTGGAGTGACTTGGAGGTACCACTACAATGAGAAAGAAGGGGTGTTGGGCAAATAAAATAAACTACTAGAAAAGGGGTGCTGAAACTGCATAACCAGAGCTGGCCACTGTGGTTAGGGGGTAATGCAATGTTAAAGAAGAGAGAATTCTGAAAGGATAATAAAACATTATAAGGTAAGTTTGACCATGCATTATAGATGCATTATACCAAACTACCAAACTTTCATCTCATCTTATTGTTGGCGTGGTGTTACATGAAACTGAATCAATATAGTCAAGTACATTAATATATTTTTTCCACAATGAGCTGAGAATGTAGTTAAGATGGATGACTGTTACTATAGTTAAACTAAGAACCCAGCAGAAGAACTGAAGCTGTAATCATCACCATGGCTTTCATGCTATGTGGAGCACTGTGAGAGCCAGGATATGCAGTAAATCATCACACATGGTATTTAACATTTTACATGTTGATGATACATTGGATATAAACCAGGCATATTAAATCCTCTTACTGGATGGGGATTGTGTCATTTAAAAGAAAATATTTACTGCTCGTATAAAATATAGAAAAATTACTGATACACAAAACCCTGACCAATGCATCGCCCACAACCTTGCCTGTTTGGGATAATATTATAATGATCAGTTTATCTTAGCCAAACTAGTCATGATATAGTATGTTACTGTACTATGCATGCATAAGGCTCATCCACAAACAGGCTATTTTCCAATGAGTTGTACAGTATCTGCATGAAAAGCTCAACATCTATGAATCTGAGCTATTTTCTCAATATGTGTCAGCTGGCAAGAGTGCTTTTAGAGAATGACACACAGCCCTCTATAAAACTCTGTGGAGTCCACAATGAAACTGATTACACAACTTATAAGAACTTTGTGACAACTGCTGATGTAAAAAGGGCTTCATAAAAAATACATTTGATTAGATTTTGATTTGATGGCACATGTCAATCAACAGTGGGGCCCCTTAGCTTGGGCCCTCTGATGCCTATGTCTAACTATTATTATGCTTGAAATGTTAGCCAGAATGTACAGAACCATATACATAATACATCAATATCATACATAAATGATCCAAAATATATGTACTATATAGTAAAAGTAAGATCTTTATGTTGAGGTGCCACATACGGTACCTGGTGTGCTGGTCTGTAAACAATTCATGCATACAGTGCAAAATTAGCTGGGGGATATTTTGGTATTTCTTGCAGTAAAAACAGAAAAACAGTGCCCTTATCGCTATGCAGGAACTCAACACAGAATAATTGCCAAAATGGGATACTAGTCATAGATGTTTTTTTAAATACTCTTCTCAATGGTTGTTAAGACTCAGTTGTCAGTGGTGAGAATTAATGTCATTACAAAAGATAATATATGTCTAAAATAAAGTAAGTTTATGAAGCGTTGAGCCAGACCTGAACAATGGTGTTTAATGTATGTTCCTTGGTCATCTGTTGTCGTCGCATATTCTTGGTGCACCCTAGCAAACAACTCCTGAATTTGCTCAGAAGCATTATGATGACAAATGTTAGAATATGATCCGCACTGCCATCATGGGGTCAAGTATTGAACTGCATTAACATCAAACCTCAGGACATCTATGAACAAGGCAATGTTGAAAACAAACAGGTGATCAGTAACAATCATGTAACAATATCACTGTGTTGTTATGTAACTGGGTAACAATACATGGGGGGTAGAGGTTCAAGTTCATCTGACAAAACATGGGAGCACTATCTCACAGAAGAAAAGCATCAAAATATGTATGCAAACTCAAGTGCAGTCCATGATTTAAATAGGTTTAGATGCTAGGTGGCCTTCCTTAAACAAACACAACATTTGGAAGAGAGCTTTTACATGCTGGAATAGCTTAAATTAAACTTAGAATATAAAATGGAATTCACATCTTCTCTTTATTAAATAAAAGCAAATCAGCACCTATTCATCAAATGACAGTCCATTAGGCTGCAGTGTGATTGAGACTGCAGTGGTTCCTATCGCTCCTCATGCCCAGTGTTTCCCAGTGGGGACACTGACTCGAGGGCTCTGCCCTCCCACCACCTGATTCAAGGACCAAAACATGGCCGGGAGGCTGCTTCTGATAGGCTTCAGCTCAGGCAGATGGGAAACCCAGAACGGCTTGTTTTCCCCAGTCCCACATACTGGGTCCCCAATGGCCACTCCTGGCACCAGCTCAATGGTATCCAGATCGAGGCCAGTGGAGAGCGGAGTGTAGCCCACAGTTGAGCCACTTGGCTGGGTACCGCCTCGGTGCACATGCCTCTGTAGCTGGACACCATGGTGCAGACTCTTCTTCCGAGTCTTGCTGGGTAAAGCATGGTGGGTGTGGGCAGTCAGGGGGGTGATGGTGCATCGGCGTGCCATGCTGTGATGGTCCTGATTGGGCCGGTGGGGGGCCCTGTTTTTGGGCCCTATTCTCTCCTTTGAGCGGTGTGAGGGCCGAGGCTCCAGGACCTCCACCTCAGGCCAGACATGGTGTTGTGGTAGTCTAGCGGGGTCCAGTCTCCTACGGACTGGGACCTCTCGTGGTCTATGCCCCTGAAGTTGGGGTACAGAGAGGCTCTGGTACTGCTGGGCTGGTTCACTAGGGGTGAATAAGGGTTTGTAGGTCTTCAGAGGTGGTGGTAGGGCCTTGTGTGCGCCTGGTTGGGTCTGAGACTGTCTCCTCCTCTGGGCTTTATAGGTGGCTACAGTGAGGTATGGTGAGGGTTGGACTTCCTCTGGTGCTATCTTCTCTGCCTTGTCTGGCTTCTCAGGTTCAGTTGAATCCACTATTTTTTTTTTTGCTAGGACTGTTCTCTCTCTGTCTGGAGGCTCTGGCTTTGTAGGTGACTGGAGCTTGCTGTCCTGTCTACTGGGAGACTGGGGCTTGCTGTCCTGTCTACTGGGAGACTGGGGCTTGCTCTGTGTATCCCATGGATCAGCAGACTCTTCCAGGTGCAAATCCAGCAACTTCTGCAGAGACACAAAACCACATCAGGTATCAGTGTGTATCATCAGATATCATGCATGTGACAGTGCAAGCATACTTGTGACATACATATGTGTGTTTATGCATGTGTGTATTGTTACCTGCAAAAGAGGTGTGTGTGAGCTCACACTGGTGTACCGGACAGGAACACAGCCCTCGGCCCATGAGTCGCTCTTACAGGGTTCAGGCTCTGTGTCCTCCCCCCACAAGGTGGCACTCTCTCGCCCCTCACCCTCATCCCTCGCCAGGAACAGCCAGTCAGACATCTGCACCAGGCTTTCATAGGCCCGGGTCACTGTGAACGGCACCAGCTGGACAGACAGACAGAGACAGAAGGAGAGAGAGAGAGATAATAATTTGTTTGAGATGTCAGGCACATGTGTGGGTGTTTCGACTGGTTAGGGGTTAGGGGCATAGAAAGGTCCTTCCAAATGACACCCTATTCCCTAAAAAATGATAAAGAAAAAATACTGTTAAATAACCAGGAATTTAGCAAAAAAATGTGTTCAGCAAATCTGTTCCTGAGTATTTACACAAATAAAAACATACAGGTTACTGCCAAGAAAATGGAAACACTTAAAGAAATAAGTGATACAAAGTATATTGAAAGTGGGTGCTTCCACACAGGTGTGGTTCCTGAGTTAATTAAGCAGTTAACATCCCATCATGCTTAGGGTCATGTATAAAAATTGGTTTGATGATCATGAAAACTATATAAACCATATGCCATGGCTGTCTCCATCATCAGATCTCAACCCAATTGAACACTTGGTTTGACACACATTCTGGGGCAGTGCCTGAGACAGTGTTTTTTTTCCACCACCATAAAAATAAAAAATAAATGATGGAAGAATGGTGTCGCACCCCTGCCAAGAGTTCCAGCCACTTGTAGAATCTATGCCAAGGTATAATTTTTATTGAACCTTTATTTAATTAGGCAAGTCAGTTAAAAACAAATCCTTATTTACAATGACAGCCTAAAAACTGTGGGTTAAGTGCCTTGTTCAGGGGCAGAATGACAGATGTCTACCTTGTCAGCTCAGGGATTTGATCAACCACCCTTTTGGTTACTAGCCCAACACTCTAACCACTAGGCTCCCTGCCACCCTTTGAAGCTATTGAAGCTGTTCTGGCTCATGGTTGCCAAACACCCTATTAAGACACTTTATGTTGGTGTTTCCTTTATTTGGCAGTTACCTTTACATGATCGTGTCTCAATGTAATCAAGGTATGAAATTATTGATATTTTCAAATACTGTACGATCTCTTTTGGGCTTAGTTCCGGTCAATTTGCAGTGTACAAATTGTTACAATTATGTTCTGGCTCCCCGACCATTTGCTCCAACAAAAATCATCCTGCGGCTGAATCTCTTTGCCTACACCTGCCCCAAATAGTGTGCCACTGTCTGTGACAGCTACACACCTGTTTTTGCAGGTACACCTGATAGCACCTGTCCATCACTGCAGCCTCCAGCTCTCCCATGATCTCCGCCACCACCTCCTCCCCGTTGTCCTGTGTTGTCATGGTGACCCAGGCGGCTTCCGTGAGGAGACCTGGGACAATGTCCACTGTCTCCACATTCTGGACCGAGGCAGGGCTAGGAAGAGCAGGTGCCAGAACCAAGCTGGCAGCACGACTCTTGTCGCGAGATTTGGCCGCTGAGCGTGACATGATTCCGAGATGTTTTCTGCAGATGAACATTGATATTTATCAATTTGATACATACCGGTAGGTAATTGACTGAGGGTTCTCAATTCTTTATCATGAATTTGATCGTGGCACAATGACCTAGATTTGTAATAATGTTTAACATATCCACCCTGGGAGGAAACGGTTTGAGATTCTTTGAAAGCACTATATACGTTGAATGAATTAGAATTACAATAATAATAATAACGATTATTATTATTGATTACATTGAGATTGTTTATGTTGTGAGTGGTATCCTCCTATGAGCATTGAAGCATTCACAATGCTTGCCGACACAACTGTGCCAATGGTGAATGTCTTCTTGAGAAATAGTCAAAACAATTAAACATGCATGATGTGCCAGTGTCACAAAATAATTTGAACAACGCTCACCTCAAGAAAGTTCCATAAAATGCTTAGTTCTAGAACCCCATACTCGATGATTTTCTGTCTTGCCTCGTCAACATTGTTTCCTTCATGTCCCTGGCGCGTGCGGTTGCTGGGCAACAGGCGTCTCTGCAATTGACGTAGCACAGGCTCCAAAAGTATTTTTCTCAGAGCAATAATAATGATAATTTATTCAACTTTTATAACGCTATTCATCATATAAATAATTGGAATGCGCTTTAAACATAACCAAAAAAACAAGCAAATTTTAAAACAACATTCATCAGATGGAAGGTCATGAGAGGGTCAGGAAAGTTCATGGCTTGAGTGGTCATCGGAGGAAGGAGGTCAAAGTAGGAGAGCAAGCAAATATGTTCTCTGAAACAAGCCAGGGGTAGGCAAGCAGCAAGGTGTCATCAAGGTCTCAAGCTGTTCTTGCCATCTGTGTGGCTTCTCCAAAGTAGGACTCAGATGGAGTTAGAGCTCAGCAGTTTTTGAGGGATGATAAAGACCAAATATAAGCCTAGGCAACACTACCACCGTGTGGCTGTCGCCTACCATTGAACGTCTGACTGATGTGATTCTTACATCTGCGTGACTCCTGTGCGTTAATAAAATGATGCTGTCTCCTACCACTCACCGTGGAACTAAAATGTTGTCATACCAACGCCTTACTAAAGACTGTGTGACGCCTGCATGTTAAAAGTCATAAGGTGAATAGTTTATATTTATATCAATTACATCTCAACCATAAATGCTAGAACATTTTTGTTTTTCCCGTGCAAGCCAACATTCCGATGTTGAGGTATTCGGAAAGCAGTGACCATTCATAGAGTGAGAGACGGGCACTGTATTTTAGAGCTCCGCAGCAACACAGACATTCATTTAATTGTATTTTTAACAGAAAAGACTATGTCAAAGAAATGGTACAACAAGTGGCAGTTGAGGAGTAAGTATATTTAATTTGTGATCTTGTTAGGAAATATTTAGGCCTACTGTGTTGATAAGGCAAGTTGGGTTTGATAACGTATTGTCGAAGTCACATAGGCAAAATCATTTACTGTGTGGAGTAGGCTAGTTGACTATAATGACGTCATTTTGATGTGCTAATATTTATTTAATGGTTTAATTCAATTGTAAAATAAAATATACACACGTGGTGCGATAGGAATAATATACAGTTCCTTCTGAAAGTATTCTGACCCATGGACGTTTTACACATTTTGTTATGTTACAGCCTTATTCTAAAATGGAGTAAATACAAAGACATTCTCAGCAATCTACACAAAACACCCGATAATGACATAGCGAAACAGGTTTTTAGAAATGTTAGCTAATGTATTAAAAAGAAAAAAGATACCTTATTTATTACATAAGGATTCAGACCCTTTGCTATGAGACTCGAAATTCAGATCAGGTACAGTTGAAGTCGGAATTTTACATACACCTTAGCCAAATACATTTAAACTCCGTTTTTCACAATTCCTGACATTTAATCCTAGTAAAAATGCCCAGTCTTAGGTCAGTTAGGATCACCAGTTTATTTTAAGAATGTGAAATGTCAGAATAATAGTAGAGAGAATGATTTATTTCAGCTTTGATTTCTTTCATCACATTCCCAGTGGGTCAGAAGTTTACATACACTCAATTAGTATTTGATAGTATTGCCTTTAAATTGTTTAACTTGGATCAAACGTTTTGGGTAGCCTTCCACAAGCTTCCCACAATAAGTTGGGTGAATTTTGGCCCATTCCTCCTGACAGAGCTGGTGTAACTGAGTCAGGTTTGTAGGCCTCCTTGCTCGCACATACTTTTTCAGTTCTGCCCACAAGTTTTCTATAGGATTGAGATCAGGGCTTTGTGATGGCCACTCCAATACCTTGACTTTGTTGTCCTTAAGCCATTTTGCCACAACTTTGGAAGTATGCTTGGGGTCATTGTCCATTGTCCAGGTATTGTCACGCCCTGGTCGAAGTATTTTGTGTTTATCTTCATTTATTTGGTCAGGCCAGGGTGTGGCATGGGGTTTTGTATGTGGTGTGTTGGTATTGGGATTGTAGCTTAGTGGGGTGTTCTAGTTAAATCTATTGCTGTCTGAAGTGGTTCTCAATCAGAGGCAGGTGTTTATCGTTGTCTCTGATTGGGAACCATATTTAGGCAGCCATATTCTTTGAGTGTTTCGTGGGTGATTGTCCTTAGTGTCCTTGTTCCTGTATCTGTGTTAGTTTACACAAGTATAGGCTGTTTCGGTTTTTGTTACGTTCTTTGTTTTGTAGTGTTTGTGTAGTGTATTGATTCGTGTTTTACGTTTGTTTATTAAACATGGATCGCAATCTATACGCCGCATTTTGGTCCGACTCTCCTTCACCACAAGAAAGCCGTTACAGGTATGCTCTGCGGAGTGCCTGGATACAGCCCTAAGCCATGGCATATTGGCCATATACCTCAAACCCTCGAGGTGCCTTATTGCTATTATAAACTGGTTACCAACGTAATTAGAGCAGTTTTGTCATACCCATGGTATTTAGTCTGATATAACACGGCTGTCAGCCAATCAGCATTCAGGGCTCGAACCACTCTGTTTATAATACACTATTTCCCCTGCAGAAGGCAGCAGCGCTCATGTCTTAACACTGCAAACCCTAGGGAGTTTTTTAAGCACTTGACTACTTTGGTTCTGCCTTACCCACCCCAGGATCCCCACTCACAGGTGTGTGTGTGTGTGTGTGTGCGTGCGTGCGTGTGTGTTTAACTATACTTCTGGGGACCAGAACTCCCCACAGGAATAGTAGACAAACAAAAATTGGACCAACTGGGGACATTTTGTTTGTCCCCACAAGGTCAAGTGCTATTTCTGGGGGGGGTTTAAGGTTAGAATTAGGGTTAGGGCCTAGGGTTCGTTTTAGGATAAGGGTTAGGTTTGGGGGTTAATGTTAGAGTTAAGATTTAGTGTTAGGGAATATAGGATTTTGAAAAGTACTGTTGTTAGTTATACAATATTGTGAGAGAGAAAGATTTTATTGATATCAACATGCTATCATGGAATATGCAAACTAGGCTGTATTGTTATTTCCAGACATATTCCTCCTTTGTTGCATCTTCTTTGTTTGTATCCCCGATTAGGTGTTATTTTCATGCAAATGTCTTCTACCTGACTTGTACATTTCTGTATTCTCCATTCTTTACATAGCAAGTTCTACATTTAGACTAGAGGTAGACCGATTATGATTTTTCAACGCCGATACCGATTATTGGAGGACCCCCCCCCCCCCCCCCCCCTCCCCAAAAAAACCCCGATGTTGATTAATCTGCCGATTAAAAAAAAAAAACAATACTGAATGAACACTTATTTTAACTTAATATAATACATCAATAAAAATCCATTTAGCCTCAAATAAATATTGAAACATGTTCAATTTGATTTAAATAATGCAAAAACAAAGTGTTGGAGAAGTAAAAGTGCAATATGTGCCATGTAAAAAAGCGAACGTTTGAGTTCCTTGCTCAGAACATGAGAACGTTGGTGGTTTCTTTTAACATGAGACTTCAATATTCCAAGGTAAGAGGTTTTAGGTTGTAGTTAATATAGTATTTATAGGACTATTTCTCTCGATACCATTTGTATTTCATATACCTTTGACTATTGGATGTTCTTATAGGCACTTTAGTATTGCCAGTGTAACAGTATAGCTTCCTTCCCTCTCCTCGCCCCTACCTGGGCTTGAACCAGGAACACATCGACAACAGCCACACTCGAAGCAGCGTTACCCATCGCTCCACAAAAGCCGCGCCCCTTGCAGAGCAAGGGGAATAACTACTCCAAGTCTCAGAGCGAGTGAAGTTTGAAACGCTATTAGCGCGCACCCCGCTAACTAGCTAGCCATTTCACATCGGTTACACCAGCCATTAGGCTGATAGGCTTAAAGTCATAAACAGCGCTGAACTTGCGAAGAGCTGCTGGCAAAACGCACGAAAGTGCTGTTTGAATGAATGCTTACGAGCCTGCGGCTGCCTACCATTGCTCAGTCAGACTGCTCTATCAAATATCAAATCATAGACTTAATTATAACATAATAACACACAGAAATACGAGCCTTTGGTCATTAATATGGTCGAATCCGGAAACTATCATTTCGATTTATTATTTCAGTGAAATACGGAACCGCTCTGTATTTTTTCTAACAGGTGGCATCCCTAAGTATAAATATTCTTGTTACATTGTACAACCTTCAATGTTATGTCATAATTACGTAAAATTCTGGCAAATTAGTTCGCAATGAGCCAGGCTGCCCAAACTGTTGCATATACCCTGACTCTGCGTGCAATGAACGCAAGAGAAGTGACACAATTTCACCTGGTTAATATTGCCTGCTAACCTGGATTTCTTTTAGCTAAATATGCAGGTTTAAAGCAGGTTTTAAGGCATTGGTGTTTATGGTTAGGTACAGTCGTACAACGATTGTGTTTTTTTTGCAAATGCGCTTTTGTTAAATCATCCCCCAGCGTTGCATCGATTATATGCAACGCAGGACACTCTAGATAAACTAGTAATATCATCAACCATGTGTAGTTAACTCGTGATTATGATTGATTGATAGGACCCTCCCAACTCCGCCCACCGGCATCCTAATAAGGAAACAAGAACAAAGAGAGAATACGGCAGACAGAGTGGGAGGGTCGTCACACAGCCCTAATTAATCGTCCGACCTCTAATTTAGACAATACCAATGGAGTCTAACAGACAACGCTTTCATATTTGGTAAGTCAGAACCCTCCACTCGCACCTTCCCCCACAGACCAACAATGGTCTCTACCTTCACCCAGACACCCACTCACCGCTGTAGTCCAATAATGGTCAGCTCTCCTCTCTGTGATTCTATCCCCACAGAACAAAGGAACAGCATGTAGTTTTATAAGCCTAGCCTGTGTTGTTTTTTTTAACCTTTATTTAACTAGGCAAGTCAGTTAAGAACAAATTCTTATTTTCAATGACAGCCTAGGAACAGTGGGTTAACTGCCTGTTCAGGGGCAGAACAACAGATTTGTACCTTGTCAGCTTGGGGATTTGAACTTGCAACCTTCCAGTTACTAGTCCAAGGTATCTAACCACTAGGCAACCCTGCCGCCCCAATTAGAATTGACCAATTAGAATTCCTTGCAATAAACTAGCCAATGGCCAAATAACAAGTATCCTATTTCAGAAGACATTCCTCCCATGTCTCTGAACCATTGATCAATAATTCCCTATTACAGAAAAAACACTATTTCCCTTAATTGTTAGTTCCAGTCCTCTAGACTGCTCGTACTCTGTCTCTGCGTTGTGTATTTATCTTCGACATTATTCTTATATCCCCAACAACCATCTTGTGTCGAGTCTAATACTCCCTTCTCCATGTTCTCCATGTCCACTCAGGGCCCTTCCCCTCCCATAACCCCCTTCTTCACCCCTCCATGGACCCACTCGGTCACACCCCAGACTCTCTCTCTCTCCCAGGCCAGCCTGCCCCCCTCCAGGCCACTCCCTAATGTCAATATGCCTTGCTGTTCTGGTTAGTCGTTTTTGTCTTATTTCACTGTAGAGCCTCCAGCCCTGCTCAATATGCCTTAGCTAGCCCTGTTGTTACACCCCCCCACACATGCGGTGACCGCATCTGGCTTAAATGGTGCTTCTAGAGACAAAACCTCTCACATCGTCACTCAATGGCTAGGCTTACCTCCACTGTACTCACATCCTACCATACCCTTGTCTGTACATTATGCCCTGAAGCTATCCTTCCATGCCCAGAAACCTACCCCCTGTTACAAATGCACTAGACAACCAGTTCTTTTATCCTTTAGCAGTACTCTTATCCTACTCCTCCTCTGTTCCTCTGGTGATGTAGAGGTTAACCCAAGCCCTGCAGCCCCCAGCATCACTCCCATTCCCCAGGCACTCTCATTTGTTGACTTATGTAACCGTAAAAGCATTGGTTTCATGCATGTTAACATTAGAAGCCTCCTCCCTATGTTTGTTTGATTCACTGCTTTAGCACACTCCGCCAACCCGGATGTCCTAGTAGTGTCTGATTCCTGGCTTAGGAATGCCACCAGAAATCCAGAAATTTCCATCCATAACTATAACATTTTCTGACAAGATAGAACTGCCAAAGGGGGCAGAGTTAGCCTGCAGAGTTCTGTCATACTATCCAGGTCTGTGCCCAAACAATTCGAGCTTCTTCTTTTAAAAATCCACCTTTCCAGAAACAAGTCTCTCACCGTTGCCGCTTGTTATAGACCCCCCCCCCCCAGCTGTGCCCTGGACACCATATGTGAATTGATCGCCCCCATCTATCTTCAGAGTTCATACTATTAGGTGACCTAAACTGGGATATGCTTAACACCCCGGCTGTCCTACAATCTAAGGTAGATGCCCTCAATCTGGCACAAATTATCAAGGAACCTACCAGGTACAACCCAAAATCTGTACCCATGGGCACCCTCTTAGATATCATCCTGACCAACTTGCCCTCTAAATACACCTCTGCTGTCATCAACCAGGATCTCAGCAATCACTGCCTCATTGCCTGCGTGCGTAATGGGCACCCCATCACTATCAAATGCTCCCTAAAACACTTCAGCGAGCAGGCCTTTCTAACTGACCTGGCCCGGGTATCCTGGAAGGATATTGACCTCATCCCGTCAGTAGGGGATGCCTGTTTGTTCTTCAAAAGTGCTTTCCTCTCCATCTTAAAATAAGCATGCCCCATTAAAAAAATGTAGAACTAAGAACAGATATAGCCCCTGGTTCATACCAGACTTGACTGCCCTTGACCAGCACAAAAACATCCTGTGGCGTTCTGCATTAGCATCGAAAAGCCCCCGCGTTATGCAACTCTTCAGGAAAGTCAGGAACCAATATACTCAGTCAGTTAGGAAAGCAAGAATAAGAGCACCTACTCCCAGCTGCCCACTGCACTGAGGATAGGAAACACTGTCACCACCGATAAATCTACGATAATCGATCATTTCAATAAGCATTTTTCCATGGCTGGCCATGCTTTCCACCTGGCGACCCCTACCCCAGCCAATACCTCAGCACCCCCTGCAGCAACTTGACCTGGCCAAGGCTTTCGACTCTGTCAATCACTTAATTCTTATTCGCAGACTCAATAGCCTTGGCTTCTCAAATGACTGCCTTGCCTTGTTCACCAACTACTTCTCAGATAGAGTTCAGTGTGTCAAATCGGAGGAACTGTTGTCTGGCAGACTCTATGGGAGTGCCACAGGGCTCAATTCTCTCTTTTCTCAAGACTCTTTTCTCTGTACCATAATTGCTGGACTATTAAGCGCACCTGAATATAAACCGCACCGCACCCACTGAATTATTAAAAAATTTGTATTTTGTACATAAATAAGCCGCACATGTCTATAAGCCGCAGGTGCCTACCGGTACATTGAAACAAATTAACTTTACACAGCCTTTAAACGAAACACGGCTTGTAACAAAAATTTAACAGTAGCCTACCAAGAAAGTCATTGGTCACTATCTTCCTCCTCCTGTGCACTGAAACCACTGAAGTCATCTCCTTCGGTGTCGGAGTTGAATAACCTCAGAATTGCTTCATCCGATGTTGGATCGCTGCCCTCTTCAACACGCAGCAGTCCAGCCTTTCGAAACCCGTTGATGATAGTGGATTTTTTGACAATGCTCCACGCTGTCAGCAGCTCTATTTCCTTTTCCAACAGCCAGATCGATCGCCTTCAACTTGAAAGCTGCATCATATGCATTTCTTAGTGTCTTTGCCATGATGAGGGTGACAAAATGACTACCGTAATCAGAATGATGGGAAGTTTGAGCGCGCTTGATTTACGTCACATCATGTGACGGTGCTCAGTTTTTTGGCGGCATGAATCTTGTGAAAGTGGGAAAAATCCATAAATTAGCCGCATCATTGTATAAACCGCGAGGTTCAAAGCGTGGGAAAAAAGTAGAGGCTTATAGTCCGGAAATTACGGTACATATCAATTTTTATTTATTTATTTTACCTTTATTTAACCAGGTAGGCAAGTTGAGAACAAGTTCTCATTTACAATTGCGACCTGGCCAAGATAAAGCAAAGCAGTTCGACAGATAAAACGACACAGAGTTACACATGGAGTAAAAACAAACATACAGTCAATAATGCAGTATAAACAAGTCTATATACAATGTGAGCAAATGAGGTGAGAAGGGAGGTAAAGGCAAAAAAAGGCCATGATGGCAAAGTAAATACAATATAGCAAGTAAAATACTGGAATGGTAGTTTTGCAATGGAAGAATGTGCAAAGTAGAAATAAAAAAATAATGGGGTGCAAAGGAGCAAAATAAATAAATAAATAAAAATTAAATACAGTTGGGAAAGAGGTAGTTGTTTGGGCTAAATTTTAGGTGGGCTATGTACAGGTGCAGTAATCTGTGAGCTGCTCTGACAGTTGGTGCTTAAAGCTAGTGAGGGAGATAAGTGTTTCCAGTTTCAGAGATTTTTGTAGTTCGTTCCAGTCATTGGCAGCAGAGAACTGGAAGGAGAGGCGGCCAAAGAAAGAATTGGTCTTGGGGGTGACTAGAGAGATATACCTGCTGGAGCGTGTGCTACAGGTGGGAGATGCTATGGTGACCAGCGAGCTGAGATAAGGGGGGACTTTACCTAGCAGGGTCTTGTAGATGACATGGAGCCAGTGGGTTTGGCGACGAGTATGAAGCGAGGGCCAGCCAACGAGAGCGTACAGGTCGCAATGGTGGGTAGTATATGGGGCTTTGGTGATAAAACGGATTGCACTGTGATAGACTGCATCCAATTTGTTGAGTAGGGTATTGGAGGCTATTTTGTAAATGACATCGCCAAAGTCGAGGATTGGTAGGATGGTCAGTTTTACAAGGGTATGTTTGGCAGCATGAGTGAAGGATGCTTTGTTGCGAAATAGGAAGCCAATTCTAGATTTAACTTTGGATTGGAGATGTTTGATATGGGTCTGGAAGGAGAGTTTACAGTCTAACCAGACACCTAAGTATTTGTAGTTGTCCACGTATTCTAAGTCAGAGCCGTCCAGAGTAGTGATGTTGGACAGGCGGGTAGGTGCAGGTAGCGATCGGTTGAAGAGCATGCATTTAGTTTTACTTGTATTTAAGAGCAATTGGAGGCCACGGAAGGAGAGTTGTATGGCATTGAAGCTTGCCTGGAGGGTTGTTAACACAGTGTCCAAAGAAGGGCCGGAAGTATACAGAATGGTGTCGTCTGCGTAGAGGTGGATCAGGGACTCACCAGCAGCAAGAGCGACCTCATTGATGTATACAGAGAAGAGAGTCGGTCCAAGAATTGAACCCTGTGGCACCCCCATAGAGACTGCCAGAGGTCCGGACAGCAGACCCTCCGACTTGACACACTGAACTCTATCAGAGAAGTAGTTGGTGAACCAGGCGAGGCAATCATTTGAGAAACCAAGGCTGTCGAGTCTGCCGATGAGGATATGGTGATTGACAGAGTCGAAAGCCTTGGCCAGATCAATGAATACGGCTGCACAGTAATGTTTCTTATCGATGGCGGTTAAGATATCGTTTAGGACCTTGAGCGTGGCTGAGGTGCACCCATGACCAGCTCTGAAACCAGATTGCATAGCAGAGAAGGTATGGTGAGATTCGAAATGGTCGGTAATCTGTTTGTTGACTTGGCTTTCGAAGACCTTAGAAAGGCACGGTAGGATAGATATAGGTCTGTAGCAGTTTGGGTCAAGAGTGTCCCCCCCTTTGAAGAGGGGGATGACCGCAGCTGCTTTCCAATCTTTGGGAATCTCAGACGACACGAAAGAGAGGTTGAACAGGCTAGTAATAGGGGTGGCAACAATTTCGGCAGATAATTTTAGAAAGAAAGGGTCCAGATTGTCTAGCCCGGCTGATTTGTAGGGGTCCAGATTTTGCAGCTCTTTCAGAACATCAGCTGAATGGATTTGGGAGAAGGAGAAATGGGGAAGGCTTGGGCGAGTTGCTGTTGGGGGTGCAGTGCTGTTGTCCGGGGTAGGAGTAGCCAGGTGGAAAGCATGGCCAGCCGTAGAAAAATGCTTATTGAAATTCTCAATTATGGTGGATTTATCAGTGGTGACAGTGTTTCCTATCTTCAGTGCAGTGGGCAGCTGGGAGGAGGTGTTCTTATTCTCCATGGACTTTACAGTGTCCCAGAACTTTTTTGAGTTAGTGTTGCAGGAAGCAAATTTCTGCTTGAAAAAGCTAGCCTTGGCTTTTCTAACTGCCTGTGTATAATGATTTCTAGCTTCCCTGAACAGCTGCATATCACGGGGGCTGTTCGATGCTAATGCAGAACGCCATAGGATGTTTTTGTGTTGGTTAAGGGCAGTCAGGTCTGGGGAGAACCAAGGGCTATATCTGTTCCTGGTTCTAAATTTCTTGAATGGGGCATGTTTATTTAAGATGGTTAGGAAGGCATTTTTAAAAAATATCCAGGCATCCTCTACTGACGGGATGAGATCAATATCCTTCCAGGATACCCCGGCCAGGTCGATTAGAAAGGCCTGCTCGCAGAAGTGTTTCAGGGAGCGTTTTACAGTGATGAGTGGAGGTCGTTTGACCGCTGACCCATTACGGATGCAGGCAATGAGGCAGTGATCGCTGAGATCTTGGTTGAAGACAGCAGAGGTGTATTTAGAGGGGAAGTTGGTTAGGATGATATCTATGAGGGTGCCCGTGTTTAAGGTTTTGGGGAGGTACCTGGTAGGTTCATTGATTATTTGTGTGAGATTGAGGGCATCAAGTTTAGATTGTAGGATGGCTGGGGTGTTAAGCATGTTCCAGTTTAGGTCGCCTAGCAGCACGAACTCTGAAGATAGATGGGGGGCAATCAGTTCACATATGGTGTCCAGAGCACAGCTGGGGGCAGAGGGTGGTCTATAGCAGGCGGCAACGGTGAGAGACTTGTTTTTAGAGAGGTGGATTTTTAAAAGTAGAAGTTCAAATTGTTTGGGTACAGACCTGGATAGTAGGACAGAACTCTGCAGGCTATCTTTGCAGTAGATTGCAACACCGCCCCCTTTGGCAGTTCTATCTTGTCTGAAAATGTTGTAGTTTGGAATTAAAACTTCAGAATTTTTGGTGGTCTTCCTAAGCCAGGATTCAGACACAGCTAGAACATCCGGGTTGGCAGAGTGTGCTAAAGCAGTGAATAGAACAAACTTAGGGAGGAGGCTTCTAATGTTAACATGCATGAAACCAAGGCTATTACGGTTACAGAAGTCGTCAAAAGAGAGCGCCTGGGGAATAGGAGTGGAGCTAGGCACTGCAGGGCCTGGATTCACCTCTACATCGCCAGAGGAACATAGGAGGAGTAGAATAAGGGTACGGCTAAAAGCTATGAGAATTGGTCGTCTAGAACGTCTGGAACATAGAGTAAAAGGAGGTTTCTGGGGGCGATAAAATAGCATCAAGGTATAATGTACAGACAAATGTATGGCAGGATGTGAATACAGTGGAGGTAAACCTAGGTATTGAGTGATGAAGAGAGAGATATTGTCTCTAGAAACATCGTTGAAACCAGGAGATGTCATTGCATGTGTGGGTGGTGGAACTAATAGGTTGGATAAGGTATAGTGAGCAGGACTAGAGGCTCTACAGTGAAATAAGCCAATAAACACTAACCAGAACAGAAATGGACAAGACATATTGACATTAAGGATAGGCATGCTTAGTCGAGTGATCAAAAGGGTCCGGTGAGTGGAGAGGTTGGTTGGTGATTTAGACAGCTAGCCAGGGCATCGGTAGCAAGCTAGCATAGGATGGAGGTCTGTTAGCCACCCCTTACGTTCCGTCAGTAGATTAGTGGGGTTCCGTGTGGTAGAGGGGATTAATCCAAATCACACAACAACAACAAAAATAAAAACAATAGATATAGTTATAGAGGCCCAAGAAGAAAATATAATAATAATAATTAAAAAAAAAAATAATAATTAAAAAAATAATAATAATAAAAAAAATTGTCCGATTGTCTATTCAGATAGCAGCCGGTAAGACAGCTAACGGTTAGCAGGCCGCAGATGGGCGTTCAGGTAACGTCGCGACGGAGGAGCCGGCCGAATAACTCCTTCGGGTAGATAACGTCGGCAGTCCAGTTGTGAAGGCCCGGTGGGGCTCCGCGAAGGCAGTAAAACGGGTCCGGATAGGTGACTGCAGCCCAGGTGTGATTGATGGAACTCAGGAGTGATTGACGGAGCTTGCTAGCTCCGATGGTCACACGGATAGCAGCTAGCTAGCTGTGAGATCCGGGTATGAATGTCCAGGGACATGGAGAGAAAAATTGGTCCGGTATGTTCCGTTCCGAGCCGCGCTGCGCCGTACAGAACTGGCGATAGATTTTCGAGCTAAAGGATAGCTGATGACCACAAACCGTGGTTAGCTGAATATTAACGATTTGCCAGTAAAGGAGCTAACTAGCTTCTGAACTAGCTTCTGGATTAGCTTCTGGCTAGTTTCAGGCTAGCTTCTTGGAGTTTCTGGCTAGCTTCTTGGAGGATTACAGATCTGAGGTAAATAATACTTTTTTATAAATATACATTGGTGAGGCGGGTTGCAGGAGAGTGTTTTGAAGATGAGTTGATGGAAAATAAAAATAAAATGTATGTGAAAAAGTTGTAAATATATATATATACAGGACACGACAAGACGAGGACAAAAGACGTCTGAACTGCTATGCCACCTTGGAGACTACAATGCGACAATGATGTCGCTCTTGCTGCTTGTTCTCTGATCCATCTCTACGCAGACGACACCATTCTGTATACATCTGGCCCTTCTTTGGACACTGTGCTAACAAACCTCCAAACGAGCTTCAACGCCATACAACACTCCTTCTGTGGGCCTCCAACTGCTTTTAAATGCTAGTAAAAGTGCATGCTCTTCAACCGATTGCTGCCCACACCCTCCCGCCCGACTAGCATCACTACTTTGGACGGTTCTGACCTAGAATATGTGGACAACTACAAATACCTAGGTGTCTGGTTAGACTGTAAACTTTCCTTCCAGACTCACATTAAGCATCTCCAATACAAAATTAAATGCAGAATCGGCTACCTATTTCACAACAAAGCCTCCTTCACTCATGCCGCCAAACATACCCTCGTAAAACTGACTATACTACAGATCCTTGACTTCGGCGATGTCATTTACAAAATAGCCCCCAACACTCTACTCAGCAAACTGGATGTAGTCTATCACAGTGCCATCCGTTTTATCACCAAAGCCCCATATACTACCCACCTCGACCTCTATGCTCTCGTTGGCTGGCTCTCACTACATATCCGTCGCCAAACCCACTGGCTCCAGGTCATCTATAAGTATTTGCTAGGTGAAGCCCCGCCTTATTTCAGCTCACTGGTCACCATAGCAAAACACCCACCCTTAGCATGCGCTCCAGCAGGTATATTGCACTGGACATCCCCAAAGCCAACACTTCCTTTGGCTGCTTTTCTTTCCAGTTCTCTGCTGCCAATGACTGGAACGAATTGCAAAAATCTCTGAAGCTGGAGTCTTATATCTTCCTCTCTAACTTTAAGCATCAGCTATCAGAGCAGCTTACCGATCAATGTACCTGTACACAGCCAATCTGTAAATAAACCCCACACCGACTACCTCATCCCCATATTATTACTTACCCTCTTTCTCTTTTGCGCCCCAGTATCTCTACTTGCACATCATCATCTGCACATATATCACTCCAGTATTAATGCTAAATTGTAATTATTTCACCTCTGTGGCCTATTTATTGCCTACCTCACTACTCTTCTACATTTGCACACACTGTACATAGATCTTTCTATTTTTCTTTTCTTTTGTGTTATTGACTGTACGTTGTTTGTGTAACTCTGTGTTGTTGTTTTTGACATTCATTTTCATATTCCATCTATCGTCATTACCACCATTGTGGCTGACAAAACCTATTGTCCCAATGTCAATTTATTGCATGTTAATGTTCAGAGTCCGGTTCTCCATAGTGAGAGGACAAATTCATTTTGTCTGCTGCCTTAAGATTCACAATGGGCGTGAGGTGTCATAAAACCCCCCCATCTCCATACCTCTCGATCTCTTTCCCTCTGGTGGGTGTGAGAGATCTCTATGTAAGATTGTGGTCCACGGTAACCTGACCCAAGCAGGCCAGTCATGACAACATCAATGATTCTAGTATATAATTGGTTGAAGTATATAATTGGATCTAGCAGGAGTAAAGTTGTTGGAATCAGTTCTTTTGCTTCAGATATGCAGTGTCATGCAATGTGCTGCCTGTGTGGTGCAGTTACAACCCTCAACATAGAGAGTGGAGCAGATTGGGGCATGACAGCACAGTACATGCTTTACTGCCATAGTTCATCTGTTGCCATCGGTCCCAGTTGATTTACCTGAACATACTGTAGGATCAGCTTTGGACATCTGATTTTGGCTTGGGTGCCAGTTCTTGTACAACTGGTATCAACCCTTTATGAATAAAGATACCATGAGCCCACAGGTGTAGTGACACGGTACACCTGAGGCAGTCAGTGACAGTGTATAGTAGAAGATAAACTGGTTTAGCACTATATCTGATGTTCTGAGTGATTTATTAGATATTTTGTCAGTGTTGCATTGAAAACGATAAGCTCTTACCTCTGATTTACAATCTGTCTGCCCTTAGGAACAAGCAAAATGTGGTTTAATTTACTCTGAATAATATGATCTCTTCTCCTCCCGTCCTCCTTTTCTTTTTTCTGTCCTTACCACTCTTTTCATCCCTGTCTCAACTCATGAAACCGTCACTCTCTCCTTTCCCGTTGTCCTCTCTCTTTCATACACAGGAAAAGATGAAGCAGAGGAGTCTCTAAATCACAGTGACATCACACTGTAGAGCTGTAGAACACCTTGACCAGGGGTGCTGAAGAAGCTCCATCCCTCCAGATGGTCATATGGCATCTTGGAAGCCGTAGCTACGTAGAGTTAATAGGTAATAGATTTTCACAATGCACTGTCTAATCTCGTCATCCAATCAGTATTAATCTATGGTTTTAAATCACACTATATTAGAGAGGTAATTTGAATTTACTATATTAGTTTTGCTATTCAAGTCCCTATCCTAATTCTGTGGTCTGCCTTGCCTCTGCCCTGTGGGTACTACTGGCCAGCCTGCTACTGTATGTGAGGCTAGTGGTGCAGACTAGAGCACCCAAGTTTTGTTTATCTCTTGTATTTTCTTGTTTGTCGGCCAGTGCAATGTATTCACTATAATTCAGGTATTCCTTTTCTTATTTGATTCTAAATACTGCAAAACTATGTTTGAAACAAAGCTGAAGTTATACATATAGAAATTATGCATAATATGGTAAACAATATTATAGTATCCGATTTCAATAAATAAAGTTTATTGAAATACTAAAATGATGTCTTGTGCTAATATTAAAATAATATTTCCTTTCAAAATGTCATGTTATTGTCTTCTTCTGAGCTCTTCTGCAAGCATGTCCCAAGCTCAAACTGAGTTTTAGAATGATTAGAAGTCTATCTCTCTTTCAAATAAACATCTGATTTCAAGCTAACACGTAATGTTCTGAGAACCATATGTTTCTCAGAGCGTGGTGATATAGTTATTTTGCATACAACCTTTCCACTACATTCTGGGAATGGTGCAGTATTTAAACTCAGCCAAAAAATGCCCCTTTTTCAGAACCCTAACTTCACCAAAAGAAAGATGCCCAGGAACCCTGCTCATCTGCGTGAACGTGCCTTAGGCATGCTATAAGGAGGCATGAGGACTGCAGATGTGGCCAGGGCAATAAATTGCAATGTCCGTACTGTGAGACATCTAAGACAGCGCTACAGGGAGACAGGACAGGCAGCTGGTCATCCTCGCAGTGGCAGACCACGTGTAACAACACCTGCATAGGATCGGTACATCCGAACATCACACCTGCTGGACAGGTACAGGATGGCAACAACAACTGCCCGAGTTACACCAGGAACGCACAATCCCTCCATCAGTGCTCAGAATAGGCTGAGAGTGGCTGGACTGAGGGCTTATAGGCCTGTTGTAAGGCAGGTCCTCACCAGACATCACCGGCAACAACGTCGCCTATGGGCACAAACCCACCGTCGCTGGACCAGATAGGACTGGCAAAAAGTGCTCTTCACTGACGAGTCGTGGATTTGTCTCACCAGGGGTGATAGTCGGATTCGCGTTTATCGTCGAAGGAATGAGCGTTACACCGAGGCCTGTACTCTGGAGCCACCACCCATACTGCTCGTTCTGTGCATGATTTCCTGCAAGACAGGAATGTCAGTGTTCTGACATGGCCAGCGAAGAGCCCGGATCTCAATCCCATTGAGCACGTCTGGGACATGTTGGATTGGAGGTTGAGGGCTAGGGCCATTCACCCCAGAAATGTCTGGGAACTTGCAGGTGCCTTGGTGGAAGAGTGGGGTAAAATCTCACAGCAAGAACTGGCAAATCTGGTGCAGTCCATGAGGAGGAGATGCACTGCAGTACTTAATGCAGCTGGTGGCCACACCAGATACTGACTGTTACTTTTGATTTTGACCCCCCCCCCCCTTTGTTCAGGGCCAAATTATTTAATTTATGTTAGTCACGTCTGTGGAACTTGTTCAGTTTATGTCTCAGTTGTTGAATCTTGTTATGCTTATACAAATTTTCACACATGTTAATTTTCTGAAAATAAACGCAGTTGACAGTTTGAGGACTTTTCTTTTTTTGCCGAGTTTAGTTGCTCGACATTGGAACATTCTCAGCACATTTAAGGAACATGACAAAATAATGTTATTTTCTTGGTATTTTATGACGTTAACAGAATATTTCCTAAAAGTTCAAACATGGTTACATTTAATTACATTTTTGGTAATGTTTCCTGGAATGATCTCCAACTGGTTTGACATTGGAAATGTACTAAAATAGTTCAGAGAACATTAAGAAACAATGTTCATCTGTTGGAATTTTAGTACTTTAGCGTAACAGTTCCTGCAGGTTTCCTTATGGTTCTATTTAAAGTCATGTTCTCTGAACATTAAGAAAACTTTCCATAAAAACCACAAGAAAACATTGATGTTCAAAGAACATTCTAAGAATGTTATTTAAAAACATATACATTGCGTTCTCAGCATCAACAAAACTCTATCTTCTATCTTGTTAAGTGTGTTCAGGGTTGCATTCAGTACATTTTTACATTCTGGAACGTTCAATTGAACGGAACGGTGCTGTACTGAACAACCAGTTTAAAAACTGGGAGGGGTTGTGGGTTCGACTATTTACTCTCAGATTTTGAAAATGATAATTAGCATCAAAGTAGACATCATGCAAGACTAAAAAATCCCTGCACGTTATCTCTAGCTGACACCTTTGCTAACAGGTATTGTGTCAATTTAAAACTTGTACAAGAGAGTTCACAGAATTGTCCATTTAAAGTAATGTAGGCAATTTATTCATTGCTAAATTTAGCTACCATTAGATAGTTAATCCAGAGATGCTTACCTTTGTCTTGATTTGGCAATCTCGTCTAGATCATCATGACATTTTTAGTTCTTTATGATAGCTACATTAACAGCTAGTTAGCATTTCATTTGGGGGAGTAAATACAGGCGAATATATAGATAAAAGTCACCATGACCTAGAGAGATTTACACGGTTATTTTTTTATATTTTTTTTATTTTACCTTTATTTAACCAGGTAGGCAAGTTGAGAACAAGTTCTCATTTACAATTGCGACCTGGCCAAGATAAAGCAAAGCAGTTCGACAGATAAAACGACACAGAGTTACACATGGAGTAAAAACAAACATACAGTCAATAATGCAGTATAAACAAGTCTATATACAATGTGAGCAAATGAGGTGAGAAGGGAGGTAAAGGCAAAAAAGGCCATGATGGCAAAGTAAATACAATATAGCAAGTAAAATACTGGAATGGTAGTTTTGCAATGGAAGAATGTGCAAAGTAGAAATAAAAAATAGTGGGGTGCAAAGGAGCAAAATAAATAAATAAATTAAAATTAAATACAGTTGGGAAAGAGGTAGTTGTTTGGGCTAAATTATTGGTGGGCTATGTACAGGTGCAGTAATCTGTGAGCTGCTCTGACAGTTGGTGCTTAAAGCTAGTGAGGGAGATAAGTGTTTCCAGTTTCAGAGATTTTTGTAGTTCGTTCCAGTCATTGGCAGCAGAGAACTGGAAGGAGAGGCGGCCAAAGAAAGAATTGGTTTTGGGGGTGACTAGAGAGATATACCTGCTGGAGCGTGTGCTACAGGTGGGAGATGCTATGGTGACCAGCGAGCTGAGATAAGGGGGGACTTTACCTAGCAGGGTCTTGTAGATGACATGGAGCCAGTGGGTTTGGCGACGAGTATGAAGCGAGGGCCAGCCAACGAGAGCGTACAGGTCGCAATGGTGGGTAGTATATGGGGCTTTGGTGATAAAACGGATTGCACTGTGATAGACTGCATCCAATTTGTTGAGTAGGGTATTGGAGGCTATTTTGTAAATGACATCGCCAAAGTCGAGGATTGGTAGGATGGTCAGTTTTACAAGGGTATGTTTGGCAGCATGAGTGAAGGATGCTTTGTTGCGAAATAGGAAGCCAATTCTAGATTTAACTTTGGATTGGAGATGTTTGATATGGGTCTGGAAGGAGAGTTTACAGTCTAACCAGACACCTAAGTATTTGTAGTTGTCCACGTATTCTAAGTCAGAGCCGTCCAGAGTAGTGATGTTGGACAGGCGGGTAGGTGCAGGTAGCGATCGTTTGAAGAGCATGCATTTAGTTTTACTTGTATTTAAGAGCAATTGGAGGCCACGGAAGGAGAGTTGTATGGCATTGAAGCTTGCCTGGAGGGTTGTTAACACAGTGTCCAAAGAAGGGCCGGAAGTATACAGAATGGTGTCGTCTGCGTAGAGGTGGATCAGGGACTCACCAGCAGCAAGAGCGACCTCATTGATGTATACAGAGAAGAGAGTCGGTCCAAGAATTGAACCCTGTGGCACCCCCATAGAGACTGCCAGAGGTCCGGACAGCAGACCCTCCGATTTGACACACTGAACTTTATCAGAGAAGTAGTTGGTGAACCAGGCGAGGCAATCATTTGAGAAACCAAGGCTGTCGAGTCTGCCGATGAGGATATGGTGATTGACAGAGTCGAAAGCCTTGGCCAGATCAATGAATACGGCTGCACAGTAATGTTTCTTATCGATGGCGGTTAAGATATCGTTTAGGACCTTGAGCGTGGCTGAGGTGCACCCATGACCAGCTCTGAAACCGGATTGCATAGCAGAGAAGGTATGGTGAGATTCGAAATGGTCGGTAATCTGTTTGTTGACTTGGCTTTCGAAGACCTTAGAAAGGCACGGTAGGATAGATATAGGTCTGTAGCAGTTTGGGTCAAGAGTGTCCCCCCCTTTGAAGAGGGGGATGACCGCAGCTGCTTTCCAATCTTTGGGAATCTCAGACGACACGAAAGAGAGGTTGAACAGGCTAGTAATAGGGGTGGCAACAATTTCGGCAGATAATTTTAGAAAGAAAGGGTCCAGATTGTCTAGCCCGGCTGATTTGTAGGGGTCCAGATTTTGCAGCTCTTTCAGAACATCAGCTGAATGGATTTGGGAGAAGGAGAAATGGGGAAGGCTTGGGCGAGTTGCTGTTGGGGGTGCAGTGCTGTTGTCCGGGGTAGGAGTAGCCAGGTGGAAAGCATGGCCAGCCTTAGAAAAATGCTTATTGAAATTCTCAATTATGGTGGATTTATCAGTGGTGACAGTGTTTACTATCTTCAGTGCAGTGGGCAGCTGGGAGGAGGTGTTCTTATTCTCCATGGACTTTACAGTGTCCCAGAACTTTTTTGAGTTAGTGTTGCAGGAAGCAAATTTCTGCTTGAAAAAGCTAGCCTTGGCTTTTCTAACTGCCTGTGTATAATGATTTCTAGCTTCCCTGAACAGCTGCATATCACGGGGGCTGTTCGATGCTAATGCAGAACGCCATAGGATGTTTTTGTGTTGGTTAAGGGCAGTCAGGTCTGGGGAGAACCAAGGGCTATATCTGTTCCTGGTTCTAAATTTCTTGAATGGGGCATGTTTATTTAAGATGGTTAGGAAGGCATTTTTAAAAAATATCCAGGCATCCTCTACTGACGGGATGAGATCAATATCCTTCCAGGATACCCCGGCCAGGTCGATTAGAAAGGCCTGCTCGCAGAAGTGTTTCAGGGAGCGTTTTACAGTGATGAGTGGAGGTCGTTTGACCGCTGACCCATTACGGATGCAGGCAATGAGGCAGTGATCGCTGAGATCTTGGTTGAAGACAGCAGAGGTGTATTTAGAGGGGAAGTTGGTTAGGATGATATCTATGAGGGTGCCCGTGTTTAAGGTTTTGGGGAGGTACCTGGTAGGTTCATTGATTATTTGTGTGAGATTGAGGGCATCAAGTTTAGATTGTAGGATGGCTGGGGTGTTAAGCATGTTCCAGTTTAGGTCGCCTAGCAGCACGAACTCTGAAGATAGATGGGGGGCAATCAGTTCACATATGGTGTCCAGAGCACAGCTGGGGGCAGAGGGTGGTCTATAGCAGGCGGCAACGGTGAGAGACTTGTTTTTAGAGAGGTGGATTTTTAAAAGTAGAAGTTCAAATTGTTTGGGTACAGACCTGGATAGTAGGACAGAACTCTGCAGGCTATCTTTGCAGTAGATTGCAACACCGCCCCCTTTGGCAGTTCTATCTTGTCTGAAAATGTTGTAGTTTGGAATTAAAATGTCTGAGTTTTTGGTGGTCTTCCTAAGCCAGGATTCAGACACAGCTAGAACATCCGGGTTGGCAGAGTGTGCTAAAGCAGTGAATAGAACAAACTTAGGGAGGAGGCTTCTAATGTTAACATGCATGAAACCAAGGCTATTACGGTTACAGAAGTCGTCAAAAGAGAGCGCCTGAGGAATAGGAGTGGAGCTAGGCACTGCAGGGCCTGGATTCACCTCTACATCGCCAGAGGAACATAGGAGGAGTAGAATAAGGGTACGGCTAAAAGCTATGAGAATTGGTCGTCTAGAACGTCTGGAACATAGAGTAAAAGGAGGTTTCTGGGGGCGATAAAATAGCATCAAGGTATAATGTACAGACAAATGTATGGTAGGATGTGAATACAGTGGAGGTAAACCTAGGTATTGAGTGATGAAGAGAGAGATATTGTCTCTAGAAACATCGTTGAAACCAGGAGATGTCATTGCATGTGTGGGTGGTGGAACTAATAGGTTGGATAAGGTATAGTGAGCAGGACTAGAGGCTCTACAGTGAAATAAGCCAATAGACACTAACCAGAACAGAAATGGACAAGACATATTGACATTAAGGAGAGGCATGCTTAGTCGAGTGATCAAAAGGGTCCGGTGAGTGGAGAGGTTGATTGGTGATTTAGACAGCTAGCCAGGGCATCGGTAGCAAGCTAGCATAGGATGGAGGTCTGTTGTTAGCCACCTCTTGCGTTCCGTCAGTAGATTAGTGGGGTTCCGTGTGGTAGAGGGGATTAATCCAAATCACACAACAACAACAAAAATAAAAACAATAGATATAGTTATAGAGGCCCAAGAAGAAAACATAATAATAATAATAAAAAATATAAAAAATATTTTTAAAAATGTCCGATTGTCTATTCAGATAGCAGCCGGTAAGACAGCTAACGGTTAGCAGGCCGCAGATGGGCGTTCAGGTAACGTCGCGACGGAGGAGCCAGCCGAATAACTCCTTCGGGTAGATAACGTCGGCAGTCCAGTTGTGAAGGCCCGGTGGGGCTCCGCGAAGGCAGTAAAACGGGTCCGGATAGGTGACTGCAGCCCAGGTGTGATTGATGGAACTCAGGAGTGATTGACGGAGCTTGCTAGCTCCGGAATAATTGATGTTTGCTCCGGAATCGACGAAGGCCGATAGTCACACGGATAGCAGCTAGCTAGCTGTGAGATCCGGGTATGAATGTCCAGAGAGCAGTCGAAATCCAGGGACATGGAGAGAAAAATTGGTCCGGTATGTTCCGTTCCGAGCCGCGCTGCGCCGTACAGAACTGGCGATAGATTTTCGAGCTAAAGGATAGCTGATGACCACAAACCGTGGTTAGCTGAATACTAACGATTTGCCAGTAAAGGAGCTAACTAGCTTCTGAACTAGCTTCTGGATTAGCTTCTGGCTAGTTTCAGGCTAGCTTCTTGGAGTTTCTGGCTAGCTTCTTGGAGGATTACAGATCTGAGGTAAATAATACTTTTTTATAAATATACATTGGTGAGGCGGGTTGCAGGAGAGTGTTTTGAAGATGAGTTGATGGAAAATAAAAATAAAATGTATGTGAAAAAGTTGTAAATATATATATATACAGGACACGACAAGACGAGGACAAAAGACGTCTGAACTGCTATGCCACCTTGGAGATGAATGTTTATCAAAACTTCACGTCAGGGTAAGCCTACACGAAACCCAGCCCTTATTTTAAGTTTTTCTAAAATACCCCATGGGAGAAACGAATGATGGAAATGGTTCCCATAGTTTTTCCTTGTTTGACCGCTAGGTTTTATGGGTATTATGCCTCATACTGCGGTACTCTATGGCAGGGTTGCGAATCTAGTTGATGAACCGTGCTCTATGGGGTCTGTTTTGAATAGAGTAACATGGCATGCTACCTCCGTCCCGGTGGCGCAGTGGACTAATTTCCTGGCCAGAAAACAGAAAAACATAGGTTTGAATCTCAATGATTCCATGCCACAAAAAAAAAGTGTTTGCAGGATTAATGTCATTTTTGCAATTCGTTCCAGTCATTGACAGCAGAGAACTGGAAGTAAAGGCTGCCAAAGGAGGTGTTGGCATTGGGGATGACCAGTGAAATATACCTGCTGGAGCGTGTGCTATGGGTGGGTTTTGCTATGGTGACCAGTGAGCTGAAATAAGGTGAAGCTTTACCTAGCAAAGACTTATAGATGACCTGGAGCCAGTGGGTTTGGCGACGAATATGTAGCGAGGACAAGCCAACGAGAGCATACAGGTCACAATGGTGGGTAGTATATGGGGCTTTGGTGACAAAACGGATGGCACTGTGATAGACTGCATCCAATTTGCTGAGTAGAGTGTTGGAGGTTATTTTGTAAATAACAATGCCGAAATCAAGGATCGGCAGGATAGTCAGTTTTACTAGGGTATGTTTGGCAGCATGTCTGAAGGAGGCTTTGTTGCGAAATAGGTAGCTGTTTCTTGATTTAATTTTGGATTGGAGATGCTTAATATGAGTCTGGAAGGAGAGTTTACAGTCTAACCAGACACCTAGGTATTTATAGTTGTCCACATATTCTAAGTCAGAACCTTCCAGAGTTGTGATGCTAGGCCTGCAGGCGGGTGCGGGCAGCGACTCGATTGAAGAGCATGCATTTAGTTTTACTTGCATTTAAGAGCAGTTGGAGGCCACGGAAGGAGTGTTGTATGGCGTTGAAGCTCGTTTGGAGGTTTGTTAACACAGTGTCCAAAGAAGGGCCAGATGTATACAGAGTGGTGTCATCTGCATAGAGGTGGATCAGAGAATCAACAGCAGCAAGAGCGACATCATTGATATATTCAGGGAGAAGAGTCGGCCCGAGAATTGAACCCTGTGGCACCCCCATAGAGATCGCCAGAGGTCCGGACAACAGGCCCTTCGATTTGACACACTGAACACTATCTGAGATGTAGTTAGTGAACCAGGCGAGGCAGTCATTCGAGAAACCAAGGCTGTTTAGTCTGCCGATATGAATACGGTGATTGACAGAGTCAAAAGCTTTGGCTAGGTCGATGAAGACGGCTGCACAGTACTGTATGTTCCCACATCTTCCAAGGAACTAAATGTGCTAGCTGTGTCATTTAATAATATCATATCCACAGTAGCCAGTGTTGCCAAGTCTCCAATCTCTCAAGATTTAACATTTCAGAAATGTCAAGGAAAACAGAAAAATTACAAACTGAACAGCCGAATCCAGACAGCCAACAGAGCTATTGTTTTTTGCTTTTGTAAATTTTCTCCAACACTCTCACCAAAATAATCTTTTCAATGAACATACAGTCCTTAGTGATGATTCCAAACATGCCATCTGTCTTTCGTCACTCCAAGTCCAGATACTTCCTCTTTACGGTAAATTCAGAGGATGGGGAATAACTCAGAAATGTATAACTATCATAAATGGCGAAGATGATTGAGGAATGCTTGTTGTAGGTCTGAAGCCCCTGGTAAAAACATGGTAAAAACAAAATTAATATATATTATTAACGAAATACATACTGTATATTCTATATATACAGTATATACTATTTACAGTTGAAATTGGAAGTTTACATACACTTAGGTTGTCATTAAGTCATTAAAACTTGTTTTTCAACCACTCCACAAATTTCTTGTTAACAAACTACAGTTTTGGCAAGACGGTTAGGGCATCTACTTTGTGCATGACACAAAGAAGGAAAAAAAGGAAAAAATTGTAGACCTCCACAAGTCTTGTTCATCCTTGGGAGCAATTTCCAAACACCTGAAGGTACCACGTTCATCTGTACAAACAATAGTACTCAAGTATAAACACCATGGGACCACGCAGCCGTCATACCGCTCAGGAAGGAGACGTGTTCTGTCTCCTAGAGATGAACGTAGTTTGGTGCGAAAAGTGCAAATCAATCCCAGAGCAACAGCAAAGGACCTTGTGAAGATTCTGGAGGAAACCGGTACAAAAGTATCTATATCCACAGCAAAACAAGTCCTATATCGACATAACCTGAAACTGCCATAAAAAAGCCAGACTACAGTTTGCAACTGCAAATGGTTACAAAGATCGTACTTTTTGGAGAAATATCCACTTAGAAATGTTTCTGAGTCAAAGGTGAACAAGGTGATTAGCTCACTAAAGAACTCTAAAGCCAAAGATGTGTTTGGGCTGGACTCTACCTTTCTTAAAAATGACAAAGAGTCACCCATTGGCCCCGTTACTAAGGTCACCAATACATCTTTTGGTCTTGGGGTGTTTCCAAGGGTATGGAAGTCGGCCATAATAACAGCCATCTTTAAATCGGGCGACCCTGCTGACGTCAGTAACTACAGACCCATTAGTATACTACCTGTGGTGTCAAAGGTTGTTGAAAAGTGTGTAGCAGAACAACTGATTGCCCACCTCAACAACAGCCCCTTCACATTACACTCCATGCAGTTTGGCTTCAGAACGAAACACTCCACAGAAACGGCCAACTGCTTTCTTCTGGAAAATGTGAAGTCCAAGATGGACAAAGGGGGTGTTGTTGGGGCTGTGTTTCTGGTCCTAAGGAAGGCTTTTGATACTGTTAACCATGAGATTCTCATCACAAAATTGTCCAAGTTCAACTTTTCCCCCGATGCCTTGAGATGGATGAAATCATACCTTGAAGGCAGAACTCAGTGTTTCAGAGTGAGCAATGAGCTGTCGCCCACTCTTAGCTATGATGTGGGCGTGCCCCAAGGGTCAATACTGGGGCCCCTCCTGTTCAGCCTGTACATTAATGATCTGCCGTCTGTCTGTACTGGGTCTGAAGTTCAAATGTATGCAGATGACAGTGATATATGTGCATGCAAAGAGCAAACAACAAGCTGCACAAGAACTCACTACTGTAATGGTCCAGGTTACAAAGTGGCTTAGTGACTCGTGTTTGCATCTCAATGTGAAAAAAACTGTTTGCATGTTCTTCACAAAGAGGGCAACAGATGCTACTGAACCAGGTGTCTATGTGCCAGAGGAGAAGCTCCAGGTGGTATCTGATTTTAAGTACCTTGGCATCATACTTGATTCCAACCTCTCTTTTAAAAAGCATGTGAAAAAGGTCATTCAGATAACTCAATTCAACCAAGCTCATTTTCAATTTATACGGAATTGTTTGACTACAGAGGTAGCAAAACTGTACTTCAAATTTATGATACTCCCCCACTTAACATACTGCTTGACTAGTTGGGCCCAAGCTTGCTGTACAACATTAAAACCTATTCAGTCTGTCTACAAACAGGCTTTCAAAGTGCTTGATATGAAGCTCAATAGCCATCATCACTGTTACATCCTCAGAAAGCATGAGCTCCTGAGTTGGGAAAATCTTGTGCAATACACCGACGCATGTCTTGTATTCAAGATCCTAAATGGCCTAGCTCCCCCTCCACTCAGTATTTTTGTTAAACAGAAAACCCAAACATATGGCAGCAGATCCACAAGGTCTGCCATGAGAGGTGACTGTATAGTTCTCTTATTAAGGAAAAGCACCTTTAGTAAATCCGCTTTCTCTGTGAGAGCTTCCCATGTCTGGAATACACTGCCATCAGACACACATAACTGCACCACCTATCACACTTTCACAAAATGTATGAAGACATGGCTAAAGGTCAATCAGATATGTGAAAATAATCCCTAGCTGTGTATTGCCGCTTTCCATGTTGTCTGTAGCTTGTGGGGTGTGGAAACACTTTGTTGCTTTTATGAATTTTGTCTTGCTGCTTTTTGTTCTATGTTGCTCTGTCTGTATGCTACGTCTTGTTTGTCCTATGTTGCTCTGTCTGTATGCTATGTCTTGCTTGTCCTATGTTGCTCTGCGTGTGCTCACTGCTCAATGATTGTCTATATTGTAATTGTTTTTTAATAACCTTCCCAGGGACTGCGGTTGAAAATTAGCCGGCTGGCTAAAACCGGCACTTTTACTGAAACGTTGATTAATGTGCACTGTCCCTGTAAAAATAAAATCAACTCAACCAAAATAGAACTGATTGGCCATAATGACCATCATTGTGTTTGGAGGAAAAAGGGGGAGGCTTGCAAGCCGAAGAACACCATCCCAACCGTGAAGCACGGGGCTGGCAGCATCATGTTGTGGGGATGCTTTGCTGCAGGAGGGACTGGTGCACTTCACAAAATAGATGTAATCATGAGGGAGGAAAATTATGTGGATATATTGAAGCAACATCTCAAGACATCAGTCAGGAAGTCGCAAATGGGTCTTCCAAATGAACAATGACCCCAAGCATACTTCAAAAGTTGTGGCAAAATGGCTTAAAGACAACAAATTCAAGGTTTTGGAAAAAAGCCCTGACCTCAATCCTATAGAAAATTTGTGGGCAGAACTGAAAAAAACGTGTGCGAGCAAGGAGGCCTACAAACCTGACTCAGTTACACCAGCTCTGTCATGAGGAATGGGCCAAAATTCACCCAACTTATTGTGGGAAGCTTGTGGAAGGCTAGCTGAAACGTTTGACCCAAGTTAAACAGTTTAAAGGCAATGCTGCTAAATACTAATTGAGTGTATGTAAACTTCTGACCCACTGGAAATGTGATGAAAGAAATAAAAGCTGAAATAAATAATTTTCTATACTATTATTCTGACATTTCATATTCTTAAAAAAAGTGGTTATCCTAACTGACCTTAGACAGGGTATTTTTACTAGGATTAAATGTCAGGATTTGTGAAAAACGGAGTTTAAATGTATTTGGCGAAGGTGTATGTAAACTTCTGACTTCAACTGTATATTTACCTTTTTTTCACTGCAACCAGCAACCACAGGAAGATTCAAGAGCCCGCTCGCAATGAGTGTACACAGCCTGCTACTGCCTGCTGCCACTCTGCTAATCATCAGATGGGGGGAGGAGCCCTTTCTCAATGTTCAAATTACACCAGAGAGCATAATTTAGCCACAGAGGGTCAATAGTTTATCCAAAAAAATACATGTAGATTAAGTTTTTATCACAAACAGATACAGGTATCTGACAAAAATAAAGAAACACCAACATAAACTGTCTTAAAAGGATGTTGCGCCACCATGAGCTGCCAGAACAGCTTCAATGTGACTTGGCATAGATTCTACAAGTGGACCTAAACCATGCCAGGAAAATGCACCCCACACCATAACATATACTTTGTATCCCTTGTTTAATCAAGTGTTTCCTTTATTTTGGCAGTTACCAATATGCCTACAATCGGGAAGGCTGCATTTGGGCAGCATGCACAACAAATATAGGCTACAGCTTGTTGCGTTGTGGCCATAGACATATAATCCATAGGAGGGATTTGTAACCTCTTACCCTGGCAATTTGACTATAAAACTCATGGGTACACTAGCAACTGATGCCAGTCCTGACTTGAATGGGAACTGCCATCTATGGATAATATTTCTATGGTTGGTTCCGGCTGTTGATTTGCCTTTTGCAGATTTCAAAATACAATTGTGGGAAAAACACACAGCTTTGAAGACAGAAGACTAAGGGAAATGCTGTAGGAACACTCAACTGGTGTCGCTCATTCAGCCGACAGAAACTTTCAACTGGTTCTCCCCATTAAGCAGCGATTCGGAATCTGAGGCCGAGCCTTCTCTGGTCTCTATTCCTCCCGTTACGGGGTCTGAGACGCCGAAGTCTCCCACGATTAGCTCTGACAAATTGAAAGCCCTAGTCATTGGCGACTCCATTACCCACAGTATTAAACTTAAAATGAATCATCCAGCGATCATACACTGTTTACCAGGGGGCAGGGCTACCGACATTAAGGCTAATCTGAAGATGGTGCTGGCTAAAGCTAAAAATGGCGAGTGTAGAGAGTATAGGGATATTGTTATCCACGTCGGCACCAACGATGTTAGGATGAAACAATCAGAGGTCATCAAGCGCAACATAGCGTGTAAATCAGCTAGAAAGATGTGTCGGCATCGAGCAATTGTCTCTGGCCCCCTCTCAGTTAGGGGGAGTGATGAGCTCTACAGCAGTCTCACAACTCAATTGCTGGTTGAAAACTGTTTGTAATTTGAAGATAATTGGCCCTCTTTCTGGGACTCACCCAACAAACAGGACCAAGCCTGGCCCGTTGAGGAGTGACGGACTCCATCCCAGCTGGAGGGGTGCTCTCATCTTATCTATGAGCATAGACAGGGCTCTAACTCCCTTAGCTCCACAATGAAATATGGTACAGGCCAGGCAACAGGCTGTTAGCCAGCCTGCCAGCTTAGTGGAGTCTGCCACTAGCACAGTCAGTGTAGTCAGCTCGGCTATCCCCACTGTGACCGTGTCTGTGCTTCGACCTAGGTTGGGCAAAACTAAACATGGCAGTATTTCCTTTTAGCAATCTCACTAGAATAAAGACCTCATCCATTCCTGCCATTATTGAAAGAGATTGTGATAGCTCACATCTCAAAATAGGGCTACTTAATGTTAGATCCCTCACTTCAAAGGCAGTTATAGTCAATGAACTAATCACTGATCAAAGTCTTGATGTGATTGGCCTGACTGAAACATGGCTTAAGCCTGACAAATGTATTGTGTTAAATGAGGCCTCACGACCTGGTTACACTAGTGACCATGTCCCCCGCGCATCCCGCAAAGACGGAGGTGTTGCTAACATTTACGATAGCAAATTTCAATTTACAAAAAAAAAACTGACATTTTCGTATTTTGAGCTTCTAGTCATGAAATCTATGCAGCCTACTTAATCACTTTTTATAGCTACTGTTTACAGGCCTCCTGGGCCATATACAGCGTTCCTCACTGAGTTCCCTGAATTCCTATTGGACCTTGTAGTCACAGCAGATAATATTCACATTTTTGGTGACTTTAATATTCAGATGGAAATGTCCACAGACCCACTCCAAAAGGGTTTCGGAGCCATCCCTGACTCAGTGGGTTTTGTCCAACATGTCTCCGAACCTGCTCACTGTCGGACCTAGTTTTGTCCTATGGAATAAATATTGTGGATCTTAATGTTTTTCCTCATAATCCTGGACTATCGGAACATCATTTTATTACGTTTGCAATTGCAACAAATAATCTGCTCAGACCCCAACCAAGGAACATCAAAAGTCGTGATATAAATTCTCAGACAACCCAAAGATTCCTTGATGCCCTTCCAGACTCCCTCTGCCTACCCAAGGACGTCAGGTTTAACCCCAAAAACAATCAGTTAACCACCTAACTGAGGAACTCAATTTAACCTTGCGCAATACCCTAGATGCAGTTGCACCCCTAAAAACTAAAAACATTTGTCTCAGGATGGTAAGTTGGTGGTTGAAGATATCCCTCTAGTGGTGTGGGGGCTGTGCTTTGGTAAAGTGGGTGGGGTTATATCCTGCCTGTTTGGCCCTGTCCGGGGTTATCATCGGATGGGTCCACAGTGTCTCCAGACCCCTCCTGTCTCAGCCTCCAGTATTTATGCTGCAGTAGTTTGTGTCGGGGGGCTAGGGTCAGTCTGTTATATCTGGAGTATTTCAAATCAAATCAAATGTATTTGTCACATACACATGGTTAGCAGATTTTAATGCGAGTGTAGCGAAATGCTTGTGCTTCTTATTCCGACAATGCAGTAATAACCAACGAGTAATCTAACCTAACAATTCCAAAACTACTACCTTATACACACAAGTGTAAAGGGATAAAGAATATGTACATAAAGATATATGAATGAGTGATGGTACAGAAAGGCATAGGCAAGATGCAGTAGATGGTATCGAGTACAGTATATACATATGAGATGAGTAATGTAGGGTATGTAAACAAAGTGGCATAGTTTAAAGTGGCTAGTGATACATGCATTACATAAAGATGCAGTAGATGATAGAGTACAGTATATACATATACATATGAGATGAATAATGTAGGGTATGTAAACATATTAAGTAGCCTTGTTTAAAGTGGCTAGTGCTATATTTTACATCAATTTCCATCAATTCCCATTATTAAAGTGGCTGGAGTTGAGTCAGTGTGTTGGCAGCAGCCACTCAATGTTAGTGGTGGCTGTTTAACAGTCTGATGGCCTTGAGATAGAAGCTGTTTTTCAGTCTCTCGGTCCCAGCTTTGATGCACCTGTACTGACCTCGCCTTCTGGATGATAGCGGGATGAACAGGCAGTGGCTCGGGTGGTTGTTGTCCTTGATGATCTTTATGGCCTTCCTGTGACATCGGGTGGCGTAGGTGTCCTGGAGGGCAGGTAGTTTGCCCCCGGTGATGCGTTGTGCAGACCTCACTACCCTCTGGAGAGCCTTACGGTTGTGGGTGGAGCAGTTGCCGTACCAGGCGGTGATACAGCCCGACAGGACGCTCTCGATTGTGCATCTGTAGAAGTTTGTGAGTGTTTTTGGTGACAAGCCGAATTTCTTCAGCCTCCTGAGGTTGAAGAGGCGCTGCTGCGCCTTCTTCATGATGCTGTCTGTGTGGGTGGACCAATTCAGTTTGTCTGGGATGTGTACGCCGAGGAACTTAAAACTTACTACCCTCTCCACTACTGTCCCATCGATGTGGATAGGGGGGTGCTCCCTCTGCTGTTTCCTGAAGTCCACAATCATCTCCTTAGTTTTGTTGACGTTGAGTGTGAGGAGGCGTGTGTGGCCACACAGTCGTGGGTGAACAGGGAGTACAGGAGAGGGCCCAGAACGCACCCTTGTGTGGCCCCAGTGTTGAGGATCAGCGGGGTGGAGATGTTGTTACCTACCCTCACCACCTGGGGGCGGCCCGTCAGGAAGTCCCGTACCCAGTTGCACAGGGCGGGGTCGAGACCCAGGGTCTGTGTGAACTTAAGTATGCTCTCTCTAATTCTTTCTCTCTTTCACTTTCTCTCTCGGGGGACCTGAGCCCTAGGACCATTCCTCAGGACTACCTGGCATGATGACTCCTTGCTGTCCCCAGTCCACCTGGCCGTGCTGCTGCTCCAGTTTCAACTGTTCTGCCTGCGGCTATGGAACCCTGACCTGTTCACCGGACGTGCTACCTGTCACAGACCTGCTGTTTTCTCTAGGGACAGCAGGAGCGGTAGAGATACTCTCAATGATCGGCTATGAAAAGCCAACTGCAATTTACTCCTGAGGTGCTGACCTGTTGCACCCTCGACAACTACTGTGATTATTATTATTTGACCATGCTGGTCATTTATGAACATTTGAACATCTTGGCCATGTTCTGTTATGATCTCCACCCGGCACAGCCAGAAGAGGAATGGCCACCCCTCATAGCCTGGTTCCTCTCTAGGTTTCTTCCTAGGTTTTTGCCTTTCTAGGGAGTTTTTCCTAGCCACCGTGCTTCTACACCTGCATAGCTTGCTGATAGGGGTTTAGGCTGAGTTTCTGTACAGCATTTTGAGATATCAGCTGATGTAAGAAGGGCTATATAAATACATTTGACTTGATTTGATTTGATCTTTACATCCAGCCATGGTCGGCCTGTTGTCAAACGGGAGGCAACTGCATCCTTTTGGTTGACGGCTGTTTATATATCACTCATATCTACTGTATATAGACTAGTAGAAACAGATACGTCAAATACATTGGTTTATTGACATTGAGTTTAAGTAACTAGGTGTTAAATAAATACCAGCTAAAATATGAACAAGGAAGTCTTGGCCGGAAAAGCAATCATAGGGAAATACTGCACAGTATATATTTTTTTTCTCAGCCAACATACCACATGCTGCCTTTAGAATACAATATTAGGGTCACCAGAGGTCATTAAAATTGAAATGATTTCCAGTAAGATAGATGATAGAACATCGAATCAAATCAAACACATTTACCCATGAGAAGTTTAAATCAAATTCATTATGTAGATCAGGGGTGAGAAAACGAAATTAATTAACTCCGGAACCACACCTGTGTGGAAGCACCTGCGTTATACTTGTAATATGCTTTACAGTGAATTCAGAAAGTATTCAGTCCCCTTTACTTTCCCCACATTTTGTTACGTTACAGCCTTATTATAAAATTGGTTAAATGTTGTTTTTTCCCCTCATCAATATACACACAATAACCCATAATGACAAAGCAAAGAAAGGTTTTAGGACATTTTTGCAAATGTATTCAAATTAAAAAACGTATATCACATTTACCTACGTTTTCAGACCCTTTACTCAGTACTTTGTTCAACCACCTTTGGCAACGATTATAGCCTTGAGTCAACTTGAGTGTGGCACACCTGTATTTGGGGGTTTCTCCCATTCTTCTCTGCAGATCCTCTCAAGCTCTGTCAGGTTTGATGGGGAGTGTAGCTGCACAGCTATTTTCAGGTCTCTCCAGAGATGTTTGATCGGGATCAAGTCGGGGTGTCTGTCTGGGCCACTCAAGGAAATTCAGAGACTTGGTCCAAAGCCACACCTGCGTTGTTTTGGCAGTATCCTTCCCGTTGGAAGGTGAACATTTGACCCCAGTCTGAGGTCCTAAGCGCTCTGGAGCAGGTTTTCATCAAGAATCTCGCTGTACTTTGCTCTGTTAATCTGTCCCTCGATCCTGACTAGTCTCCCAGTCCCTACCCATAAATCCCACAGCATGATGCTGCCACCACCATGCTTCACCGTAGGTATGGTATTTGCCAGGTGATGAGCAGTGCCTGGTTTCCTCCAGATGGGAAGCTTGGCATTCAGGCCAAAGTTCAATCTAGATTTAATCAGACCAGAGAATCCTGTTTCCCATGGTCTGAGAATGCTTTAGGTGCCTTTTGGCAAACTCCAAGTGGGCTGTCATGTACCTTTTACTGAGGAGTGGCTTCCGTTTGGCCACTACCATAAAGGCCTGATTGGTGGAGTGTTGCAGAGATGGCTGTCTTTTTGGATGGTTCTTCCATCTCCACAGAGGAACTCTGGAGCTCTGTCAGAGTGACCATCGGGTTCTTGATCACCTCACTGACCAAGGCCCTTCTCCTCAATTTCTCAGTTTGGCCGGGCGGCCAGCTCTACAAAGAGGTGGTTTCAAACTTGGTGGTTTCAAACTTCTTCCATTTGAGACTGATGGAGGCCGCTGTGTTCTTAGGGACCTTCAATGCTGCATACATTTTTGGGCACCCTTCCCCAGATCTGTGCCTCGACACAATCCTGTCTCAGAGCTCTATGGACAATTCCTTTGACCTCATGGCTTGGTCTTTGCTCTGACATGCACTGTCAACTGTGGGACCTTATGTGGGACCTTATATCGACAAGACTGTAACTACAAATTGGATACCACGAAATTGGGAGAAAAAGGGGTAAAACATTTTTTTATAAAAAGATAGACAGCTCTGTGCCTTTCCAAATCATGTCCAATCAATTGATTTTAGCACAGGTGGACTCCAAACAAGTTGTAGAAACATCTCAAGGATGATCAATGGAAACAGGATGCACCTGAGCTCAATTTCAAGTCTCATATCAAAGGGTCTGAATACTTATGTAAATAAGGTTTTTATGTTTTTAATTTTTTATAAATTTTAAAACATTTCTTAAAACCTGTTTTTGCTTTGTCATTTTTGGGTATTATGTGTAAATTGATGAGGACCCAGTCTAAGGTCCTAGGTGCTCTAGAGCAGGTTTTCATCATGGATCTCTCTGGCGCCGGAGAAGATGGCAGATGTTTTACGTGCCCCCAACCGATTGTGTTTTTTTGTTCACTTATTTTTTACTTATTTTGTACATGATGTTGCCGTTACCGTCTCTTGTGACCGAAAATAACGTCTAGACATCAGGACTGCGATTAATCACCACGGACTAGCAGAATCATCTTTTTTTTCATCTCTGACGAGCCTGACGCGAGGGATATGCTTGCTTCCTTGGCAAGCTGCCTTCTGAGAATCCGTAGGTGATCGAATAAACCCCCACTTCCCTCCATTCTACTAGCAAACATGCAATCTTTGGACAATAAAATGGATGAGTCTGGACCACCTATACTACACACACAGAGACGTATACAAAGTGTTCCGGGATTCCTCCGATTGCATTGAGGAGTACACCACATCAGTCACTGGCTTCATCAATAAGTGCATTGATGACGTCGTCCCCACAGTGACCGTACGTAGATACCCCAACCAGAAGCCACACTGAGCTAAACCATCAAACAGGCAAGGCGTCAATACAGGACTAAGATCGAATCGCACTACACTGCTTCTGACGCTCGTCGAATGTAACAGGGCCTGCCAACCATTACAGACTACAAGGGAAAGCACAGCCAAGAGCTGCCAAGTGACACAAGCCTACCAGATGAGCTAAACTACTTCTATGCTCGCTTCGAGGAAAATAACACTAAAACATGCATGAGAGCACCAGCTGATATGGAAGACAGTGTGATCACACACTCCGCAGGCGATGTAAGACCTTTAAACAGGTCAGCATTCACAAGGCCACAGGGCCAGACGGATTACCAGGACGTGTACTGTGTGCATGCACTGACCAATTGGCAAGTGTCTTCACTGACATTATCAACCTCTCCCTGTCCGAGTCTGTAATACCAACATGTTTTAAGCAGACCACCATAGTCCCTGTGCCGAAGAACAATAAGGTAACCTGCCTAAACGACTACCTGTAGCACTCACGTCTGTAGCCATGAAGTGCTTTGAAAGGCTGGTCATTGCTTACATCAACACCATTATCCCAGAAACCCTAGACTCACTCCAATTTGCATACCGCCCCAACAGATCCACAGATGATGCAATCTCCATTGCACTCCACACTGCCCTTTCCCACATGGACAAAAGGAACACCTATGTGAGAATGCTATTCACTGACTACAGCTCAGCGTTTAACACCATAGTGCCCTCCAAGCTCATCAATAAGCTAAGGAGCCTGGGACTAAACACCTCCCTCTACAACTGGAAGGTCTGCCCCCAGGTGGTAAAGGTAGGTAACAATACATCCGCTACGCTGATCCTCAACACAGGGGCTCTTCAGGGGTGTGTTCTCAGTCCCCTCCTGTACTCCCTGTTCACTCATGACTGCATGGCCAGACACCATCATTCAATTTGCCGATGACACAACAGTGGTAGGCCTGATCACCGACAATGACGAGACAGCCTGTAGGGAGGAGGTCAGAGACCTGGTAGTGTGGTGCCAGGACAACAACCTCTCCCTCAACGTGATCAAGACAAAGGAAATTAATGTGGACTACAGGAAAAAGAGGACCGATCACGCCCCCATTCTCATCGACGGGGCTGCAGTGGAGCAGGTTGAGAGCTTCAAGTTCCTTGGTGTCCACAAACTAACATGGTCCAAGCACCAACAAACTAACATGGTCCAAGCACACCAAGACAGTCATGAAGAGGGCACAACAAAACCTATTCCCCCTCAGGAGACTGAAAAGATTTGTCATGGGTCCTCAGATCCTTAAAAGGTCCTACAGCTGCACCATCGAGAGCATGGTGGTTGCATCACTGCCTGATATGGCGACTGCAAGGCAGGGTAGTGCGTACAGCCCAGTACATCACTGGGGCCAAGCTTCCTGCCATCCAGGACCTCTATACCAGGCAGTGTCAGAGGAAGGCCCTAAACATTGTCAACGACTCCAGCCACCTTAGTCATAGACTGTTCTCTCTGCTACCACGCGGCAAGCGGTACCGGAGCACCAAGTCTAGGTCCAAGAGGTTTATTAACAGCTTCTACCCCCAAGCCATAAGACTCCTGAACATCTAGTGAAATGGCTACCCAGACTTTTTCCAGACTTTTTCCAGCACCCCCCCACCCCCCTCACACCACTGCTTCTCTCTGTTGTCATCTATGCATAGTCACTTTAATAACTCTACCTACATGTCCATACTGCCTCAAATAACCGGTGCCCCCGGCACATTGACTCTGTATCGGTACCCCCCCCTGTATAAATTCTTGCTATTGTTATTTCACTTCTGCTCTTTAATTACTTGTTACATTTATCTCTTATTCTTATCTGCATTTTTTGAAACTGCATTGTTGGTTAGGGGATCGTAAGTAAGCATTTCACTGTTGTATTCGGTGCATGTGACTAATACAATTTTATTTGATTGCTCATCTTTCCCTCGAGCCTGACTAGTATCCAAGTTCCTGCCACTGATAAACATTCCTGTTTTGTATTTAATACATTTTAGAATAAGGCTGTTACGTAACAACATCTGGAAGGGGTCTGAACGATTTCTGAATGCACTGTATTTAGTTATTAAGAGATCTCTTAATAATCATTCTCAGGATAGCACATTAGTATAGCACATAGGATAGCACATAGTAGTCAGTGACAAATATAAAACCCTGGAAGGGATACCAAATGAATAGTTTCAGATCAACTCTCCAGTACGAGGTACTGGCCAGCCTATTGTTTTATTCTTATAGTGGATATAACGTTCAAGATTGTTTCAAAGTTACAAATTCAACTATTTTCCACAAGGTTTTTCTTTGTTGAAAACTGGTTACAATGATGACTTAATCTTGTGGTGGAAATTTCACCCTCAAAACAACAGTTTCCGTTGATGACTTTTTTCAAATCCAGTGTATTTTCCATGTAGGTTCCACATCACAATACTTTGACAAATTACGTTGAAACAATGTTTATTCAACCAGTTTGTGCCCAGTGGGTTGCTTCTATGGGCATAAGGCCACATACACTGTATATACAAAATAATGTGGACACCACTTCAAATTAGTGAATTCGGCTATTTCAGCCACACACAGCCATGCAATCTCCATAGACAAACATTGGCAGTAGAACGGCCTTACTAAAGGAGCTCAGTGACTTTCAACGTGGCACCGTCATAGGTTGCCACCTTTCCAACAAGTCAGTTCGTCAAATTTCTGCCCTGCTAGATCTGCCCCAGTCAACTGTAAGTTCAGTTATTGGAAGTGGAAATGTCTAGGAGCAACAACGGCTCAGCCACAAAGTGGTAGGCCACACAAGCTCACAGAACAGGACCGCTGAGTGTCTGTCCTCGGTTGCAACACTCACTATCAAGTTCCAAACTGCCTCTGGAAGCAACGTCAGCACAAGAATTGTTCGTCGGACGGAGTGGTGTAAAGCTCGCCGCCGTTGGACTCTGGAGCGGTGGTAACGCGTACTCTGGAGTGATGAATCACCCTTCACCATGTAGCAGTTCGACGGATGAATCTGGGTTTGGCAGATGCCAGGAGAACGCTACCTGCCCCAATGCATAGTGCCAACTGTAAAATTTGGTGGAGGAGGAACAATGGTCTGGAGCTGGTTTACATGGTTCGGGCTTAGGCCCCTTAGTACCAATGAAGGGAAATCTTAATGCTAGAGCATACAATGACATTCTAGACGATTCTGTGCTTCCAACTTTGTGGCAACAGTTTGGGGATGGCCCTTTTCTCTTTCAGCATGCCAATGCCCCCATGCACATAGCAAGGTCTATACAGAAATGTTTTGTCGAGATCGGTGGGGAATAACTTGACTGGCCTGCACAGAGCCCTTACCTCAACCTCATTTGAACACTTTTGGGATTCATTGGATCGCCGACTGCAAGCCAGAACTAATTGCCCAACATCAGTGCCCAACCTCACTAATGCTCTTGTGGTTGAATGAAAGCAAGACCCCGCAGCGATATTCCACCATCTAGTGGAAAGCCTTTCCAGAAGAGTGGAGGCTGATATAGAAGCAAAGGGGGTACCGCCTCCATATTAATGCCCATGATTTTGGAATGAAATGGTTAGACAAGCAGGTGTCCACATACTTTTGGTCATGTAGTGTACTTCCCTCAAAGATGTTTACATTCCACAAATTATCAATGTACGCATCAACACAGGAGACAGGCATTGACAAAAAATTATTATTGACAACAAGTAAAAGTATGCATGAGTGAATGTCTGTTGTTACCAATAACGAACAAAATTATTTCTATATTCTGGCTAATTATGTGGACTATTCTGATGCCACGCCTTTGGCACGCTGCCACGAGCAGGTTGGACTGGTCCGACTTCCATCTCCCAGCAGGAAGCACTCTGGGTATAAACCTCCCTGAGAGCGTTGGACCGAAATGTTATTCAGGTGCCATAACAGGTGTGTTTTAGTATTTATGTGTGACAGGGAGAGGTGACAATACTGTCTTGACTGTGGAGAGCGGGAGGAGACATACAGAGACAGGAGCTGAGTCTGTATTGTAGCTACCTCTCTGGAGATATAAACTCTGATCTATAGAGCCTGTGGATTCGCTGTAGCCTGGTGCAGAGGCCTGAGACTGAGACCCATCCATCTCCATTCTGTCTCTGAAATCACAGGTGAGCAGCACCACTAAATACTTGTGTTACTTTCTTACGGCTTGGTTGATGGTTCTGATATCATCTTGGTTTCTTCCCAATCCACAAGTCTTTATAAGGTGAGAGGAGGCACTGATGTGGTTAAATCTTGGAGCCACTAATACTACTCTTGGTACTGATGGTATTTCCAAACCACTGTATATGCCATTTTGTTGCCATATTGTTTAGTCAAATTTCCATTAAATGTCATACAATTATTCAATACAGGGGATAAAAAGGGTATGGAATTCAATTGAGATTTGACACTTTTTTTCCTTTAAAGTTTGAAGTTGTTATTGTCACGTATACTTGTACAGCCTTTCTTGCTTGCTCTTTCCCAACAATGCAGTAGTACATATTAGTAGTATTATAAAAATGTTTTATAAAAATGTCCAGTGGACCAAAAACACACTAGAAAAAATGTATAATAAAAACATAATGAACTAAGTAAGCTATATACAGGGACCATTCCAGGGTCAGTGCCCATGTATAGGGGTAAGGTGACAAGGCATCAGGATATATTATAAACAGAGTAGCACCAGTCTATTTGATGATTGTGTGTACATGTGTAGAATCAGTATGAATGTGTGTGTGAGCAAATTAAGTATGTGTGTGTGTGCATGAGTGTGTCAGTGTGAGTGTGTGTGAGTGAGTGTGTAGAGTGTGCATAAAGTCAGTGCAAAGATACCAATAAAATAGAAGGGTCAATGCATACAGTCCATGTATCCATTTTGCTATCTATTTAGCAGTCTAATGGTTTGGGAATAGAAGCTGTTCAGGAGCCTGTTGGTGTCAGATTTGATGCTCTGCCATGTTATTGATAGCGGGGCAGTTGCCATACCAAGCAGTGATGCAGCCAGCATCACTGTTTGGTATGGAAACTGCACCGCCATCAATCACATGGCCCTATAGAGGGTGGTGCGGACAGCCCAGTACATCACTGGGGCAGAGCTATATAACTTTTTGAGGATTTGAGGGCCCATGCAAAATCTTTTCAACCTCTACAACAACCCTGTCAATGTGGATGGGGGCGTGCTGATCCCTCTTTCTCCAGCAGTCCACGATCATCTCCTTGGTCTTACTGATGTTGAGGGAGAGGTTGTTGTCCTGGCACCACACTGCCAGGTTACTGACCTCCTCCATGTGGACTGTCTCATTGTTGCCACTGTTGTGGCATCAACAAACTTGATGATGGTGTGGAGTCGTGCGTGGCCACGCAGTCGTGGGTGAACAGTGAGTACATGAGGGGACTAAGCCCGTCAGGAAGTCCAGGATCCAGTTGCAGAGGGAGGTGAGGTGTTCTGTCCCAGGTTCCCAAGCTTGGTGAAAGGTTTTTAAATAAAGTGATGATTTGCTGTGATTTCACATTTCACACTGAATTGCCCAAAGCTATGTTAGTTGTCTTGGAAATTCCAGACCTAGGGGAACAGCAATGTGCAAAAGAACAGTGTACGCTGGAACACTGTTAACATTGTGGGAGGCAAGCCGTCTGCTTAGGGAGACCACTATTCAGGGCCGGCTCCAGGCATAAGCTACATAAGTGGTTGCTTTGGGTCCCTGGCCACTAGGGGGCCCACGATCAACAAACTAATTTTTTTTTAAAGTTTAATGTAGGAACTCAGTCGGGGTCTCAATTAACTGTTGAGAGTTAGTATATTAGAATACACAAGGTGCAATTATAAAATTTGGTTGTACATCAGCAGTTTTTCTGTTGTTATATCAGTTACTGACAGTCACTCAATTAGCCATGTCAGTGGAAATGCTTGGATTAGTAAATTTGTCTAGCTACCTAAAATTGTAGCAACCTTGGCCAAATACCGACAGGGCACCACCAGGGGGCCCACATTAATTTGGTTATTCCCTCTCATTTATACATCATTAACATGGCATAAGGATTGGCAAAATATGTAGAATTGCAGGAAATTAGCTTGAAAACTACGAAAATGCATCTCCAACCCATGGCAAAATGGGTAGAATTGCAGGAAATTAGCTGCAAAACTGCAAGAAAATGTTCCATGCCCCATGGCAAAATGAGTAGAATTGCAGAAAGCTTACTTTAAAACTTAAAATGGATAAGAAATTACAAACTGAAATATAACATTTACATAAGTATTCAGACCCTTTACTGAGTACTTTGTTGAAGCACCTTTGGCAGCGATTACAGCCTCGACTCTTCTTGGGTATGACGCTACAAGAGTTTCTCCCATTCTTCTCTGCAGATCCTTTCAAGCTCTGTCAGGTTGGATGGGGAGCGTAGCTGCACAGCTATTTTCAGGTCTCTCTATTTTCAGATGTTCAATCGGGTTCAGGCTCTGGCTGGGCCACTCAAAGATATTCAGAGACTTGTCCCGAAGCCACTCCTGCATTATTTGGCTGTGTGCTTAGGGTCGTTGTCACCTTCCAACAGGACCCAGTCTAAGGTCCTGAGTGCTTTGGAGCAGGTTTTCATTATGTATCTCTCTGTACTTTGCTCATCTTGTTCATCTTTCCCTCGAGCCTGACCAGTCTCCCAGTCCCTGCCAATGAAAAACATTTCCACTGCATTATGCTGCCACACCCATGCTTTACCGTAGGGATGGTGCCAGGTTTCCTTTGTGCGTGACGCTTGGCATTCAGATCAGAGCATCTTGTTTCTCATGGTCTGAGAGTCCTTTAGCTACCTTTTGGTAAACTCCATGCGGGCTGTCATGTGCCTTTTACTGAGGGGTGGCTTCTGTCTGGCCACTCTACTATAAAGGTCTGATTGGTGGAGTGATGCAGAGATGGTTGTCCTTCTGGAAGTTTCTCCCATCTCCACAGAGGAACTCTGGTTCTTGGTCACCTCCCTGACCAGGCCCCTTCTCCCCCGATTGCTCAGTTTGGCCAGGGGGCCAGCTCTAGAAAGAGTCTTGGTTGTTCCAAACTTTTTCCATTTAAGAGTGATGGAGGCCTCTGTGTTCTTAGGGACCTTCAATGCTGCAGAAATGTTTTGGTGCCCTTCCCCAGGATCTGTGCCTCGACACAATATTGTCTCAGAGCTCTAAGGACAATTCCTTCAACCTCATGGCTTGGTTTTTGCTCTGTCACCTGTGGGACCTTATACAGACAGGTGTGTGCCTTTCCGAATGTCCAATCAATTAAATTTACCACAGGTGGACTCCAATAAAGTTATAGAAACATCTCAAGGATGATCAATGGTAACACGATATACCTGAGCTCCATTTTTTCGAGTCTCATAATAAAGGGTCTGAATACTTGTGTTAATAAGGTATTTCTTTTTATATATCAATTTGCAAACATTTCTAAAAACCTGTTTCATTCAACCTGTCATGATGGGGTATTGTGTGTAGATTGATGCGGGGAAAAAAACTATTTTATTAATTTTAGAATAATGCTGTAATGTAACAAAATGTGGAAAAAGTTGAGAGGTCTGAATACTTTCCAAATGCGCTGTATGTCAACACACGGGCGATTGTGTCAGTCTAGATGCTTACTCTCTACCTGGGTGCCTCGGAAACCAATTGCCGTTTGTGGTTCTATTCAGCAACACAGGGTGAAACTGAAAAATCTGTCATAATTAACTTTGCAAGGAACACTGAAAACAGTTTCACAGTGTGATGAAATGGTACATATTTTCATACTTTGTGTACTGCCTCTTTGGTGGTTGATCTTTAAGGTCCTTTTGCATAACATATGTGAATTAAACGTTCATGAAATAATAAAACAAACTAAATATTTAAACATTTAATTCACATATATAAGAAGTAGACAATGAAAGAGGACCTAATTAGAATCTATAAAACAGACATATCTCTCATAGAGATTTATAGTAGATTCTGTAGAGTCTGGATCAGCATATGAAAAACATGACAGATACAAGAGATACAATATATTGTGCAGAATCTGTATCTCAATTAAATGTTGTGTAATAAAGTGGCACACAGATGTGAGAGTGTGCCATATTCTGTCTCTGACTCTCCTCCACTCTCCAATCTCATAGCTCGGCAGGGCACATATGTCATTTATCCAATGATAATTTATCCCTTTTAGAAGGGTGAAATGTTACACAACATTCACATGAAAATTATTGTGTATAACATGATTATCCATTTAGCAGAATATGAGATAATGTTGGGTTTTTATGTTGCATTTCTATCTGTAATGTTGTGAACGCATCACCTCACTGAATGCAGCCCTAGTATATGTTTGATCTGTCCTCTCCAATAGGACACAAAACAGAACAGTTTGCCAGTTGTGACAGCCTGGGTGTTGACAGGAACAAACACATGGTTGAGTTCGATCAGTAGGCATGTTTAACCGTGATCAGTCACACATTGCGTTGAGAACAGGGTTGTGGTGATATTTAGTTTTCAGTTCTATTTTGGAACACGGTTACTGTAAATCAACTGTTGGCAACTGAAGACGGGTTGAAATGCATACAGTAGTCAAAGTGGTTTTATGTGTCGGTTCATCAGTCAAACTCATTGTTTTATTTGTAGGGAAGCCTCAGTTAAAATGTTGAATGTGCATTGTAAATACTGTACAGTATGTTGCTAATGTGTGAGAGATTATTGTGTAAAATACTGTTAGGCTACGATACATTTTTTAAACTATGAATGTCATTGATGAATGAACCACATGATGCTGTCGTCTTCTTCAGTATGTTGTGTAAACATTGTGGTAATGTTGTGTGTGTATTGTGTGTTTGTTCTCAGGCAGAAAAAAATGGCCCATGGAAAGAACCAAGATCAGAGACCCTCAGAACAGGGCGAAGAGATGGGAGAGGAGACCTTCCTCAAAGACCTCCATCTGTACATGAAGAAGAGAAATACACCCATAGAGAAAATACCACACCTGGGCTTCAAACAGAGTGAGTATACTGTACTGCAGAAAAAAAACACACACACACACACACACAGGCAAGCATGCACACACATACAGTGCTAGCACCCGCATACACAGTACTTGTTGAGATCTCTCAGACTGGATGTACAGCTGATATTTTGTTTATTGTTTCTATATTTCTAGTCGGTCTGTTCATGATGTACAAGACTGTGAAAAGCTTGGGTGGCTACCACCAGGTAAAATAACAATAACATTTCTAATATTTATTATGTTTAAGTGGGATGTTGTTGTGCACTCTTGGTTTCTGATTAAAATAGGTGTGAACAATTCATATTTCAAGTCAAATCACAGATTCAACAGAAAATCATGTTAATTTGTATGTAAAGTAAACTATCCTCCTGTCACTTAAATAGCACCCATAACCTTTATGTCTGAGCAGGAAATGTAATATATATATTTATTTAGTGTCTGTGTCAAAGATCCATTTCTTTCTCACGGAAGTTACTGCTTTTTATTTGTTTCAAGAAACAATCTCAAATGACTGTAGCAGAGTGGCAGGGAGACATTACTAGTGTCATATGATACTGATAGGCACTATGGTTTATAGCACTTTGGTAGCTGCTACATTGACAGGCTGCTAGACTGGCATTCCTATCAAGGTTTTGATGCAACATGATCTCTCCTTGACAAGTTTGGAGGGATAAGAGTCAAACCACTCTTTATCAAGAGATACAACAACAACTTAATTAATGATATTGACTAGAGAAAGAAGTGTATTATTAAACTAGCCTATTATACATCTGTGCATGTGGTTAGATGGTTTATTATACCTGTTTGGATGTTGTTAAAACTTGTAATGTATGGCGTCACATTTCATGTATGTCTATGTTACATACAGAATACAATGGTGTTAAAATAATCCTGAATCTTTCCAAGGTGACGGCCCAGCAGATGTGGAAGCAAGTATACAACACCCTGGGAGGAAACCCCAGAAGTACCAGTGCAGCCACCTGCACCCGTAGACACTACGAGAAGTAAGTCAGAGCAAACTTATTATACAAGCGTGTCTGTGCTCGCGTGTGTGCTGGAGTGTTTGTCTGCATATACCTGTGTAATTGAGCATAACGGTGGATGCTTGCATATCTTTGCATGACTTTGACACAGATAATGCAAGTACGTTAAGTGTACGTGTGGTTTGTGTAAATCGGTTCAGTATCTATAAATGTTCTTCATGTTTCCTTAGGCTGCTTCTGCCGTATGAGTGTCATGTAAGAGGAGAAGACTACATGGAGGTACTGCCACAATGCCAGCAGAAGCGTTTACATTACAGTAGGCTCAGTGAGCAGGACGAGTGCCCCAGGACAGCCAAGCGTAGCATGACTTACGGAGCTCTACAGACATCCCTGCACCAGGTACTGTACACTAACAAGCAAACATACACACACACACACGCACACTAGCATGTACGCACACACAGTGACAAGCACTAATACACAGATGAAGACACAAAGACACACGCACACACATTTAAATGAATTGACTAACTCATTGTTGTTCTGTTCTCTCAGAAGCCCCATAACTATCTGACAGACTCCAGAGTGAGGATCATCCCTATGCCTGTGCACTACAGTCAGTACTACCACCACCCTGTCCACCCCGTCCACCCAGATCTGCTCCCCTATGTCCACCCACCTCTGAACCCCAGCAGCCTCCCCTCTCCTCAAGGACAGACAGAGAGGGCCAAGCAGCCTCTGGAGCACCTACGCTTCCTGGCCAACCAGTACAAGGACTCCTCAGGCTGGACTGAGCCACTCAACCTCAGTCACAAGAAGGCTGGTCAGGAGTCAGGCGGTCACCCTGCTTCATCCTTCGCCCCTCCTCCCTCCAACATCTCCCCAAGGTTCTTGAATACGGTCTCACCTCTGTACCCCGCCAAGGGGCTGGTTAAAGATGAGGGCAGTGAGACGCCGGAGGGAGAGGTGCCCCTAGGGAAAACCCACCTCTACCCCTTAGCGACCAGAGACGACTACTCCCGCAGCCCGACCTCAGCCTCCAGCCCAGGTATGAAGAAAGAGTCCCCCGTCCCCTCTCCGCTGCAGAGTTGCAGGGATAGTGCCCCCTCCATGATTCACGTCCCCAAACTCCAGAAGAGGGAGTACCCAGATTGGCCCAGGGGGGAGTGGAGAGGGGAAAGCCCCAAGCACAGTCCAGGGCCTCTCAATTGTAGTCACGCTCTGCGCAGTACCCCCAGAGGGACAGAGGGAAGGATGGAGATCCAGATCCCGCTGGCGATGCTCCATGACTGGGTAAAAGGAGTTCTGCTGTGTGGGCCTGCTGGCACCCGGCCTGGGAATCTATCGCTGCAGGATCCAACCATGGGCCAGACCCCAGGCTCAGAGCCCAGGGAGAGGGAAAGGGCACAGGCCTGGTCTGACACCTCTCCCACCATTGCTACACATGCTGACCAGGCCTTCCACAACCATCACAAAGACCAGGACAGGGGTTCTGGGGATCTGAGAGAGAGGAGTCTGGAGAGGCACAGGAACCTGCCTAGGCCCACCACCACCACCTCCCCTAGTACCAGTCACTGCCGCCCCATGGCGCCCTACCAGTTCTCCAGCTACAAGCCTCGGCCATCAGGGAGCATCGTCCGTAACCCGGACAGCTGGAAATTGGATCACCGGGAGGACACAAGGAGGCCCTACCACCCAAAACTCATGTACCCCCAGGATCTATGGGATAGAGCCCAGCCAATTCCCTTAAATATCTACCCCAGCAGCCAGCTTCTGGAGCAGGATAGTGTACGCCACACATCCCCGGGCTATTGTCCAGGCACATCACTGGGAAGGGTGGAGAACCCCTCATTTCCCTCTCTGGTGCCACTGACACCTGAGGAGTTAATGAAGTTAAAGAGGCTCATCTCAAGCTCCTCATGAATAGAATGGAACAGCAGGACAACAACCTGCTAATTAATATAAAATATGATGCACTCTGGACGAAAAGCTGGACACTTAAAAAGCCCTCATTACTGTTCAAAATCAAGAGACAATGTAGCACTACTGTTGACTAACTTTTTGAAGTACTTCAGAATATGAATTTAGTCCTTTAATCTTCTGTATTTTTATCATTTGAAGCTTGCTCACAATGTATTGTGCACTGGAGTGAGAAAAAAAGAATTGCCCTTCATCTCAGCGAGTAGCATCGAGAAGAAAAAAAATGTAGCCTGATAATGACAGTAAAAAAGCTTGAAACTAATTACAAAAGTTTACTACCCAGACAGCAAAGGGACATTCTATTGAGTTCTTACTTGTAATTTTGTTGAGATTTGTGACTTGTACATTTTTTTTAAAGAATTGTTGAGAGTTGTTGTTATGCCAGTCATTCTTGTTGTTATGCCACAAATTCTTATTTTCAATGACAGCCTAGGAACAGTGGGTTAACTGCCTTGTTCAGTGGCAGAACAACAGATTTCTATCTTGTCAGCTCAGGGATTCGGTCTTGCAACCTTTTTGTTATTAGTCCAACGCTCTAACCACAAGGCTACCTGCTGTTTTTGAGGAGAAACAATTATATATTATTCTGAATTTGTGAATGTTTTTATATATATATATATATATGTATGTCATATCTTCTTCCTATTCTTATTTTACCATGAGTAATGTTGGATTCTTTTAATCCTTTTCAAGTTTACACATTTTTCACACAATAAACATTCAGATGTTTTATCGAATGACTCCAGAAGTCTATCATTTCCTCCTAATATTTACATACAGTTGAAGTCAAAAGTTTACATACACCTTAGCCAAATACATTTAAAAACTCAGTTTTTCACAATTCCTGACATTTAATCAGAGTAAAAATTCCCTGTCTAGGGTCAGTGAGGGTCACCACTTTATTTTAAGAACGTGAAATGTCAGAATAATAGTTGAGAGAATGATTTATTTCAGTTTTCATTTTTTTCATCACATTCCCAGTGGGTCAGAAGTTTACATACACTCAATTAGTATTTGGTAGCACTGCCTTTAAATTGTTTAACTTGGGTCAAACATTTTTGGTAGCCTTCCACAAGCTTCCCACAATAAGATGGGTGAATTTTGGCCCATTCCTCCTGACAGAGCTTTTTCTGTTCTGCCCACAAATATTTTATGGGATTGAGGTCGGGGCTTTGTGATGGCCACTCCAAAGCCTTGGCTTTGTTGTCCTTAAATCATTTTGCCACAACATTGGAAGTATGCTTGTGGTCATTGTCCATTTGGAAGACCCCTTTGCAACCAAGCTTTGACTGATGTCTTGAGATGTTGCTTCAATATATCCACAAACTTTTCCTGCCTCATTAGGCCATCTATTTTGTGAAGTGCACCAGTCCTGCAGCAAAGCACCCCCACAACATGATGCTGCCATCCCTGTTCTTCACGGTTGGGATGGTGTTCTTCGGCTTGCAAGCCTCCCCCTTTTTCCTCCAAACATAACAATGGTCATTGTGGCCAAATAGTTCAATTTCTTTTCATCAGACCAGAGGACATTTCTCCAAAAAGTACAATCTTTGTCCTCATGTGCAGTTTCAAACAGTAGTGTGGATTTTATATGGCGGTTTTGGAACAGTGGCCTTCCTTGCTGGGCGGCTTTTCAGGTTATGTCAAGATAGGACTCGTTTTACTGTGGATATAGATACTTTTTTACCTGTTTCCTCCAGCATCTTCACAAGGTCCTTTGCTGTTTTTCTGGGATTGATTTTCTACTTTTTGCACCAAAGTACGTTCATCTCTAGGAGACAGAATGCTTCTCCTTCCTGAGCGGTACGACGGCTGCGTGGTCCCATGGTGTTTATACTTGCATACTATTGTTTGTACAGATAAACGTGGTACATTCAGGTGTTTGGAAATTGCTCCCAAGGATGAACCAGACTTGTGGTCCACAATTTTTTTTCTGAGGTCTTGGCTGATTTCTTTTGATTTTCCCATTATGTCAAGCAAAGAGGCACTGAGTTTGAAGGTAGGCCTTGAAATACATCCACAAGTACACCTCCAATTGACTCAAATGATGTCAATTTTTTATCCATAAATTAAAAGAGCGCCCCCTATATCCAAGAAGTTGGTTGAAGTGGTGGTTGAAAAACATGTTTTAATGACTCCAAAATAAGTGTGTGTAATCTTTCGACTTCAACTGTAGTATTGTACAAACATGGCATAATCTAACAACTATATCAACTCATTATGCATAGGCAAAACCTTAAGCAAAGTGGAACTTCAGAACGATCAGCGAGAATGTATTGCTTGTGGTTGGAACACAAATATGAAATAGCAGGAAGTGTCAGCGTGAAACCCGATGCCACCTATATTCCTCAGAAACACGTTGATGTGTGTACTACAGCACTGTTCTATTGACTTTGGACCGGAGCTTGTTTTGTCAGATGTGTAACTCCACAGAGCTTATTTTACTGGAAATGTATAAGTGCACTGCCGACACCCACTGAAGCAATAACTATCACAGAATAATAAGCCTTTAACAGGCTGCTATAGCCATAAACACAAGTTATCCCTGACTGAAGTGGGAGAGAATCAAGAAAGAATAGTCAAAAAAAAAAAAAGGTAAAACACGCCAGCTGACACTCAAAAGACCTAAGCAATCATCTTGTCATCAGGATTGTAATTAATCCACCTTTCTCCTGTTTGTTGTATTTTTTCTGAGGCATTGTCTAAATCAAATCCAAGTTTACTGGTCGGGTACACAGTTTAGCAGATGTTATAGCGGGTGCAGCGAAATGCTTATGTTACTATCTCCTAACAATGCAGCATAATGTCAAACAAATGTCAAACAAGCATTGCACATTACTTTTAAAGGTAATTCACACTGAAGCTGAAATCAGCGGCATTTACCGTGAATGCAATCTGCGAGAACTTCAGGAAAATTGCCTTTAAAAATGAACATTGTCGACAGTGCAATGCACTTGACTACAATCCAAGTCTTTGATTTGATTGCGTGCCTACCTTCCCTGTTGTTTTGCACCCAATGATGCTCATGGTAAGGTGTGGGTGATTTGTGTTGTTCGGGTGAACATTTAGAATGCTTTGCAGGCGCTCTCATGCAGAACCAGTTAACTACTGGTGGTTACATAATTTAACAACAACCATAATCCCATCTATCTTGTTTACTGAATTGCTCAACAGTGGCATGTTGTCAAAAGAAAAAATAGTCTCACTGTAAAAATGTTATGTGCACAGTATTTCCAATAACCATAATTATCTGTTCCAAGCTTTGAGAGGAAGGTACAGATAATTATGGTCTATGAAACTCTCAATTGCACCGACTAAACCAAATAAAATACCTGGTCATAAAAACGTTGACGATACATGTATTAGTTCAAATATGTGGCACTGCAGCATCAACCTGCTACTTCATAAAACATAGTTACTTTACCAGTCGCACTGGTTAGCAATACCATATGGGGGTTATATTTCAAAAGACGAAAATGTGTCTGTCTATTATGTCTCCCAGCATCTTCAGTAATTGTATACCTGTAACACTGATACTGTACATAAGCATGTACCTGTACATAAAGTCACTGTGCAGATGATCTTATATGCAGGCCTTAGCAAGGCCTGGGTTGGCATTGTAGTGTGAATACAAAGCATTGACTGAATTTACAAGACACACGCACACGCATACACACACAGTTAAGGACTGAGGCACCTGTTATCAAATCACATGAACGTTCAAGTTTCACCCTCAATATGAAAACTGAATGCACTATGCCAAGAAGTCAGTCAACTCTGTCGTGAGATTTGTTGAGGATATTTGCAAAACCCCAGTTAAACAAGGAAAGACAGCCACCTGTTGTGTTTGAAGACAAACAGTGTCACAATATCACACACACTGTCTGAGGCACATGTTATCAATTCACATGAACGTTCAAGTTTCTCCATCAATATGCAGAGGTGTAAAAATACCTTAAAGTACAACTTAAGTCGTTTTTTGGGGATATCTGTACTTTACTATTTATATTTTGGACAACTTTTACTTCACTACATTTTTAAAGAAAATAATGTACTTTTTACTCCATACATTTTCCCTGACCCCCAAAAGTACTCATTACATTTTGATTGCTTAGCAGAACTGTCAGAGTCGTGTGTTATAGGTGGCAGGGAAGTCAGGCGCAGGAGAATCAAACTGAGTGTAATGGAGTTATTTAATAACAATGAACGAAACATACTCCAAACACTAAATGTAACAAATAACAATTATGGGAACGAGGACCCGACACGCACCAATACAAAAATATATAAAACACTGAAATACAAACAAAGACATGAGGGGAAACAGAGGGTTAAATACACAACAGGTAATGAATGGGATTGAAACCAGGTGTCACGAATATTACCGAAGGTGACTCCCCTTCTTGTTCGGGTGGCGCTCGGCGGTCGTCGTCACCGGTCTACTAGCTATCACCGATCCTTTGTTCTGTGTTCGTTTGGTTTTGTCTAATTGGTATCACCTGTTTCTTGTTTGGTTGTTAGGGTGGGGTTATTTAAGTTTGTTCAGCCCGCTTCTGTTTCGTGCGGGCTTGTTCGTCTGTTTTGTGTTAGAGTGTATTTTGTTTGCATTTTGGGTTTCGCGCTGTCCGTTAATATTTCTGTTCATTTGTGTTCCTACTTTTGTTCATGTTATTTTTCCTGGACATTAAAGCGTGATTTTTCCCACATCCTTTTGCTCTCTGCGCCTGACTCCACACCTCTTCACTCATTGAACGTTACAGAAGCCCGCACCTTAATATGGAGTCAGCAGGAGCAGCGACCACTCCTCTTCCCACGATGGAGGAGAGAGTCCTTCATCACACGTCCATCCTCCATCGCCTCGGATCAGCAATGGATCAAATGATGGAGAGGAGGAATCATTGGGAGAGGAATGGTCTCCCTACTACCCCACCAACCCTCCCACCAGCAACTCTACCATCTCCCCCATCGGGATCCGGTTCCAGCGCTCTGTGCATTACGCCTCCGAGGGAGTACGATGGAGCAGCGACGGGGTGCCAGGGATTCCTGCTTCAACTAGAACTCTACCTGGCCACCGTTCGGCCGGCTCCCTCGGACGAGGAGAGCGTGTGTGTCCTCATCACATGCCTTACGGGTAGAGCCCTTGAGTGGGCCAATGCGGTCTGGAACGGCCCGACTCAGCGAAGGGCAATTACCCGGAGTTCACCCGCCGTTTCCGTGCCGTGTTCGATCACCCTCCAGAGGGTTGAGCGGCGGGTGAGAGGTTGTTCCATCTCAGGCAGGGGACGAGGAGCGCGCAGGACTTCGCGCTGGAGTTCCGGACCTTGGCCGCTGGAGCAGGGTGGAACGACAGGGCCCTGATAGACCATTACCGGTGTAGCCTGAGAGAGGACGTTCGCAGGGAGCTGGCTTGTCGGGACACTACACTTAGCCTGGATGGACTGATAGATCTGTCGATCCGGTTGGACCATCTGCTAGCTGCTTGCGGATGTTCTGAAAGGGTCCTGTCAGTTCTACCTCCTGACCCTCCCGCTCCTATCCCGATGGAGCTAGGAGGGACCGCGTCTAGGGAGATCGGAGGAGGAGGCTCCTCCTGTACCAGTTGTGGCCGGAGAGGGCACACGTCTGGTCGGTACTGGAGGAATTCATCTGGGAGTCGAGAAGGCAGGCAGAACACTCCTCGGTCACCCCAGGTGAGTAAGCACCACACTCTCCCAGAGTTTCCTGTTGGTCACATGTTCTTAATAATTTGTTTCCTTAATTATTCTCCCTCTCTCAAGCATAAGGCACTGGTAGATTCAGGTGCAGCTGGGAACTTTATAGATTGCGGACTCGCTCAGAGGTTGAGGATTCCGTTAGTAAAAGTAGACCCCCCCTTTTCCCGTGCACACTTTAGATAGTCGACCATTAGGGTCAGGGCTGGTGAGGAAAGCCACAATTCCGTTGGAGATGATTACGCAGGGGAATCACAAGGAGCGAATTAGTCTGTTCCTTATCGATTCACCTGCGTTTCCGGTGGTGCTGGGGATTCCCTGGCTAGCTATTCACAATCCTAAGATTTCGTGGAAACAGGGAACTCTCCAGGGGTGGTCTGATGAGTGTTCAGGCAGGTGTGTAGGGGTTTCCATCGGTGCGACAACGGTGGAGAGTCCAGACCAGGTTTCCACCGTGCGCATTCCAACTGAGTATGACGATTTGGCTATCGCTTTCAGTAAAAGGAAGGCGACCCAATTACCACCCCATCGTCAGGGGGATTGCGTGATAAACCTCCAGGTAAACGCTGCACTCCCCAGGAGTCATGTGTATCCTTTATCCCAGGAGGAGACGGTGGCTATGGAAACATATATCACCGAGGCTCTGGGACAGGGGTACATTCGGCCCTCCATGTCACCTGTCTCCTCAAGTTTCTTTTTTGTGAAGAAAAAGGATGGTGGTTTGCGTCCGTGTTTTGATTATAGAGGTCTAAATTCCATCACGGTGGGTTTTAGTTACCCACTACCTCTCATTGCTACGGCAGTGGAATCATTTCACGGAGCGCAGTTCTTCACGAAACTGGATCTCAGGAGTGCGTTTAATCTGGTGCGTATTCGGGAGGGAGATGAATGGAAAACTGCATTTAGCACTACATCTGGCCATTATGAGTACCTCGTCATGCCATACGGGTTAAAGAATGCTCCAGCTATATTTCAATCCTTCGTGGATGAGATTCTCAGAGACCTGCACGGACAGGGTGTAGTGGTGTATATTTACGATATTTTGATCTACTCCACTACACGCACTGCGCATGTGTCTCTGGTGCGCAAAGTTCTTAGACGACTGCTGGAGCATGACCTGTACGTGAAGGCGGAGAAATGTGAGTTTTCTAAACGATCAGTTTCCTTCCTGGGTTATCGCATTTCCAGCTCTGGGTTGGTAATGGAGGGTGACCGCGTAAAGGCCGTGCGTAATTGGCCGACTCCGACCACGGTAAAGGAGGTGCAGCGGTTCTTAGGGTTTGCCAATTACTACCGGAGGTTTATCCGGGGTTTTGGTCAGGTAGCAGCTCCTATTACCTCACTGCCGAAGGGGGGGCCGGTGCGTTTGCAGTGGTCAGCAGAGGCGGACGGAGCATTTCGTAGGTTGAAGGCGATGTTCACTGAGGCGCCGGTGTTGGCGCATCCGGACCCTTCTTTGGCGTTTATAGTAGAGGTGGACGAATCCGAGGCTGGGGTTGGAGTGGTGCTCTCACAGCGTTCGGGTGCGCCACCGAAGCTCCGCCCCTGTGCCTTTTTTTCGAAGAAGCTCGGGCCAGCGGAGCGGAATTATGATGTGGGGGACAGGGAGTTGTTGGCTATGGTTGAGGCCCTGAAGGTGTGGAGACACTGGCTTGAGGGGGCTAAGCACCCTTTTCTTATCTGGACTGTCCACCGTAACCTGGAGTATATCCGATCAGCTAGGAGACTGAATCCTCGTCAGGCAAGGTGGGCCATGTATTTCACCAGATTTCGTTTTACTATCGAGCATCGAGCAGGTTCCCTCAACACTAAGGCCGACACGCTGTCACGACTCTATGACACTGAGGACAGGTCCATCGATCCTACTCCCATCATTCCGGCAGCTAAGCTGGTGGCACCAGTAGTATGGGAGGTGGACGCGGACATCGAGCGGGCGCTAAGGGAGGAACCTGTGCCTCCACAGTGTCCGGAGGGTCGTAGGTACGTGCCGCTCGCTGTTCGTGATCAATTGATTCGATGGGCTCATAGTCTACCCTCGTCGGGTCACCCAGGTATTTCTAGGACAGTGCGAGGAAGTACTGGTGGCCCACTTTGGTGAGGGATGTGCGATTCTATGTCTCCTCCTGTTCGGTGTGCTCCCAGAGTAAGGCTCCTAGGCACCTGCCACGAGGTAAATTACAACCTCTCCCCGTTCCACAACGGCCGTGGACCCATCTATCGGTGGATGTTCTTACTGACCTTCCCCCCTCTCAGGTAACACAACGATCCTGGTCGTTGTGGATCGGTTCTCTAAGTCCTGCCGTCTTATCCCATTGCCCGGTCTCCCTACGGCCCTACAGACTGCGGAAGCTCTTTTCACCCATGTCTTCCGGCACTACGGAGTGCCCGAGGATATAGTTTCTGAGTGGGGCCCCCAGTTTACCTCCCGTGTATGGAGGGCATTTATGGAACATCTGGGGGTCTCGGTCAGCCTGACCTCAGGGTATCACCCGGAAAGTAATGGGCAGGCGGAGAGAGTGAACCAGGAGGTGGGTAGGTTTCTGCGGTCGTATTGCCAGGTCCGGCCAGGGGAGTGGGCGAGATACATTCCCTGGGCAGAAATGGCCCAGAACTCACTAAGCCACTCCTCTACCAACGTGTCACCATTTGAAGGCGTGTTGGGGTACCAGCCGGTCCTGGCACCTTGGCATCAGAGCCAGACTGAGGCTCCTGCGGTGGAGGAGTGGGTGCAGCGCTCTAAGGAGACCTGGAGGGCTGTCCAAGAGTCATTACGCCAAGCGAGTGTAAGGCAGAAGAAGAGCGCTGACCGTCACCGCAGTGAGGCCCCCGTGTTTGCACCTGGGGACAGGGTCTGGCTCTCGACCCGAAACCTGCCCCTCCGCTTGCCCTGCCGGAAGCTGGGTCCGCAGTGTGTAGGGCCATTTAAAGTCCCGAGGAGAATAAACAAGGTTTGTTATCGATTATTACTTCCTTCGTATTATCGTATTAACCCCTCGTTTCATGTGTCTCTTCTCAGGCCGGTGGTAGCTGGTCCCATGCAGGAAGGTGAGGTTCCGGAGGTCCCTCCGCCCCCTCTGGACATCGAGGGGTCCCCGGCGTACACTATACGAGCTATTCTGTACTCGAGACGCCGGGTGAGGGGCTTGCAGTACCTCGTTGACTGGGAGGGGTACGGTCCGGAGGAGAGGTGCTGGGTTCCGGTGGGGGATATTCTAGATCCATCTATGTTGAGAGAGTTCCATCGCCTCCGTCCGGATCGCCTGGCGCCTCGGCCCCCGGGTCGTCCCCGAGGCCGGCGTCGGCACGCTGCGGGAGCTTCGCGTCAGGGGGGGGGGTACTGTCACGAATATTACCGAAGGTCACTCCCCTTCTTGTTCGGGTGGCGCTCGGCGGTCGTCGTCACCGGTCTACTAGCTATCACCGATCCTTTGTTCTGTGTTCGTTTGGTTTTGTCTAATTGGTATCACCTGTTTCTTGTTTGGTTGTTAGGGTGGGGTTATTTAAGTTTGTTCAGCCCGCTTCTGTTTCGTGCGGGCTTGTTCGTCTGTTTTGTGTTAGAGTGTATTTTGTTAGCATTTTGGGTTTCGCGCTGTCCGTTAATATTTCTGTTCATTTGTTTTCCTACTTTTGTTCATGTTATTTTTCCTGGACATTAAAGCGTGTTTTTTCCCACATCCTTTTGCTCTCTGCGCCTGACTCCACACCTCTTCACTCATTGCACGTTACACCAGGTGTGTAGGAAGACAAGACAAAACCAATGGAAAATGGATCAATGATGGCTAGAAGACCGGTGACGTCGACCGCCGAGCACCGCCCGAACAAGGAGAGGCTTCGACTTCGGTAGAAGTCGTGACATGGACAGGGAACTGGTCAAATTCACACACTTATCAAGGGAACATCCCAGGTCATCCCTACTACCTCTAATCTGGCAGACCCACAAAAATGCTTTGTTTGTAAATTATGTCTAAGTGTTGTAGTGTGCCCCTGGCTATCTGTAAATTAAATAAACAAGAGCATTGTGCTGTCTGGTTTGCTTAATATAAGGAATTAGAAATTATTTATACTTTTACTTGGACTTTTGATACTTAAGTATATTTTAGCAATCACATTTACTTTTGATACTTAAGTCTATTTAAAACCAAATACTTTTAGACTTTTACTCTAGTAGTATTTTGCTGGGTGATTTTCACTTTTACTTGAGTCGTTTTCTATTAACATAACTTTACTTTTACACAAGCATTAAACTTTTTCCACCACTGTCAATATGTCAAATGACAATGCACACAATTCCAGGTAGATCCTTGGGGATTTTCCAAACCCCAGTTAAACAAGGAAAGACACAGCCACTTGTTGGGTTTGTGTCATCAAATGTTAAAACACCATTAGCAAACAACAGTTCAGGAGTGACAACAATCATGACCGGAAGACATACAATTAAAGGGTTTTAGGTTTGTAATGCTATCCTAAAGATTAATATACATGCTTCACATTCCAATTATATTCCTTATATTTTCTTATTTTCAAATCCATGTATTCAATGCTTCTGAGAACAAATCTTCTAATGCCGATGCACACTTTATAAAAACAATTTTGATACCTGTTATGACTGACATTGTGGCCAATGTAAGCTTTACGTGCATAGTTGTACACACGCGCACAACTGTTTGGGTGGAGTCAGATTTTTTACTGGCATGAGCACCTTATTACCTCAAGGAAGTATAGGCACATACCATCATCATCATTGCCAGTAAGTCTGACTGAACAACACAGCACACCGGCACCACAGATCTGAACACACTCCTATGGCTGCTTGATTACTACTTGACAGACATGTTTATTGTCAATTGCATGTCTATCCATATAATAATTATGCTGCATCGGTTTCACACATAAAACATTGTGAAACTTCCATCAAATACTGGCAGCCGTGGGAACATTATACATGGAATGAACAGAAGCGATCTGTAACTCTATAATAGCTTAAGGTCAATTATTCATCTAACCAGGCCTCCATGGCCATGACTGACTGCTGCAGGGCCGAAAAACAAATCATGTCTAACCTACTATTGGACTCATTCATTCAGAACATAAAACAACTTTTATATAGTAAAGATTATCCCTATGTCTAGCACAGCAAACACTTGAATAGTTCATGCATATACTGCAGAACAGTGATTGGCATATTTTTGTCAGAACATTGACGAAAATTAGGTTAGCAATCAATAACGAAGTTGACACCGTTGACGGAGGTGACAGTTGATGAGTGGCAACGATCATGACCGGAAGACATTCTAATAAAGGGTTTCAGGTTTTTATTGCTATCCTAAAATATGAGATACATTCTTCACATTCCAATCATATTTCTTATATTTTCTTACATTTCTGTGTCAGAAAACAACAACAGTCTCATTTGAATAGAAAAAAGACTAAAGACTAAAAGTAACACTAAAAAGTACAAAAATCATACCAACATATTTTTACACTTTACAAACTGTAAACCGCAAATGAGAACCGATTGGGTTTGGGCTCGGGACAAAAAAAGAGAAGAGTCAAGTATCCTATAAACACTGAGTCTGGACTAGAAAAGGGCAAGGCTGTATCGCCAGAATAACTCAAGAGTGTGGAATACTACAATTTGAGCAAACCTCTACTGTAGGTGTAGTATTGGCATGCTAGAGAGGCAGGAAAATCACACTTTCTTCATAAGAATATTGCATGCACTCCATGTTTCTACAGAAGGGTAATTCTATAACTATGCAGATACATTTAAGTTAAGCCCTAGTGGTACCTGACAGCCTCTAAGTCAAGGTTCCCCAACTGCCAGTGATTTTATTTGACCCCCCAAGTTTTCTGAGCAATTTCTTCATTTTTTTGTTTATTGTTGGACATAAAAGATCAAAAACACCAGTAAATCAGCTCCAAGCGATTTTAATGTGGGAAATCTGTTGCAAATTATTCCCACACATAGAGATACAGCATGTGATCATATACAAATGTAAGCAAGGTTTAAAATTATTATTTTGGGGTCAAATATTATATCTGTTTGGGCTTGCAGGTCAATTTGTAGTCTACAGATTATTTATAATGATTTTTTCCTCCCCCTGACCATAAGTTCAAGAAAACAAATCAGCCCGGGGCTGAATCTAGTTGATGATCCCTGCTCATAGCCCTTTTTGGTTAGTTAAGCTAAATATCAATCATATTGGAATACATCAGGCAACTGTGTGTACAGGTTTCATATCAAAACATATAAATGCATGGAACTTAAGTACCTAAGTGACAGATACAGATTTCTGTAACTTTTTTTTTTGATTGAGAGGTCTGTTCAGTAAACCTGCATGGAATGGCACAGTGCATGGGTGTCTGTCGACTCAACTAAATTAGAGTTCAAGTCCAGATGTAGCACTACTCCATGTTGTGAAGGCTAGCAGCAAATGAACCCAGCCCAGTGGGTTTAACTTTACCTCCTTTAGCTCCTGTTGCATAGGACAGGGCGTAGGTACAGGGACACTGTGCCATGGGAGAGTTTTGTCACTACAAAACTCTGCTGCCTGAGTCCTGGCAGCACATCACCCCTGTCCACCACTGGCTCCCAACGCATTGATTCTCCTTCTGACCTACCTCTCAGACCTTCTCCCCTACCAACCCACACGTGCACTCCGTTCCACCACAGCAGGCCACCTTGTCATCCCCAGGTCGAAGCTCCAGAGCTTCAGTGACAAGGCCTTCTCCAGGGTTGCCCCTAGGCTCTGGAACTCCCTCCCTCCAGCCATCCGTGACTCGGAGTCCATCACTATTTTTCAGTCCCTCCTAAAGCTCCACCTCTTTGACAAGGCCTACCCTTATGCCCCCACTCCCCCACATATACAAGCAAAGAAATACACTTCAAAGACACTCCCCTCTTCACCATACTGACCAGCACTTAACCCAAACCCTACCCATTAACACTTTACAATAAGGTTCCATTTGTGACGGGTTTATAAAGGGTTTGTAATTACATGAACTGTTAATTAATATTATTAAATGCATTATAAACCATTAATACATGAGTTAACAAATTGGTCAAAATAGTGCTTACCAAATAGTGAGCCTCTATTTACCCCTTACTATTAATCATTTTTAAATGCACTTAGATATGCATATAATATTGAACCCTTATGTATCATCATGCAACCTTATTTTCAATGGTTAAACAATAGTTATTTTCTCACTTTTGGGTGTGATGCATTGTTGTTCTGTCCCAGGAACAGAAATGGTTGGTTTTCAGTGTCACGCCCTGACCATAGTTTGCTTTGTATGTTTCTATGTTTTGTTTGGTCAGGGTGTGATCTGAGTGGGCATTCTATGTTGGATGTCTAGTTTGTCTGTTTCTGTGTTTGGCCTGATATGGTTCTCAATCAGAGGCAGGTGTTTGTCGTTGTCTCTGATTGGGAACCATATTTAGGTAGCCTGTTTTGTCATTGTGGGTTGTGGGTGATTGTCTATGTCCATGTTAGTTGCTTGTGTCAGCACAGTTCTTATAGCTTCACGGTCGTTTTTTCGTTTATTGTTTTGTATTCAGTGTTCAGTGCTTTCTTTAATTAAAATATCATGAACACATACCACACTACATTTTGGTCCGCTTCTTACGACGATCGTGACATTCAGACTATGGTCAACTCCCATGATGTGTCTTGCCCCAAGTTTGAAACCATGATGACTTATAGGTACACTTATTTATTCCAGGAATTAATGCCTCATATGAAGATCTCAAGTCATTATTGGTGTGATTCGCTGAAATTCCCCTGACTGAGATCTGCCCATCTGTGAAACACGCTTGAAATAAAGATGACCTGGAACGTGACCAGAATTTTGTGTTGACACTGATGTGATAGTGCGTCGTGAAGAATCAGGATGGACGTGCCCATTTGAGTAAAAGTAAATATACCTTAATAGAAAACGATTCAAGTAAAAGTCACCCAGTAAAATACTTACGTATCAGAAGTACATGTAATTGCTAAAATATACTTAGGTATCAAAAGTATAAATAATTTCAAATTGCTTATATTAAGCAATCCAGATGGCACCATTTTCTTGTTTTAAAATATGTACGGATAGTAAAGGGCACACTCCAACAATCAGACATAATAAAATAAAAAAGCAAGTGTGTTTAGTGAGTCTGCCAGATCAGAGGAAGTAGGGATGACCAGGGACGTTCTCTTGATGCGTGAATGCGTGAAGTGCGTGAATTGGACCATTTCTTTTGGGTGTCAATGGAAATATACAGAGGATAAAGTTCATTATTTTCTTTAAATAATGAATAGTAAAGTACAGATACCACAAAAAAATATTTAAGTACTTTACACAGCTGGATGTGGCTTGAGAAGTGTGCAAAACCCAGACAGAAGAGATTGCACAAAAAATAATTCACAAGATGAATTTGTTTCACTTTTGGAATCAGAAGTTCTGCTAGATAATTTAGCACGCTGCTCAGCTAGCTAGCATTAGGTATAACCTAAAACAGATTTTATTAATATAGAAATTCTGCTAGACGATTTAGCTCGAGATAATCTTTGTCATGATATGTTAACTAGCTAAATATATTACATTTGCTGGCTAGTTAGCGTCGCTACCGAGCCAACTAGCAAATGTTAGCTTTCAGCTAGCTAGCTAACATTGACATGACATAATTTACATGCAATTTGTTTAGCTAGCTTTTTGGATTAGCACACTAGCTAGCTAGTTATCTAACCTTTGTCAGCACATTAGTGGTTACAATTTTAAGGCTAACTTACTAACTAGCTAGCTAACTAGTGCATTAGCAAAACAAATTATAACTAGCTAACCCCTTTAATCAGTGGTAGCTAGCTATTAGCATTAGCAAGTAAAGTTAAACACTAGCTAGCTATTATTATCATCATTACTATCATCATCATTACTATTAGTAAGCAGTGGATAACATAACTAGTACGCCTAAATGGTTTAAATCATGAGAATGATTAGTAGAGTTGTGTAGCTAGAGCTTCTATGCAAAAAGTTCATAAATTCCTCTTAAGGTCTTAGACTTCATGACGGAAAAATGCTCAGCAAGAAAGAAACAGATTAAGACACAGAAGGGGACCATGAGACCCTATATATTTAAATATTTAAATCTGTTGTCAATTTCTATTCTGACTTGTAATGTTGAAAAGGGGATAAAAAGACACCCCTTTTATCTGAATTAGCTAGGCTACTCACTATACCAATGATAGGCCACAGATTTGAGTCACTGCAATTAAAATTGCTTTACCAATGTATGTTTGTATTAAATTACATTTTGTTCTTACTATGTATTGCATATTTGAGGAGATTTATAACTGCATACAATGTTTTAAACTCCTTAATAAATGGCCAGAAAGTTTCCACTTTCTATAAGGGTATTTTTACAGCAGCTATAAATGTTGGTAACTCATTTGTTAATGGTCAGTGGTTTGCCATTTTTTAATAAAGGTATAATTTTAGAAGTTAGAGAGAGAAAACAGAGAACGATTGCCATTACTACAAAGGATCAGAATCGTATTATTCTACTCCATTTAATGTATACTTCCATAACAATACTGTTACACCACAGAGAAAACTACTGGCCAACAGATTAATCTAGTTGAATATATCAAAATAGGACATGCGATGGGGACCTTGAAGAGTACAGTAGGCTACAGGTTTGTCACGATAGCAGGTGCAGCTCTCATCTGCAGATGGCTGCATGCCAAAATAAAATGATCGATATGAAACAATATAACGATAAACTTCGCAGTCTTAAAATTAAAATCACTCAATCACTTAAGATCCTAGACAGTAAAATACAGCGTGCATTTAAGAGACTCTTTAGACTGTATTTATTTATACAGCTCATTCCTTTAAGACTAAAGTCAAGTGGCTACAGAACACTCTAAGCAGGGCACCACAAATGGGTGGGCACTGTGGAATGGCGATGAGTAGAATGAAGGATTGACATGATTAGATTCTATACAAAAGTATTTTGGTACAGGATGGCGCCGACAGAGATGGTCACCTCGAGTCCTTAGGAAACTATGCAGTATTTTTAAATTTTTTAATGTATTATTTCTTACACTGTTACCCCAGGAAATCTTAAGTCTTATTACATACAGCTGGGAAGAACTATTGGACGTAAGAGCGACGTCAACTTACCAACATTACGACCAGGAATACGGATTTCCCGAAGCGGATCCTCTGTTTGGACCAGCACCCAGGACAATGGCTCTAATTGGTGGTGGTGTTTACGGACATATTCAAATCGCTCCCTATCCCAGTCTCCTGTCCCCACATGCTTCAAGATGGCCACCATTATTCCAGTACACAAGAAGGCAGAACTAAATGACTATCGCACCGTAGCACTCACTTCTGTCATCATTAAGTGCTTTGAGAGGCTAGACAGAGATCATATCACCTCCACTTTACCAGCCACTGGACGACAGACGATGCAATCGCCATCACACTGTCCTATCCCATCTGGACAAGAGGAATACCTATGTAAGAATGATGTTATTTGACTTGAGCTCAGCATTCAACACCATAGTACCCTCCAAGGTCATCATCAAGATGGAGGGCCTGGGCCTCTACCCCGCCCTATGCAATTGTGTCCTGGAATTTGGCGGGCCGCCCCCAGGTGGTGAAGGCAGGAAACAACATCTCAATGTTGCTGACACTCAACACTGGGGCCCCACAAGGATGCGTGCTCAGCCCACTCCTGTACTCCCAGTTCATGCATGCCTCCAACTCAATCATCAAGTTTGCAGATGACACAACAGTAGTGGGCTTGATTAGACTTCCGGCGCCGGCAGAGATGGCCACCTCGCTTCGCGTTCCTAGGAAACTGTGTGTTATTTCTTACATTGGTACCCCAGGTCATCTTAGGTTTGATTACATACAGTCGGGAAGAACTATTGAATATAAGAGCAACGTCAACTCACCATCAGTATGACCAGGAATATGACTTTCCCGGAACGGATCCTGTGTTCTGCCTTTCACCCAGGACAACGGAATGGATCCCAGCCGGCGACCCAAAACAACGACTTCGTAAAAGAGGAAAACGAAGCGGTCTTCTGGTCAGACTCCGGAGACGGGCACATCGTGCACCACTCCCTAGCATACTTCTTGCCAATGTCCAGTCTCTTGACAACAAGGTTGATGAAATCCGAGCAAGGGTAGCATTCCAGAGGGACATCAGAGACTAACGTTCTTTGCTTCACGGAAACATGGCTCACTCGAGAGACGCTATCGGAGTCGGTGCAGCCAGCTGGTTTCTCCACGCATCGCGCCGACAGAAACAAACATCTTTCTGGTAAGAAGAGGGGCGGGGGCGTATGCTTTATGGCTAACGAGACGTGGTGTGGTCACAACAACATACAGGAACACAAGTCCTTCTGTTCACCTGATTTAGAATTCCGGAATTGTCGGAACTAGAAGCACAAGCATTTCGCTACACTCGCATTAACATCTGCTAACCATGTGTATGTGACAAATACATTTGATTTGATTAGATTTGATTACCAACTACGATGAGACAGCCTACAGGGAGGAGGTGAGGGCACTCGGAGTGTGGTGTCAGGAAAACAACCTCTCACTCAACATCAACAAAACAAAGGAGATGATCATAAACTTCAGGACACTGCAGAGGGAGCATCCCCCATCAACATTGAAGGGACAGCAGTGGAGAAAGTGGAAAGTTAAGGTCCTTGGTGTACACATCAACGACAAACTGAAATGGTCAACCAACACAGAGAGTGTGGTGAAGAAGGCGCAACAGCACCTATTCAACCTCATGAGGCTGAAGAAATTTGGCTTGACACCCAAAAACCTGACTAACTTTTACAGATCCACAATCGAGAGCATCCTGTCGGGCTGTTTCACTGCCTGGTACGGCAACTGCTCCGCCCTCAACCACAGGGTGGCCTAGTGGCTAGAACGTTGGAGTAGTAACCGAAAAGTTGCAAGATCGAATCCCTGAGCTGATAATGTAAAAATCTGTCGTTCTGCCCCTGAACATTAACCCACTGTTCCTAGGCCATCATTGAAAATAAGAATTTAAGAATGTTCTTAACCTCTAGTGACACCCCATCCCGTGAACGGGACCGTTGTCATCATCTGACACTAATTAGCATAACGCAACGGACATAAATCTTCCTAGAAAATCTTCCTATTCATGAAAATCACAAGTGAAATATATTGGAAGTATGCTTTACAGCCAAAGCTAGTCAAGCATTTGTGTAAGTTTATCGATAGCATAGCATTATGCCTTGCTAGCAGCAGGCAACCTTGTCACAAAAATCAGAAAAGCAATCAAATTAAATCGTTTACCTTTGATGAACTTCGGATGTTTTCACTCACGAGACTCCCAGGTAGATAGCCAAAGTTCATTTTTCCCAAAATATTATTTTTGTAGGCGAAATAGCTCCGTTTGTTCTTCACGTTTGGCTGAGAAATCGACCGGAAATTGCGGTCACGACAACTTTGTTTAGAATCAATCCTCAAGGTGTTTTACAAATATCTATTTGATAATATATCCACCGGGACAATTGGTTTCTCATAAGAAGCGATTGGAGCATCATGTGACCACTTGCGCAATGTAGCCCCCTACGGGTATTCTTCAACATAAATGCGTAAAACTAAGTCACAATGCTGTAGACACCTTGGGGAATACATAGAAAGCATAAGCTGGTTCATAGCACATTCACAGCTCAATGGGGACTCATTGGCACACAGCGCTTTCAAAATATGGGGCACTTCCGGATTGGATTTTTCTCAGGCTTTCACCTGCAACATCAGTTCTGTTATACTCACAGACAATATCTTTACAGTTTTGGAAACGTTAGAGTGTTTTCTATCCAAAGCTGTCAATTATATGCATATTCTAGCATGTTGTCCTGACAAAATATCCCGTTTAAAACGGGAATGTTTTTTTTCTTCAAAAAATGAAAATAATGCCCCTAGAGTCGCAACAGGTTTTAACTGATTTGCCTGGTTAAATAAACGTTTTAAAAAAGGCTCTCCAGAGGGTGATGCGGTCTGCACAACGCATCACCGGGGGCAAACTACCTGCCCTCCATGAAACCTATAGCACCCGATGTCACAGGAAGGCAAAAAAGTTCAAGATCTCAGCGATCACTGCCTCATGGCCTGCATCCGTAATGGGTCAGCGGTCAAACGACCTCCACTCATCACTGTCATACGCTCCCTGAAACACATCACCGAGCAGGTCTTTCTAATCGACCTGGCCGGGGTATCCTGGAAGGATATTGATCTCATCCCGTCAGTAGAGGATGCCTGGTTAATGCCTTCCTAACCATTTTAAATAAGCATGCCCCATTCAAGAAATTTAGAACCAGGAACAGATATAGACCTTGGTTCTCCCCAGACCTGACTGCCCTTAACCAACACAAAAAAACGTGATATGCAGCTTTTCAGGGAAGCTAGAAACCAATATACACAAGCAGTTAGAAAAGCCAAGGCTAGCTTTTTCAAGCAGAAATTTGCTTCCTGCAACACTAACTCAAAAAAGTTCTGGGACACTGTAAAGTCCATGGAGAATAAGAACACCTCCTCCCAGCTGCCCACTGCACTGAAGATAGGAAACATTGTCCCCACTGATTAATCCACTATAATTGAGAATTTCAATAAGCATTTTTTCAACGGCTGGCCATGCTTTCCACCTGGCTAACCCTACCCCGTTCAACAGCACTGCACCCCCCACAGCAACTCGCCCAAGCCTTCCCCATTTCTCCTTCTCCCAAATCCAGTAAGCTGATGTTCTGAAAGAGCTGCAAAATCTGGACCCCTACAAATCTGCCGGGCTAGACCATCTGGCTCCTTTCTTTCTAAAATTATCTGCCAAAATTGTTGCCACCCCTATCACTAGCCTATTCAACCTCTCTTTCATGTCGTCTGAGATTCCCAAAGATTGGAAAGCAGCTGCGGTCTCTTCAAAGGGGGGGGCACTCTTGACACAAACTGCTACAGACCTATATCTATCCTAGCCTGCCTTTCTAAGGTCTTCGAAAGCCAAGTCAACAAACAGATTACCGACCATTTCGAGTCTCACCATACCCTCTCTGCTATGCAATCTGGTTTCAGAGCTGGTCATGGGTGCACCTCAGCCACGCTCAAGGTCCTAAACGATATCTTAACTGCCATCGATAAGAAACATTATTGTGCAGCCGTATTCATTGATCTGGCCAAGGCTTTCGACTCTGTCAATCACCACATCCTCATAGGCAGACTCGACAGCCTTGGTTTCTCAAATGATTGCCTCGCCTGGTTCACCAACTACTTCTCTGATAGAGTTCAGTGTGTCACATCGGAGGTTCTGTTGTCCGGACCTCTGGCAGTCTCCAGAGGGGTGCCACAGGGTTCAATTCTTGGACATACTCTCTTCTCTGTATACATCAATGATGTCGCTCTTGCTGCTGGTGAGTCTCTACGCAGACGACACCATTCTGTATACTTCTGGCCCATCTTTGGACACTGTTAACAACCCTCCAGGCAAGCTTCAATGCCATACAACTCTCCTTCCGTGGCCTCCATTTGCTCTTAAATACAAGTAAAACTAAATGCATGCTCTTCAACCGATCGCTGCCTGCACCTGCCCGCCTGTCCAACATCACTACTCTGGATGGCTCTGACTTAGAATACGTGGACAACTACAATTACCTAGGTGTCTGGTTAGACTGTAAACTCTCCTTCCAGACCCACATCAAACATTTCCAATCCAAAGTTAAATCTAGAATTGGCTTCCTATTTCGCAACAAAGCATCCTTCACTCATGCTGCGAAACATACCCTTGTAAAACTGACCATCCTACCAATCCTCGACTTCGGCAATGTCATTTACCAAATAGCCTCCAATACCCTACTCAACTAATTGGATGCAGTCTATCACAGTGCCATCCGTTTTGTCACCAAAGCCCCATATACTACCCACCATTGCGACCTGTACGCTCTCGCTGGCTGGCCCTCGCTTCATACTCGTCGCCAAACCCACTGTCTCCATGTCATCTACAAGACCCTGCTAGGTAAAGTCGCCCCTTATCTCAGCTCGCTGGTCACCATAGCATCACCCACCTGTAGCACGCGCTCCAGCAGGTATATCTCTCTGGTCATCTCCAAAACCAATTCTTTCTTTGGCTGCCTCTCCCTCCAGTTCTCTGCTGCCAATGACTGGAACGAACTACAAAAATCTCTGAAACTGGAAACACTTCTCCCTCACTAGCTTTAAGCACCAGCTGTCAGCGCAGCTCACAGATTACTGCTCCTGTACATAGCCCAGCGATAATTTAGCCCAAACAACTACCTCTTTCCCTACTGTATTTATTTTATTTATTTATTTTGCTCCTTGGCACCCCATTATTTTTATTTCTACTTTGCACATTCTTCCACTGCAAATCTACCATTCCAGTGTTTTACTTGCTATATTGTATTTACTTTGCCACCATGGCCTTTTTTTGCCTTTACCTCCCCTCATTTGCTCACATCGTATATAGACTTGTTTCTACTGTATTATTGACTGTATGTTTGTTTTACTCCATGTGTAACTCTGTGTTGTTGTATGTGTCGAACTGCTTTGCTTTATCTTGGCCAGGTCGCAATTGTAAATTAAAACTTGTTCTCAACTTGCCTACCTGGTTAAATAAAGGTGAAATAAAAATAAATTGGCCATTTGGAAGACCCATTTGCGACCAAGCTTTAACTGGCTGATGTCTTGAGATGTTGCTTCAATATGTCCACATAATTTTCCTCCTTCATGACGTCATCTATTTTGTGAAGTGCACCAGTCCCTCCTGCAGCAAAGCACCCCCACAACATGATGCTGCCACCCCGTGCTTCATGGTTGGGATGGTGTTCTTCAGCATGCAAGCCTCCCCCTTTTTCCTCCAAACATAACGCTGGTCATTATCGCCAAACAGATCTATTTTTGTTTCATCAGACCAGAGGACATTTCTTCAAAAACTACGATCTTTGTACCAATGTGCAGTTGCAAACCGTAGTCTGGCTTTTTTATGGCGGTTTTGGAGCAGTGGCTTCTCCTTGCTGAGCGGCCTTTCAGGTTATGTCGATATAGGACTTGTTTTACTGTGGAAAAATATATTTTTGTACCCTTTTCCTCCAGCATCTTCACAAGATCCTTTGCTGTTGTTCTGGGATTGAGTTGCACTTTTCGCACCAAAGTAAGTTCATCTCTAAGAGACAGAACGCGTCTACTTCCTGAGCGGTATGATAGCTGCATGGTCCAATGGTGTTTATACTTGCGTACTATTGTTGTACAGATGAACGTGGTACCTTCAGGCGGTTGGAAATTGCTCCCAAGGATGAACCAGACTTGGAGGTTTTTTTCTGACATCTTGGCTGATTTCTTTTGATTTTCCCATGATGTCAATCAAATAGGAACGGAGTTTGAAGGTAAGCTTTGACAGGTACACCTCCAAATGACTCAAATGATGTCTATCACCCTATCAGAAGCTTCTAAAGCCATTATATAATTTTCTGGAATTTTCCAAGCTGTTTAAAGGCACAGTCAATTTAGCATATGTATACTTCTGACCCACTGGAATTGTGATACAAGTGAAATAATCTCTAAACAATTGTTTGAAAAATTTACTTGTGTCATGCACAAAGTAGATGTCCTAACCGACTTGCCAAAACTATAGATGTTTAACAAGGAATTGTCAAGTGGTTGTAAAACAAGTTAATGACTCCAACCTAAGTGTATGTAAACCTCAGACTTCAACTGTGTCTTACATTACTCACATTATATGTATATACTTGTATTTTATACCATCTATTGCACCTTGCAAATGCCAGTCAGCCATCGCTCATCCAAATATTTATATGTACATACTCATTCACCCCTTTTAGATTTGTGTGTATTAGGTAGTTTTTGGGGAACTGTTAGATTAACTGCTAGATATCACTGCACTGTCGGAACCAGAAGCAATTAGCTATATAAGCATTTCGCTACACTCGCATTAACATCTGCTAACCATTTGTATGTGACAAATAACATTTGATTTGATTGGGATTTATTGTGGCATGACAGGATTATGATTTACAGTGCCTTCAGGAAAGTATTCAGTCCCCTTGACTTTCTCCACTTTAAAAAATAAATACATAATTGAACCATTAACTAGGCATGTCAGTTAAGAACAAATTATTATTTACAATGATGGCCTACCCCAGCCAAACCCGGACAACGCTGGGCAAATTGTGCACCGCCCTATGGGACACCCAATCACGGCCGGATGTGATGCAGCTTGGATTCGAACCAGGGACTGCAGTGACTCCTCTTGCACTTTTTAAAATGTAACTAGGCAAGTCAGTTAAGAACAAATTCTTATTTACAATGACGGCCTCCCAGGGAACAGTGGGTTAACTGCCCTTTTGGGTGTAGATCATGGCTTCCCCCTCTCTCACTCTCTCATACACCCAGGTTCTGTTATCTCAGGTTGTAAATTCCTGGTGGAGACTATCTTCCCCTTTTCATGCAGAGAGCGAGACCACAGAATGATCAAAGGATTTCACGTGGCCGAACTCCTAAATCCCCAAAATGGGAATTGAAACTATATGTCCACTTGTGAGAATGAGGAAAGGGTCCGTGGACACTTCAGGGACAGTTACGTTGTGCGTTTCATTTGGTGACCTCACGAAGGACAGGAAACAGACATAACTATATCTCTGAATGTGTACATTTCTCAATAGTGTTTGCATCTAATTCTTGTATAAAATTCATCAGTAAAGATGAAACTATTTGTTTAAATGATGTAATGTGATGTTAAACCTTTAATGTGAGAGAATTGTATTCCTTTTGAAGTTTAACTAAGTCATTGGCCCACACCAGTGAGCACAGACATGATCTGGCATCATGGAACCACCTTTTCTACTGTTACGAATAAAATGCCCCTCCTAAGAAAATCCTCATCAGACAAAGCAAACCCACAGCATGAACTGTTATCGGGAATAGTTATTGAATTCCTAACCATACCACACAGAGCATTGGCTACACGGCTGATAATTGTTAAACTCTGAGACTATAGATCCCTACAGACTAAGAGCAAATCTTAGATACTACGGTCGTGGCCAAAAGTTTTGAGAATTACACAAATATTAATTTTCACAAAGTTTGCTATTTCAGTGTCTTTAGATATTTTTGTCAGATGCTACTATGGAATACTTAAGTGTAATTACATAAGTGTCAAAGGCTTTTATTGACAATTACATGAAGTTGATGCAAAGAGTCAATATTTATTATTGCAAGCTGCTCCATCATGCTGGAAAAGGAATTGTTCGTCACCAAACTGATCCTGGATGGTTGGGAGAAGTTGCTATTGGAGGATGTGTTGGTACCATTCTTTATTCATGGCTGTGTTATTCCCTTGGCTGAGAAGCAACCCCACACATGAATGGTCTCAGGATGCTTTGACTTTAGCCCAGTCCTCAGCAGTCCAATCCCTGTACCTTTTGTAGAATATCAGTCTGTCCCTGATGTTTTTCCTGGAGAGAAGTGGCTTCTTTGCTGCCCTTCTTGACACCAGGCCATCCTCCAAACATCTTTGTCTCACTGTGCATGCAGAAGCAATCACACCTGCCTGCTGCCATTCCTGAGCAAGCTCTGCACTGGTGGTGCCCCAATCCCGCAGCCGAATCAAATTTAGGAGATGGTCCTGACGCTTGCGGGACTTTCTTGGGCGCCCTGAAGCCTTCTTCACAACAATGGAACTGCTCTCCTTGAAGTTCTTGATGATCTGATAAATGGTTGATTTAGGTGCAGTCTTACTGGCAGCAATAGCCTTGTCTGTGAAGCCCTTTTTGTGCAAAGCAATGATGATGGCATGCATTTCCTTGCCGGTAACCATGGTTGACAGAGGAAGAACAATGATTCCAAGCACCACCCTCCTTTTGAAGCTTCCAGTCTGTTATTCGAACTCAATCAGCATGACAGAGTGATCTCCAGCCTTGTCCTCGTCAACACTCACACCTGTGTTAACGAGAGAATCACTGACATGATGTCAGCTGGTCCTTTTGTGGCAGGGCTTAAATGCAGTGGAAATGTTTTGGGGGGATTCAGTTCATTTGCATGGCAAAGAGGGACTTTGCAATTAAATGCAATTCATCTGATCACTCTTCATAACATTCTGGAGTATATGCAAAATGCCATCATACAGACAGACAGCAGACTGTGAAAATGTATATTTGTGTCATTCTCAAAACTTTTGGCCACGACTGTAATTAGTAGTCTGCAGCTAGAAATTATGTAAACCTGGGATGCGAATACCGACAACTGCCGAAACATCTATACTAGGAGAACATTTCTGAATGGTACTCTGAAGTATTCATTCTAACCACGAAAGACTGATCTTCAGGGAAAAGAAAGAGAGAGAGACTCGGATTAACTCTCTAGCAGACGGACCGGATTCGAACAGAGAAGACAACAATGATCTACACCATAAATGTGTACTTGCAATTATTCTCGAATGAGCGGCCGTTCATGTGCGAAGGATTAGCATTTCAATGTATATGATTATAGACAATGTAATGAATCCATTTTGTGTGTTTCCCGCTCTCTTTCAGTCCACACCCACTTCCCTTTGTCCACCAAGCCGTCATATCGGTTTAGCCAACTAGGGGATCTTCCCTATTATTGTTAATAACAAACTGTTTGTTTTGTTTATGCATTTCTGCAAAAATTTTAGTTAGTTAGTAAATAAATATTAAGCCAATTGGTGTATGGATGATTTATAGTAAAGGCTGGGTTTGTGCAGATAACCAAACATTTATGACATTCAGATGAGACTGACGTGAGGTAAAATAATAATTCATTAATATAAGACTAATTGATAAGATATAAAAATATCTGAAGTTATATTTAGAAAAGTATAACTTTGTAATCTGAAGATTTTCTGCGGTGCCCCGACTTCCTAGTTAATTAAAATGTACATGATAAGTTTAATCACGTAATACTAACTACAGAGAATTGATTTGATAAAATAACAGTCTTCTCCTTTAATGATGCCAAAGACACAACACTGCCTTGTTCAGGGGCAGAACGACAGATTTTGACCTTGTCAGCTCGGGATTTGATCTAGCAACCTTTTGGTTATTGGCCCAATGCTCTAACCTGCCACCTTTGCCCCAGTCTGTTAGGTTACGATATTATTCTAAAATGTATTAATCTACACACAATACCCTATAATAACAAAGCAAAAACAGATTTAGACATTTTTGCTAATTTGTTCAAGTAAAATCACAAATATTCAGACAAATCACGCAATACTTTGTTGAAGCAACTTTGGTAATGACTACAGCTTGACGCTACAAGCTTGGCACACCTGTATTTGGAGAGTTTTTAAAATATGTTTTTTACCTTTATCTAACTAAGCAAGTCAGTTAAGAACAAATTCTTATTTTCAATGACAGCCTAGGAACAGTGGGTTAACTGCCTGTTCAAGGGTAGAATGACAGATTTGTACCTTGTCAGCTCAGGGATTTGAACTTGCAACCCTTCAGTTACTAGTCCAACACTCTAACCACTAGGCTACCCTGCCGCTCTGTTTCTCCCATTCTTCTCTGCAGATCCTCTTAAGCTCTGTCAGGTTGGCTAGGGAGCGTTGCTGCACAGCTATTTTCAGGTCTCTCCAGAGATGTTTGATCGGGTTCAAGTCCGGGCTTTGGCTGGGCCACTCAAGGACATTCAGAGACTTGTCCCAAAGTCACTCCTGCATTGTGCTTAGGGTTGTTATCCTGTTGGAAGGTGAACCTTTGCCCCAGTCGGAGGTCCTGAGCACTCTGGAGCAGGTTTTCATCAATGATCTCTGTCCTTTGCTCCATTCATCTTTGCTTCGATCCTGACTAGTCTCCCAGTCCCTGCCGCTAAAAAACATCCCCACAGCATGATGATGCCCCCACCATGCTTCACAGTAGGGATGCTGCCCGGTTTCCTCCATATGTGAAGCTTGGCATTCAGGCCAAAGAGTAAAATCTTGGTTTCATCAGACCTTTGGCAAACTCCAAGCGGGCTGTCATGTGTCTTTTATTGAGGAGTGGCTTCCGTCTGGTGCTGTGATGGTTGTCCTTCTGGAATGTTCTCACATATCCAGAGGAAATCTATAGCGCTGTCAGTGACCATCGGGTTCTTAGTCACCTCCCTGACCAAGGCCCTTCTCCCCCGATTGCTCAGTTTGGCGGCCAGCTCTAGGAAGAGTGGTTCCAAACATCTACCATTTAAGAATGATGGAGGCCACTGTGTTCTTCGGGACCTTCAATGCTGCAGAAATGTTTTGGTGCCCTTCCCCCAGATCTGTGCCTCGACACAATATTGTCTCAGAGCTCTAAGGACAATTCCTTCAACCTCATGGCTTGGTTTTTGCTCTGACATAACTTGTCAACTGTGGGACCTTATATAGACAGGCATGTCACTTTCCAAATCATGTCCAATCAATTAAATTTACCACAGGTGCACTCCAATCAAGTTGTAGAAACATCTCAAGGATGATCAATAGAAACAGGATGCACCTGTGCTCAATTTTGAGTCTCATAGCAATGGGTCAGAATACTTACGTAAATAAGGTATTTCTATTTTTTATTTTCATAAATTTACAAAAATGTCATTATGGGCTACTGTGTATTGTGAGCTGACGTTTTTTTTAAATCCATTTTAAAATGAGGCAATAACGTAACAAAATTGGTAAAAAGTCAAGTCGTCTGAATACTTTCCAAAGGCATTGTGAAAGGTCATATGATAGAAGAAAAAAAGAGCTCCCTAAACACTCCCATTTTAAGTAGCACAAGGAACTCCCCCAACACCCCATTCCTCCCCACACACACCTTGCCAAATGGCTCTGTGGGCATGGTGCAATACACAAGTGCCACCGGTTTAAGATTTCAGATCAGCAGCATTCCTTTGTCTCCCCCCCCCCCTTGCCACCACAGGATTGTTAATACAGTTCGGGTTTTAACTGATTTCAGGAAGCTGCCAAACTGCCATCCACCCCTGAACTAAAGTCAATATGATTAGATCAGGATTAATGAATTAAGGTTATTGTTGGTTCCAATATTTTTATATGTTCCTAATCCATAATAATTATAAGGTGCTATATTACACTGTTGAAATCCATGATACAATATAAAGAATGCAGAGCCAGCACACAGCCATCCGTTGTCCATTGTTATACCCGATTCATATGCATTACATCACCTAGCTACTTACTGTTTTATATGCCAACCCAACAGATACGATGACTATGGCAGAACCTGTCTCAATTTAGACCTGGTAACACCATGTTGACCCATCCCTGGCCTTTCTCTAGAAAACATCCATCAGTTATCCATTAGTTTCACTGAGATATTTGTAGCATTTGGCACATTGACTTAGACTAAACCCTGGTTTAGCCTGTGTTTGTCATGACTGAGTCAGTAAAACACAGAACAGTACAGTAAGTGTTTGATGTTGTACGTTGTCTCTCAGGGACAGTGTGTCTCAGGCTTGTTGACTGTAGAGCTGTTATACTGAACAAAAATAAATGCAACAATTTAATTGATGTTACAGTTCATATGAGGAAATAAGTCAATTTAAATCAATTCATTAGGCCCTAATCTATCAATTTCTCATGATTGGGCAGGGCATAGGCCCACCCACTTGGGACCCAGGAGCACCCACTGGGGAGCCAGGCCCAGGCAATTCAAATATTTTTTTCCCCACAAAAGGGCTTTATTAGCGACAGAAAAACTCCTCAGTTTCATAAGCTGTCCGGACGGCTCGTCTCTGACGATCTCACAGGTGAAGAAGCCAGATTTGGAGTGCCTGGGCTGGCGTGGTTACACGTGGTCTGTGGTTGTGTGGCAGGTTGGAAGAACTGCCAAATTCTCTAAAATTACGTTGGAGGTGGCTTATGGTAGAGAACCATTAAATTATCTGGCAGCAGCTCTGGTGGACATTCAAGAAGTGCACGCTCCCTCAACTTGAGACATCTGTGGCATTGTATTGTGTGACAAAACTGCACATTTTAGATTGGCCTTTTATTGTTCCCACCACAAAGTGCACCTGTGAAATGATCATGGCGTTTAATCAGCTTCTTGATATGCCACACCTGTTAGGTGGATGGATTATTTTGGTAAAGGAAAAATGTTCACCAACAGGGATGTAAATTCATTTGTGCTCAAAATTTGAGAGAAATAAGCTTTTTGTGCATATGGAAGATTTCTGGGATCTTTTATTTCAGCTTATGAAACATGGGACCAACACTTTACATGTTGTATTTATAATTTTGTTATTAAGTACAGCTATGGTTATTTTTACATGACTCATGGGAAACCACAACCACTACTGTCCTGGCCACTGTGATCAAAATTGTACGGCATTTAACAGTCAATGTTCTATACCACCTGATTCTGCAGATCATGGAGTATTAGTGTGAGTTAACTAGGCTGATACTGTAGATCAGCAGGGTTTATAAAAATGTATTCATATCAATATGTTTGTGGATGTCTGAGTCAATGGAGTGTTGTAATGTAGCTCTGTCGTGACAGGTTTCCCCTACCTTAATACACTTCCATATGAGCACAACTCCCAACTATAATCACCCATTTGTGGTTCGAATCTAGTAAGTCTGTGGTTGCCATAGATGGCATGGCAGAGGAAAGTTGTGTATTGTTGGCAGCACATTATTTACACTAACACTATATTGTGAAGTTGATGTCTATGGGCTTTTGTGTTGTGTTGTGTGTGTGTGTGATGCTGGCACAGTTGGTGATACTTTACCTGTTATTGTAGGATGAGAGCAGAGTTATCCTGAATCACCACAACCTCACCTGGGGAATATGGAGTGACTGAGGAGGAGTAGATGAAGAAGAGGGGAGAGTGAAGATAAGTAGAGTGGATGTGTTTAGAGAGGTATAATAGAGATGTATGAACATGGACAATATGATAGATGGATAATTGAGGAGGAAGGGAGAATAATGAAGGAGGAGAGAGAATGGGGTAGGTGGAAAGAGGTGAAGAAAGATTTCTTTTTATGTAGTTCCTACACATTACGTACAGATGCTCCAGTGAATCTCTTAACATAGCCTGAAACATATGATCACATTCTGCTGGTCGATTCAGGCATGAGGGAGGGACAATGGGGGGAAATTCGGGTTCCATTTTCTTATACCATTTCCTTTATGCCTCCTTTCTCCATTCTTCTTTCACGCCTGATTCCTCTCCTCTACTCATCTTGAGTCCATCAGACATTCTGTCTCTCTCGCTCTCATTCCTGAACGTTTGGAATGTTTCTTCAAAGAGCGGTCTTGCCACAGTTCCCTAACCACATGATAGGTATTGTATTCTGGTTTCCCTTGGCTGCAAAGGTACATATTACAGAAACTAGAGTTGAATAGAGCCTTAAATCTGAGTCATTGTGGTATACATAACAGGTGTTGTAGATAATGCAGCCATTGTGCTTCGATATGCTGTTGTCTCAGGTTAAGTAATAAAATTACACCTTTTTTTTATATCGCTGTTGCTCTTGAAACAGGTTTAATCTCCCAGGCTCCATCAGAGCAGGTTTCTTTCAGTCCATCCTCCTTTTTATACTTATTTTATGCCTCGCTTAATCTTGTAGCCAGAACTAGTGGTAATGTATTTTCACTTCTTTATAATGTGTGGGGAAGTTAGTTCAGAAGATTCACAAAAGATAGATTTACAAAAAAATATTTTGAGAGCAATCTTTTGTTTCCCACGGTTGCGTAAGCATCCAATTTGTTTAAGAATTTAGAGAAGATTATAGCAGGTCTGCAGGCTTATATTCAACTAATTCAAACGGTGTAGGTGAGTGTGTAGAAATATGTGATGGGAGTGTGTGTTATTGAGTAATTACCTATTTTGTGGTAAAGCGAATCCCTGCTTTGCTGTGACCAAATTTGATTTCCTGGGTGAGGGCACCTTGATCTTTATCAGGTCATCACAAAACTGCTTCCACTGACCTGCAATGCGAAGTAGACATGTCGTTGTAAAATGTATTTAATTGAAATGTTACTATTATAATTTGTTTTGCATATATTCAGTTCATCATCTTGGTGAAATGTACCCCTCACCCAATTTAAATACAAAAGAGTAAGTAGTATGACAAGGAGATTAATTTCAGTAGAAACCAGGTTCTTCTACTTAATGTGCATTGTCATGGCCTTATACATGCGTTACCCCTTGGTCATAAATCAGTAGATGTATTCCAGATGTCAGACCTCTGTCAGCACATTAAGACACAAACCTCAACACCTGTCATTATACATGTAGCAGAGAATTCAGTGTCTTTAATAACACCCTCCAACTGAATAGCACTGTTTCTAAAGGAGGAGAGCAGGTGTATGAAGAAGAAGAATGCCCAGCTCCAGAATGATTGAGGTGATAAAGGTTGCTTTTTTATGATTTACATTTTTATAGATTTTTCACAGCCACAACATAAATAAGAACATCACCAGGGTTTTTGTACGACCCTGCACTCTTCAGAGCCTTCAGGCATCATAGCTATGTTCCTGTTTTCACTGGTATCCTGTTCTTAAAAGAAAAAACATTGTTGAGAAGGAACGCAGGGAGGAAACCCGTAAGACCCTGTCAGAAATAGGACCTTGGGTTAAAGGGGCAACCTGCAATCGGCACAATTTTTTAAACTTAAGTTAATAATATTATATAGACACTGATTCTTGTAGAATATAACTTATAAATGCCTCATGAGCCCCATCCCTCACCAGTTTATCAAAACTGTTTGAACTGTAGATTGTCCCTTTAAAAACTAAGTCACAGAAGAATGCTCTCTCTTCCCTATATCTGAGCCCTACTCTCAGTCTTCTAACCATGCCGGTCATTCAGAAAAGACACCATTCATGTCCAAAACAAGTATTTCAGCGTCAGACAATAAGGAGGAATACCTGAGGACAGACAGACATCCGACAGACAGGCCCAACCACACCTATAATTAAAATGCCTACACGACCACAAACCTTTGCTCAATACAATATTGCAGTGATACTGAAGTTCGTAAGTCACTTAAAACCATTAAAGTTATCAAAAAAGGTACAAATTGTTGTGAGGACTGTGGTGTCATTTAAAGCTGGAATCCTTAATGGTGAAATTGACACATCAGTTTGTGATATTAGAACAACAAAGAAGTTACAGAAAATGACAAACTGTTTTCCCCCAAAGACATCATTGCACGCGCTATAGAAAAGAGAAAATAACAATATGTACTGCACATTTTTGTACCATGTTGTGTGATATAAAAAGCTCAGGGATGGGGTTGGAGAAATGTAACCACACTCAAATTCAGACAGAGCCATGGATGCAACAACTGACCATCCAGGATTTCAACATTATATTTTTTAGTCATGTTTTGAGGCTATCCAGTGTTTGTTTACATTTACATTGTTTTACTACAATCTTATATAATTGGGTTCTGATGGGGTTTGACAGTTAAACTAAGCTCATGAGACATTTCTAAGTTATATTCTTAAAGAATCAATGGGTATATATATATATATATATATATATATATATATATATATCATTAATGTATTCATTAAGTCCAAAATGGATGTAGCAACTGTAGATTTCCCCTTTAAAGAAAATAAATGAGTCAATACCACAGCTCTAACTAAATGTAGTTAACAGGCACAGAGGGAACTTTATACTATCATGTTCACAATTGGTTTCATCAACAACACAATCCCCTGTCACTCCTTCTACTCTACTATCAATTAGGAGAGTGTCAGTCAATCATCCTCCCAAACTGTTTTGCTTTGTCAACCACCAAGTGAGTTGTCTTGAGTCGCAACCCACCTTAATGGTAGAGCAGTGAAAAAACATACACGGACCAAAGATATGGGGCCAATTTCACGCCATATGTATTGAATACAAAATCATTCTTAGGAAAAATAAAGTTCAGAATGTAAACATTATATTTTCGAGGACGGGTGAAATAATGGATGTTGAAATCAAAAACCAAACAACTGATAGCAAAATGTATAGAATTGTAAACAAAAATAAAAGACATCAAAAGCAAAACCCAAACATTTGTAATCAAATAATTTTCAAGCGAGAGCAAAAGTCTATGACAATTGATTTTATTTTATATTTTTAAACAAATGCAAAAATAGTTTTCGGTTAAACTTTCCCAGCAACCAATCCTATTGAATACTTAGGTAAACTTAGGTAAAATTAATTACCTGTTGCACAACGTTCGGTGCAGGTGTTGGTGACTGATTCGCCATACACCTGTACTGAGCGTTGTGCAACAGATAATTAATATGTTTACCTAAGTAGATAGATGGTTTGTCATTATTAGATTGCTCTCGCTTGAAAATGATTTGCTTACAAATTTTGGAGTTTTGCTTTTGATGTCTTATGTGTTTACAATTCTATACATTTTGCTTTCAATTGTTTGGTTTTTGATATCAACATCCATTATTTCACCCGTCCTCAAAAATATAATGTTTACATTCTCAACTTTATGTTCACGATTTATTTTATTTTGAATTAAAATACACATGACGTGAAATTGACCCCATACAAAGAATAAGTAAAAAATATGTACATCTTGTCAGCATAGAGACAATTTTGACTTTTCAAAGCTAATCTCCTGCAATTCCACACGTCCTGCCATGGATCTGAAAGAACATTTTTTAATTCTCAAAGCCAATTTGTCATCAACAGCTTTAAGACCTGAACATATTCAAAGAGGCACGAGGGTACATGCATTGTTTCAAGTCTTAATTTATCTCAGTGTAAAGTAAAAATGGACGCATCAAAAAGCTGAATTAGTCGACAGTTACAGTATGTATGATGTGCCAGATAGAAATAAACATAACTATTTCACTTTCTTTTTTAAATTTCACCTTTATTTAACCTGGTATGATATGCCAGATAGTAAAATAGTTGTGTTTATTTTTTCACCTTTATTTAACCTGGTATGATATGCCAGATAGTAAAATAGTTGTGTTTATTTTTTCACCTTTATTTAACCAGGTAGGCCAGTTGAGAACAAGTTCTCATTTACAAAAAGCATAAGGCTAAACCAAGCCCATAAGGTTAAACCAGCCCATATACATTACATGTGGGAAATATGAAAAGGCTGCATTCCATTGTGGTAGTATGCCATTCCACAAAGGGATACTCATCTCACAGATGTCATAAATAGCAACTGTCACTATGCAGGGTTCAGCAGCTTCCTTTAGATGACATGAATTAGTCTTATCAACACGGACTCTCACTCTCTCTCACACACACAAATAGGCACGTGTTTAAATAACCTTGTGGACACACACAATTGATTCCCTTTCAAAATCGTATTTTCTTTGACCCCTAACCCTAACACCTAACCTGAATTTGAACCCTAACACTATAACCTTAACCCTAAACTTCCAAGAAATAGCCTTTTTCGTGGAGGGACAAACAAAATGTCTAGTCCCTACAAGTATAGTTAAACACGTACGTACACACAAACACACCTCATTCTAATATACAGTGCATTCAGAAAGTATTCAAACCCCTCGACTTTTTTCACATTTTGAAACGTTACAGCATTATTCAAAAATTTATTAAATTGCCCCCAAGCTCTGCCAGGTTGGATAGGGAGCGTCGCTGCACAGCTATTTTCAGGTCTCTCCAGAGATGTTTGATCGGGTTCAAGTCCGGGCTTTGGCTGGGCCACTCAAGGATATTCAGAGACTTGTGCCGAAGCCACTCCTGCATTGTCTTGGCTGTGTGCTTAGGGTCGTTGTAATTGAAGACTGGCTTCCGTTGTCCTGTTGGAAGGTGAACCTTTGCCCCAGTCTGAGGTTCTGAGCATTCTGAAGCAAGTTTACATCAAGGATCTCTTTGTACTTTGCTCTGTTCATTTTCCCCCTCAAGCCTGACTGGTCTCCCAGTCCCTGCTGCTGAAAATTATCTCTGCAGCATGATGCTGCCACCACCATGCTTCACCGTAGGGATGGTGACAGGTTTCCACCAGATGTTAAGCTTGGAATTCAGGCCAAATAGTTAAATCTTGGTTTCATCAGACCAAAGATTCTTGTTTGTCATGGTCTAAGAATCATTTAGGTGCATTTTAGCAAACTCCAAGCGGGCTATCATGTGCCTTTTACTGAGGTGTGGCTTCCATCTGGAAACTCTACCATAAAAGGTCTGACTGGTGGAGTGCTGCAAAGATGTCCTTAGAAGGTTCTCCCATCTCCACAGAGAAACTCTGGAGCACTGTCAAAGTGACCATTGGGTTATTGGTCACCTCCCTGACCAAGGCCCTCCCCCCCGATTGCTAAGTTTGGCCGGGCGGCCAGCTCTAGGAAGAGACTTGGTGGTTCCAAACTTCTAACATTTAAGAATGGATTTTTGGTACCCTTCCCCAGATCTGTGCCTCGACACAATCTTGTCTTGGAGCTCTACGGACAAGTCATGGCTTGGTTTTTGCTCTGACATGCACTATCAACTGTGGGACCTTACATAGACAGTTGTGTGCCTTTCCAAATCATATCCAATCAATTGAATTTAGCACAGGTGGATTCCAATAAAGTTGTAGAGACATCTAAAGGATGATCAATGGGAACCGGATGCACTGGAGCTAAATTACAAGTCTCATAGCAAAGGGTCTGAATACTTATGTAAATAAGGTATTTCTGTTTTTGATTTTTAATAAATTTGCTACAATTTCTAAAGCCTGTTTTTCGCTTTATCATTAATGGGGTATTGTGTGTAGATTGCTGAGGATTTCTTTTTATATATAAATCAATTTTAGAATAAAGCTTTAATGTAACAAAATTTGGAGTAAGTGAAGGGGTCTGAAAACTTCCCGAAGGCACTGTATGTTTCTAAACTTACCATTAAAAAATATCATAATGATTGAGTGTCCATATAGCTGTAACATGGTATGTGCACTGCTCTGAGTAAACCTCCAATTGTTTTCCACTATTCTACCTGCTAAAACCTCTCCCCATCCCAAGTTGGATTGTCGTCCCAGTGACTGGCTGACCACCTCTGGCCACCTGTATTCTAGGGCCTTTGAGCGATTGGGACCTGCCAAAAGCATTTCAAACACATTTATAAAAGTTATATTCTTCAGGAATCAATGGGTCTATACAGGATCATTCATTTACAAGTCCAAAAATGGATGTAGGAACTGCAGATTGCCCCTTTAAAGAAAATAAATTTGTCAGTACCACAGCTCTAACTAAATGTAGTTAACGTAAGTTCAATCAGTAAGACTGGTCTGAAAGTCCCATCTTACATTAACTTTGGTTCAGCAGTACATCATATTCACATTGCTTCCTTTATCATAGGCACAGCGGGAACCTCATAATGTTATGTTCAAAACAATGCCCTGTCACTCCTCTTCCTCAACTATCAATTAACTATGTGCAGAGTGTCAGTCAATCATCCTCTAGCCCATAGAATCGCAAACCTTTTTGCTTCGTGACCCACCAATAGACACATCTTTTGAGTCGTGACCTAGCATAAAGGTTGAGCTGTGGAAAAACATACGCAGACCAATGAATAAGTATAAAATATAATCTTGGCAGAAGTGGTTGGAACCAGTTCAGGTAACAGAACCGAAAACCAGAAAATAACAAAATCTTTCAAGAAACAGAATCAAAACCCAGAACAAAAGTGATCTATTGTATTTGGTGGCGGAACAGAACAGTTACTTTAAAAGCACAGGAAGCAGTTAACGTTATTTTACTTTGCATGTAGTTTTTACCAGTCCCACAAAAAAATAAATTGCAACAAATCACCTATACAAACAAAGCCCTTCCTCTGTCAATCAGAAACTTCTTCCAGCGTCTGCCTGCCAGCTGAGAATCTTTACCAGTGTGTGTGCACGCGCATGTAGGCTACCTGCCCCTCATCCTCCGAAGCATAGCTGTAGCCTACTGACGTTACAAGTGTGATTCAGAAGATGGGGGGAGAGATTTTTTATTGGAGAAGAATGGATTCACTTTTTCAATGGTTATTAACAACAAAAAAGGTCATATGTGTTTTTAATGCAGATGCCGCTCTGCAAACCCAAGCTTGTTAGCTAGCTAGTGTCGTGTCGTTGGCTATCATGAAATGTGAATACTTATTTTATCAAATCAATTCTCTAGTTATTATTATGTAATTAAACTAATCATGTCAATTTAATTAAGTGGGAAGTCAGGGAACCATGAAAAATCTTCAGATTACACATTTATAATTGTCCAAATATAACTAAAGATTTTTTAATATCTGATCAATTAGTCTTCTATTAATGAATTATTCTTTACCTTACAGCCTCATTTCAAACATTGTAGAATTCTTGGTTATCTGCATGAACCCAGCCTAAACCATGAATCATCTATACACCAATTGGCTTCATCATTTATTTACTAACTAATCACAGAAATGCATAAGCAAAGAAGAAGAAGAAGAAGATTCCCTAGTGGGACAAAATGATATGACGGCTTGGTGGGAAAAGGAAAGTGGGTGTGGACCGATAAAGACAAAATGGATTCACCACACACAGTGGGTAATTGTATTCATTGAAATGCTAATCCTTTGCACATGAACTCATTTGGGAATAATTGCAATAAATACATTTACGCCCTTATGTCGTTGTCGTCTTCGCTGTTGGAATCGTCAGTCCATCTGCTGGAGACTCAGTTCATCAGAGAGTCTCTGGTCACTTCCCCAGAAATCACAATGTCTTTCATGGTTGTAGCATTATCAGCGGCAGTGTCTGTCTGTACCCCGGGGCGGCAGGGTAGCCTAGTGGTTAGAGTGTTGGACTAATAACCGGAAGGTTGCATGTTCAAATCCCCCAGCTGACAAGGTACAAATCTGTCGTTCTCCCCCTGAACAGGCAGTTAACCCACTGTTCCTGGACCGTCATTGAAAATAAGAGTTTGTTCTTAACTGACATGCCTAGTTAAATGAAGGTAAAAATATGTCAGGTGAGCCATGTTTCCCTGAAACAGAGAATGTTACAATCTCTGGAAGGCAAACCTTGGTTGAATTTCATCTGCCTTTTTGTCAAGTGACTGGACATTAGCGAGTAGTATACTCGGGAGCGATGTGCCCGTCTACGGAGCCTGACAAGAAGACCGCTCGTCTGCCCCTTCTGCGGTGCCGTAGTTTGGGTCACCTACTGGGATCCGATCCATTGTCCTGGGTGGTGGTCCAAACAGAGGATCCGCTTCGGGAAAGTCGTTGCTCTTATATCCAATAGTTCTTCCCGGCTGTATGTAATAAGACTTAAGATTTCCTGGGCTAACAGTGTAAAAAATAACACATAAAAAAAACAAAATACTGCATAGTTTCCTAAGAACGCGTAGCGATGCGACCATCTCTGTCGGCGCCATCCTCATCCTCTCTCTGCATGACCAGGGTGAGAGAGTCTCTGCAAGCAATTTATGACATGGGCAATAAAACCTGGGTTTAGGAGAGAGAGAGAGAGAGAGAGAGAGAGGGGGAAGCCACAATCTACACCCAGAAGTAAGTCTCGTACTACAGGAGATTGTGTGATGGGTGTTCAACAGTCTGTTGGCCTGGCGATATAAACAGTTTTTCAGTCTTTTGGTCCCAGCTTTGATGCACCTGTACTGTCTCTGTCTGAGAGATGGTAGCAGAGTGAACAAACCGTGATATTATATTTTTGGGGGCTTTCTTTGAGTGTGCTGTAAGTGTCCTGGAGGGCAGGCAGCGTGCCCCCAGTGATGCTTTGGGCTGACTGCACCACCCTCTGGAGAGCCATTTGGTTGGTGATGCAGCCCGACAGAATACTTTTAATGGTGCATCTGTAAAAAGGAGTCTAATTCCACAATACGCCATTTTTTTACATTTGACTAATTAATAACAAATGACAAATGAAAAGCTGAACTGTCTTGAGTCAACAAGTATTCAACACTTGTAAAAATGTTCGTAAGAAGTCACATAATAAGTTGCATGGACTCACTCAGTGTGCAATAATGTTTAACATAATTGTTGAATGACTACCTCACCTCTGTATCCCACCCATACAATGATCTGTAAGTTCCCTCATTCGAGCAGTGAATCTTAAAACAATTTTAACCAAAGACCATGCGAGGCATTGGAAAACCTTCAAGGAAGGGCACCTAATAGACACTGAATATCCATTTGAGCATGCTGAAGTTATTCATTAAACTTTGGATGGTGTATCAATACTAGGGCTGTGGCAGTCATTACATTCTGCCATTCGGAGATTGTCAAGCAAATAACTGCCGGTCTCACTTTAATTGACAGTTAAATTAACAGCAACACATTTAGCATCTCCTGTCTTCCACGCTTAGCTTACAAGCCACTGATGAATATCGTTGGAACATCTACATGTAAAAAAAAAGAAAGTCAAATCCATGTAATATAGCCTACACCATCACAATAAATCAATTCATTATTTTAGACAGGTCTAAAGAAACATGATAGGAAGAAAGTGTAGTCTATTTCAGAACCACAGAATAGCAGACTCTGCGTTGTCCTTATGTTAGGCCCTGATCTGGCTATGCGATATGGCTGTGGGCTACATGATTTAATTTAGGAGACAAGATTTGCTTAGAATTACATAGAATTATTTTATAGTATGAAGAATACAATTGAACGTAGCTGAGTAAAATATAAAGGATATTTTCTCCAAACGATTTGAGGGAGTGCACACATGTGGCTATTCTGTGTTGAACAGTTAACAATGAAACAGGTACTCACTCCTAAACTCAGCAAAAAAAGAAACGGTCCTTTTTCAGGACCCTGTCTTTCAAAGATAATTCGTAAAAATCCGAAATAACTTCACAGATCTTCATTGTAAAGGGTTTAAACGCTGTTTCCCATGCTTGTCCAATGAACCCTAAACAATTAATGAACATGCATCTGTGGAACAGTCGTTAAGCAACTAACAGCAACTTACAGACGGTAGGCAACTAAGGTCACAGTTATGAAAACTTAGGACACTAAAGAGGCCTTTCTACTGACTCTGAAAAACACCAAAAGAAAGATGCCCAGAGTCCCTGCTCACCTGTGTGAACGTGCCTTAGGCATGCTGCAAGGAGGCATGAGGACTGCAGATGTGGCCAGGCAATAAATTACAATGTACAACGTTGCCTATGGGCACAAACACACCATTGCTGGGCCAGACAGGACTGGCAAAACGTGCTCTTCACTGACGAGTCGAGGTTTTGTCTCACCAGGGATGATGGTCGGATTGCAGTTTATCGTAGAAGGAATGCGCGTTACACCGAGGCCTGTACTCTGGAGAGGGATCGATTTGGAGGGGGAGGGTCCATCATGGTCTGGGGCGGTGTATCACAGCATCATCGGACTGAGCTTGTTGTCATTGCGGGCAATCTCAATGCCGTGCGTTACAGGGAAGACATCCTTCTCCCTCATGTGTTACCCTTCCTGCAGGCTCATCCTGACATGACCCTCCAGCATGACAATGCTACCACCCATACTGCTCGTTCTGTACGTGATTTCCTGCAAGACAGGAATGTCAGTGTTCTGCCATTGCCAGCGAAGCGCCCGGATCTCAATCCCATTGAGCACGTTTGGGCCTGATGGATCGGAGGGTGAGGGCTAGGGCCATTCCCCCCAGAAATGTCTGGGAACTTGCAGGTGCCTTGGTGGAGGAGTGGGGTAACATCTCTCAGCAAGAACTGGCAAATCTGGTGCAGTCCATGAGGTGTAAATGCACTGCAGTACTAAATGCAGCTGGTGGCCACACCAGACACGAACTGTTACTTTTGACCCGACCTCCCCTTTGTTCAGGGACACATTATTCCATTTATGTTAGTCACATGTCTGTTGAATATTGTTATGTTCATACAAATATTTACACATGTTACGTTTGCTGAAAATAAACGCAGTTGACAGTGACAGGACGTTTCTTTTTTTTTGCTGAATTTATATGCTTAATTTAGAGTTATGTAACTTTAATTATGAAAGAAATCTTGGGCTATATGCTTCTAATACATTCTAAGGGTGCATGATGCGAATAATGATGATTTGAAAAAAGTTTAAAACAGTTGCATGAAGGGCATGAGCTCTGCTTTGTTTTTTTTGCGCAGGCTGTACACACTTCATCAGTCTGTCATTCACAATTTGACAAGCTTTTGATAATGCCTCAAAATTCCCGGCTGCATCCCCTTTGTGTGACCATAATCCCCCTAAAACAATCCATGCCTTTTGCGGCCAGTAGCCGTTATGCCCTTGGGTTGAAAATAATAACTATAATTCCCTTCTCCCCGCTGTGTGCCGAAGCACCTCTCACTCACATGGCAGTCAATCAAGTGATCGGGTCTTTCTCACAGGCTACAAGTGAAGACAGACACATCGGGGACGCAACTGCGCGCCTCCTTATTCAATTCCGAGGAGCATATTGAAGATATTGTAAGAACTGTCCACATTTACTTTTCGTCAGCCAACAAGATGAGTAGGCCTAATGAACAGAAAAGGTCTGGAACAATTGTGGGATGCGATAGATCCCAAATAAATAAAACCACTGACATAAAAAAACTGTTTTAAGCAATGAGCCTGATGCAACAGATGAGAATGTTCAGCTTAAAATGTTGAGAAACTATTAGTCTGTTTCTTCACATTATAAGCGCAGCAATGCAAACATGGCAGTAGGCTATAAGCGCAAATGTTCCATTAGCAGGAAAACACCATTCTCAAAAGTGACCACAAATGCGATTATGCATGTAACATTTTATTATCAAGGTGCATTTTTATGGTGAAAATTATCTTCCCCAAACATTAAACTCCACCGCTGTATGCCAGTTAGCCTCTACACACATTGTAAAGCAGATTAATGTGCTTAATTTAAAAAAAAGTTATTAGGCCACTTTATCAAAATATATAGGCCTTTGGGCTAGGCTACATGAGGTGTGCAACTATTATTAGAAAAACGTACAAAAAAACGAATGCTCTGTTTGGCTTTGTAATGAACACGATGGGAGACAGAGAGCTGGTTTCAAGCACAGAGCACAGCAGGTGTTTATTTGTAAAGGACCACAAGAGGAGGCAGGTAGCTGGGTCCAGGGGCAGGAGGTCATACACAGGGGGTCCAAAAAGGCAACAGTACAGGCAGGGAAAAGGCTAGTAACATCGTCCAGGAGGTCAAGCAATAGGTTGATAACAGGAAATCCGATAGGCTACAGTACAGGCAGGGAATAGGCAAAAGGTGACGTTAGTGAGGCAGGCAAAAACTATCATTCACGGGAGGATTAAATTATGGGAAAAACAGCACTCCAAATAGAAGTGTGTCACAAAACAAACTATACCTCACAATGATGGGGTGCAAAGAACTGAACTAAATAGTGTATGATAATGACATACAGGTGTGAACAGGTGATCATAAATCAGGTGATTGGGATCTGGAAAGTGAGCTGCATTCAGGGGATCTATGTATTTGAGAGTGTGAGATGGAAAGGGGGCTGGAAAGTGAGCTGCTTTCAGGGGATCTACAGTCGTGGCTAAAAGTTTTGAGAATGACAGAAATATTAATTTCCACAAAGTTTGCTGCTTCAGTGCCTTTAGATATTTTTGTCAGATGTTACTATGGAATTCTGAAGTATAATTATAAGCATTTCATGAGTGTTAAAGGCTTTTATTGACAATTACATGAAGTTGATGCAAAGAGTCAATATTTGCAGTGTTGACGCTTCTTTTTCAAGACCTCTGCAATCCGCCCTGGCATGCTGTCAATTAACTTCTGGGCCACATCCTGACTGATGGCAGCCCATTCTTGCATAAACAATCATTGGAGCTTGTCAGAATTTGTGGGGTTTTGTTTGTCCACCAGCCTCTTGAGGATTGACCACAAGTTCTCAATGGGATCAAGGTCTGGGGAGTTTCCTGGCCATGGACCCAAAATATCAATGTTTTATTCCCCTAGCCACTTAGTTATCACTTTTGCCTTATGGCAAGGTGCTCCATCATGCTGGAAAAGGCATTGTTGGTCACCAAACTGTTCCTGGATGGTGGGGAGAAGTTGCTGTCGGAGGATGTGTTGGTACCATTCTTTATTCATGGCTGTGTTCTTAGGCAAAATTGTGAGTGAGCCCACTCCCTTAGCTGAGAAGCAACCCCACTCCCTTAGCTGAGAAGCAACCCCACACATGAATGGTCTCAGGATGCTTTACGGTTGGCATGACACATGATTGATGGTAGCATTCACCTTGTCTTCTCCGGACAAACTTTTTTCCGGATCCCCCAAACAATCGGAAAGGGGATTCATCAGAGAAAATTACTTTGGATGTCATTAAGGCAGCCCCCCACACCTCTCTGATTCAGAAGACGCATTTAAGTTGAATACATTCAACTGGACAACTGACTAGGTATCCCCCTTTCCCTTTTAGATACACTACATGACCAAAAGTAGGTGGACACCTGCTCGCTCATCGAACATCTCATTCCAAAGTAATGGGCAATAATATGGAGTTGGTTCCCCTTTGTTGCTATAACAGCCTCCATTCTTATGGGAAGGCTTTCCACTAGGTGTTGGAACATTGCTGTAGGGACTTGCTTCCATTCAGCCACAACAGCATTAGTGAGATCAGGCACTGATGTTGTGCCATTAGGCCTGGCTTGCAGTTGGTGTTCCAATTCATCCCAAAGGTGTTCGATGTAATTGAGGTCAGGGCTCTGTGCAGGCTAGTCAAGTTCTTCCACACCAATCTCGACAAACCATTTATGTATGAACCTTGCTTTGTGCACGGGGGCATTGTTATGCTGAAACAGGGAAGGGCCTTCCCCACACTTGTTGGAAGCACATAATTATCTAGAATGTCATTGTATGCTGTAGCATTAAGATCTCCCTTCACTGGAACTAATGGGCCTAGCCCTGAACAGACCATTATTCCTCCTCCCAGCGTGATCACTCAAGAGAACGCGTTTCCACTTCTCCAGAGTCCAATGGCGGTGAGCTTTACACCACTCCAGCCGACACTTGGCATTGTGATCTTAGGCTTGTGTGTGAGGCTGCTTGGCCATTGAAACCCATTTCATGAAGCTCCCGACTAACAGTTCTTGTGCTGACATTGCTTCCAGAAGCCCAATATTGTTTGTACCATGTTTGTGCTGCTGCCATGTTGTGTTGCTACCATGATGTTGTCATGTGTTGTTACCATGCTGTGTTTTCATGTGTTTCTGCCATGCTATGTTGTTGTCTTAGGTCTCTCTTTATGTAGTGTTGTCTCTCTTGTCGTGATGGGTGTTTTGTCTTGTATTTTGTGAAGAATGCCGTCATTGTAAAGAAGAATTTGTTCTTAACTGACTTGCCAAGTTAAATTATTATACTTAAAAAAAAATACAAGTTTGGAACCAAGGATGGATGATTTTTACACACTACGTGCTTCAGCGGTCCCGTTCTTTGAGTTTGTGGGGCCTACGTTTCCACTTCACAGTAACAACACTTACAGTTGAACAGGGCAGCTCTAGCAGGGCATAAATTGACAAACTGACTTGTTGGAAAGGTGGCATCCTATGACGGTGCCACATTGAAAGTCACTGAGCTCCTCAGTAAGGCCATTCTACCGCCAATATTTGTCTATGGAGATTGCATGGCTGTGTACTCGATTTTATACACCGGTCAGCAAAAGGTGTGGGGTGAATAGCCAAATCCACTCATTTGAAGGGGTGTACACGCACACACACACGCACGCACACACACACACACACACACACACACACGCACAGTGTTTTTCGAACAGTTTTACTATTTTCTAATAATGAAGACATCAAAACTATGAAATAACACGTATGGAATCATGTAGCAATGGACGAGCAATGGACATTAGACTGGTGGAATTCTGTCCTTTGGTCTGATGGGTCCAAATGTGAGATTTTTGGTTCCAACTGCCGTGTCTTTGTGAGGCGCAGAGTAGGTGAACGGATAATCTCTGCATATGTGGTTCCCACCGTGAAGCATGGGGGAGGTATGATGGTGCGGGGGTACTTTGCTGGGGACACTGTCAGTGATTTATTTAGAATTCAAGGCACACTTAACCTGCATGGCTACCACAGCATATGTGGGAACTCCTGTAAGACTGTTGGAGAAGCATTCCAGGTGAAGCTGGTTTAGAGAATGTCAAGAGAGTGCAAAGCTGTCATCAAGGCAAAGGGTGTCTACTTAAAAGAATCTCAAATATATTTGTATTTCTTTAACACTTTTTTGGTGACTACATGATTCCATGTGTTATTTCATAGTTTTGATATCTTCACTATTACTCTACAATGTAGAAAATAGTAAAAATAAAGAAAAACCCTGGGAAAAAAACTTTTGACTGGTCCTGTATACACACACACACACACACACACACACACACACACACACACGGATAAAGTAGGCAATCATTTCCTTTCATTTTCAGCAAAAGACCTGCCTAATTCTCACTTTAAACATTGATTTGTGTTTTATAGGTAAAATGACACATTCTGTAAACATGTCCAATATTATATCTTTTTGGTTTCTTGTATAAAAATGTTCAGTGTACAAATTATTCATAATTATAAACCGGCTAGTTTGAGTCCCGGATGCTGATATGAGACAATATACCACAGGTATGATGCAAAATTACTTAATTACTTTTTAATTACGTTGGTAACCAGTTTATAATAGCAATAAGGCCCCTCAGCGGTTTCCGGTATATGGCAAATATACCAATGCTGACAAGACCAAGCGCGCGGGTGTGCCATCGCAAGTATGTTGATTTTATCCATCCACACCAGATGTGAACAGGACATGAAGGTTGAAGTATCAAAACGAACTCTGAACTAGGGCTGTGGCTGTCATGAAATGTTGTCATGCATAATCGTCAAGAAAATAACTGCCGTTCTAACAGTAATTGACCGTTAATCCTCTTCTTAACAGTTTTTACCCCCAAGTCATAAAACTCCTGAACAGGTAACCGAATGGTTATCCAGACTATTTGCATTGTGTGCCTCCCCCAGCCCCTCTTTTACAATGCTGCTACTCTCTGTTTATCTTATATATGAATGGTCATCCAACTTGGAATTGCAAGTCGGGATATCGGGCCACTTTCACTGGCGTCATTTGTCCTTGGATATAAACATTAGGTTGTTATTTTATCTGAATGCAAAGGGTCTTTTTTTCTGGATCTTGTTAGAATTTTGAGTCACACAAAATCATGTGTTCTCTACTCCAAAAATTAATCCACAGATAAAAGGTCAAACCTAGTTTGTTTCTAGTAATCTCTCCTCCTTCAGTTTTCTGTGGTGCATTACCACCACAAACTGGACTGAAGTGTGGACCTCAGTTCATCTTTCAATCAACCACGTGGTATATGCTCCTAAAAAACAATGAGGATATGGGAGAGACAGGACTTGCAGTGCATCAAAAATAAAACCAACTTCTATTTTAGCGACACTCGCGTGCAGATTGAATAACATGTATGTGTAATTTTTTGGGGCAATACTCACACATGCGACAGGGGCAGCATGTAAGGGCTGTTTCCAAGAACTCTGCGTTGCTCCTTATTACTTAATTATGATCCAGCACCCTGACCATCCATTCCAAAATGTAAAGCACACACGTATTATGAATATTATTTTTATTTATTTTATGTAATGGTCTTATTTAATTTTTATTGGCCCCAGCTGAATGTAATTGGGGACCCCTGCTGTACTATAATACTCATACAAGCACATTTGTGACAACAGTGCCCTCTCCTGGATGTATTTTTTACTACATCCAACAGCCTTTCTTACACATCGTAGTTCATTGAGTGTATGGTTGCAGACCTCAGACACTGACCATGCAGAGGGTGACAGCATTGTCAAATCCATTCAGCTCCTGAGGGGGAGTGTTGGGGCCAATATTTTATAAAGGGTTTGGACTGTCTAGTGGATCAGTAGTCAATAAAACGACAATGGAATGCGGTCCAGTCTGGTGTTGGGAGAAGACACAGTATTGACAAGGATCTCTCCCCTACAGCACTATACAGACCTTCAACAATGGGCTGTAGAGCTAGCTAGTTAACTCTGGCCTACTGATCTAAGGTCAGTCCACTGCACAGAAGGACAGGTCAGAGAGTATCTATGACCCATGATAACCCTCTGGATGAGTTGTTCCAATATGTTTTGTCCTATGTTTCTACTTTTCAGTTATATTTATAACCAACCAAGGTTTTTATCCAAGACCCATGTCTTAAGCCATGACCCAAAAGGAATTGAGCCTGGAACCAACTAGTGAACATCACACATTGACATAAATGATCGTGTCAATATTATTACAAAAGGTGGTTTCACCAATGGCAGCCTCACTTACTGCAGGCTAGGACAAACTGATCAGCATGATTCAAAAGGAAAACACGAAGCTGCCCTCAGATCAGCCATTGTTTGAGTCTGATCTCATAGTTATAGACATGTTCTGGATGACTAACTCACAGTAGCAATCCTCCACACTGGAACTGTCTGGACTTATTGCACTTGAGTAATGATAGTCACAGTCTGATCTGCTCTCCTCCCACTCCCTGGCCTTAGGTCAGGTTTGTGTGTGTGTGTGTGTCTGTCTCCCTTCTATCCCTCCTCTTTCCCTTCCTTCTTTCTTAAATTCACCTCCAGATGATCTTGTAATGTCTGCTTCCAGCTCACACTCTCTAACACCTACATCCCCTGAACGGAGCTCACTCTCCAGATCCCAATCACCTGAATTCTAATCACCTGTTCACACACCTGTATGTCACTATCACACACTATTTAGTTTAGTTCTTCGCACCCCATCACTGTGAGGTATTGTTTGTTTTGTGACACATGTCTTTCTGTGATTTATGGAATGGAAGCAAGTCCCAGCAGCAATGTTCCAACATCTAGTAGAAAGCCTTCCCAGAAGAGTGGAGGCTGTTATAGCAGCAAAGGGGGAACCAACTCCATATTAATGCCCATGATTTTGGAATGCGATGTTCAGGTGTCCACATACTTTTGGTAATGTAGAGTACTTTACAATGGCCTTATTATGGGATCCCTTTTACCATTAAGAGCGAACAGCCTCAACAGCACTAAACGAACTGTACTCACACGTATAAATAGTTTTCTAATACAAACTTTATTTTGACTGGCGATTTTCTGCATTTATCAAAAGACCCATTAGGAGCATGATTTCAAATGTGTCCATGTAAACAGGTCTATTAAGGAAATCGTTCTTCTTGCAAATTATGTAAATATTTTAAACGAACTATTATATTAACGTGACTGGGCATGTAACCGTGCTCACTGGACGGGAGGAGCGCTTTGTGCAGCGAAATGTTACCCTCCACTCAACTGTACCGTGTCGATAAGACTGTTGAAATGTCCCCATCGTCGTATTTCGAGATCCTGTGCCGCCCCCTTTGCTACCGTGGTTCTTGACACCTGACTTTGGCAAAACATTGTAATTGCCGACTATGTGAACACAACTATGTCAAATCCTATGATACAGATGCGTAAAAGACACACACCACTGGCAACAGTAACCTACCAGTTAGCTAACTAGGCTATAAATGATAAAGAAATTAATAAAATATTTGAGAAGTTAATAGTGGAATATTTCTTTCTTAGGTCCGTGGGACATCAGAGGGTCGTCACTATTCTCGGTCGGCGACAGTATCAGGAAGAGACCAACTCATGCAGGCATTGCACTATGATGACACGCTGTGAGCGGATTTATAGCGCCGCCCAATATTGACACATGCCAAATTAATCACTCACTTTGACATAAAAGAAAATAGGCTTCAAAACTATTTCTACAAGACTAAAAGCAAGCCGACCCTATGTCAATTACATGGTTTGACTATTAAACGTGTATCTTTACTTTGCAGCCATAGACAAAGTATAGAAAAGGCAACATCACAATATATGCATTATCACTGCAGAATAGCTTATCCTATGCTGGTATGAGTGTTGTTTGCTGATTTTGTTTTCATGTCCATATGCAAAAGCTATACATTGTTGAATATGTTCTAATGGAAGAAACATTTGAGACCAACTTGTCTGCCAGTGTTGCCCTTGTATGAGGTTTAACGCAGTTGGCAGCCAATTTGTTACATTACTGCTACCTACTAGACTGGAGTACAACTCACTTATACTTTACTTGAAAAATAAAAATGTACTAAATAAATACCCTACACACTATACTCACTAATTTCAAAATTATATAAAATAAAATTAACACCCCCCTACTCCACTAATTAAATGTATTTATTCCTACCTTATGCCATCACCCTGAAAGGATGGGACATCACAACTTAACATATCCTGTAACTCTTCTGCTGTCAAGTCTCACACACCCAAGTACCTCTCTGCAGCTGTCACCACAACCTCCATTTTCTGAGACTGCTACAAATCCAATCTTACAGAAACGTATTTCGATTTTTGGCCTGTCCCTCTGTACTGGTATATTTCTACTACTCTGACCACTCCTACTGCTTAACCCATCTTCCAATACTTTCGTCACTGCCTCAGCATATGACAACTTCTGCTCTACTGCTCTACTCTAACCCTGGAAACCTCAACCTGCCTTTCTAGCACGGGACATGTCTGATCCCCAGCTCCATGGCCACCCCTACAATTAACACATTCCACTACTTTCCCCAATACTACACATTCCTTTGTCTCATGCCCTTTCTCACACCTTGGGCCCTCCCTCCTACACACTGCTGCCACATGCCCATAAGCTTGACACCTGTTACATCTTAATGCATTCGGCACATACGCTCGTACAGGATAACTTATATATCCTAACTTCACTTTGTCAGGCACAGACACAATTTCAAAACTCAAAAGAACAGACAATGACTCTTCTGTTTCCCCACTCTCGCCACCCTGTCTGCATCGAGCATCACATGTACCGGGAATCTTTGCCCTCAGCTGGTCAACGTTTATATCTACTGCTACCCCAGTTATCACTCCTTTCATTGGTGCAGGAGAGGTGGCAGGTAGCCTAGTGGTTAGCGCATTGGACTAATACCCGAAAGGCTGCAAGATCATATCCCCTGAGCTGACAAGGTAAAAATCTGTCATTATGCCCTTGAATAAGGCAGTTAACTCACTGTTCCTAGGCCATCACTGAAAATAAGAATTTGTTCTTAACTGACTTGCCTAGTAAAATAAATTGGTGCCTTTTTTTGAGAACAAAACAATTCACTTTGTTTGTCCCCAATCATTTTACTTCAAGCGCATTCTTCCTCTGCCCAACAGAAACACAAACAATTATCACTAGACCACTTTTAGTTACCCTCACCGATTCCACATGACCCAACTATTTTTTCACTCACCATGAAACCACAAATGGATCAGCCAAAAGGCCACTTTTTCTATAAACTTCACTCCTACTGTCACAGACTCTTCTTCATCCTGATCCTCGGTGCATACCTCGGTCCCCGATAACTTCACCACACCTACCACCTCCGATACTTCACCCTCATTCACTTCCATTTCTCCTCCTGTCTTCAGCTCCCTCTGCTTACACTTTCTACCATTCTTCTTTGAAACCATCTCCCTTTTATCCACCTTTTTTTATCCGACTCAAGCTCACCCTCTTCTTTCCTCACTCTCTTAGACCACTTCTCCCTCTCTTTTTCCCTTCATTCCTCCTCCGTTTTCCAAGTGCACGTCTCCTTATGATAATACTGCCACTCCTTCCCTGACACCCATCTTGTACTTGCTTTCTCTATGGACTCCATTTTCCCCTTCTGAAGTTCTGTTCATGTCCCCAATAACGTGCCTACAACAACTTCCTAACTCCGTACTCCAGAGAAAATAAAAAGAGCCCTACTAACTTCTAATAGAAAAAGAGCACCCCGTTCTCTATTAAGGAACAATTTCCCCATGAAGTAGTGGAGAGACGACGTGCCCTGTACCCTACTTTCAAAAGGGTCCGAGCAGAGAAACAGAATATTTGTCTAGTGGTCTATAAATTGTATGTAAACAACCAAATGTTCAAGAGACTCGAAGATTACAACGTGGCTGTGAATGATAGCTACATCCATCTGGAGTAGTCCCCGATACACATTTGCAACGCATTACACAGTATAATTATAGATTCATTTGTTTTTTACAATGCAATATAGAACCCTGGACTACATAAATTAAGGTTGGGTATGATAAATAAATTGTGTATGATGAATAAATTGGGTATGATAAACATTGGCAATATGGAACTTTGGACTAGATGGACTTACAATCAGGTTTTGATTTAGGGGAAAGGAGAAGATTGGTCGGGCTGACCTTTTTTATTTTTGATTGTTTAGTTAATATGCATATTGCACAGTAGTACATTAGAAATATGATATGTCCTAATTGTAGAGGCCGGGTATATTATGACTTAAAAGCTGTTATATAGTGTGCCCCTTGTTCCCAGATGTGAATCGGAACAATTAACTTCTAAGATAAAACTTAATAAATATGAATATATATATAATGTAGGGCTTGGAAGGCCTGTACGTTTCTAAAGTAATTGGTGTCATTATCCTTTTACATTTTAAAAATGTTCCTAAACACACTGGGAAAAATGGATTGGGTCTTGTCAACAGGGTTGTTGTCTCTATTAGTGTCTGGCAAGCTGGTAAACACTGGGATAACTGATTAAAGTTAACGGTAGAACCAACACAATAACTGGCTTATAGAAGCACTTCCCTAAGCGAGAGGTAATATTATATATTTAAGCGGTGTGACAAATATGCTGTGGCTGGGGCTGTTATGATGCATGACACAACTCGGAGTGACTGGATGCAAGCCTTGGCTATGGTGTGTTGGCAATATACAGTGGCAGAGCCCCACCTGCTTTGAGACACATTTTTTTGTACCCAAAGATATATATACACTACCGTTCTAAAGTTTGGGGTCAGTTAGAAAAGTCCTTGTTTTTGAAAGAAAAGCACATTTTCTGTCCATTAAAATAACATCAAATTGATCAGAAATACAGTGTAGACATTGTTAATGTTGTAAATGACTATTGTAGCTGGAAATGGCTGATTATTTAATGGAATATCTACATAGGCGTACAGAGGCCCATTATCAGCAACCATCACTCCTGTGTTCCAATGGCACGTTGTGTTAGCTAATCCAAGTTTATCATTTTAAAAGGCTAATTAATCATTAGAAAAACACTTTTTGCTATTATGTTAGCACAGCTGAAAACTGTTGTCCTGATTAAAGAAGCAAGAAAACTGGCCTTCTATAGACTAGTTGAGTATCTGGAGCATCAGCATTTCTGGGTTCGATTACAGGCTCAAAATGGCCAGAAACAAAGAACTTTCTTCTGAAACTCATCAGTCTATTCTTGTTCTAAGAAATGAAGGCTATTCCATGCGAGGAACTACCAAGAAACTGAAGATCTCGTACAATGCTGTGTACTACTCCCTTCACAGAACAGCGCAAACTGTCTCTAACCAGAATAGAAAGAGGACTGGGAGGCCCTGAGCAAGAGGACAAGTACATTAGTATCTAGTTTGAGAAGCAGACGCCTCACAAATCCTCAACTGGCAGGTTTATTAAATAGTACCCGCAAAACACCCGTCTCAATGTGTCAACAGTGAAGAGGCGACTCCGGGATGCTGGCCTTCTATGCAGAGTTGCAAAGAAAAAGCCATATCTCAGACTGGCCAATAAAAATAAAAGATTCAAATGGGCAAAAGTACACAGACACTGGACAGAGATATATGCAAATCCTGCTAGAACGAACCAGTAGGATCTCACGAGCTCGTGCTTGGCTCTCCTCCTTGCTTGTTCTGCCCGCCATTACTAATTTGTTCCCATTGAAAACAACTATGGTCTATCATGGGTTAGTTCTACAAATGTTTGCGTCTGCTTCTTCTTCTTCATGTGGTTTTCTGGCAGACACAACGCTTTGTTTGTGTATTGCTGCTTTTCACAGGTCAGAATGTGAATTGCACATTGTTCAGAAAAAAGGAAAAAGGGGATCTAACCCTACAGTACATAGCCTATCAGCCACTATCCCCAACAAACCCACCACCCCCTTCCCACTACTTTGTCCCTAACAGATCCTACACCAGGCAAACCCCTTCTCTCAAAGCTCTGACACCCAAAAACATATCTGCTGCTGCTACCACCAAATCAATCTTCTGGGATTCCCGTTCCATCTGTGTGGTACAATTAATGACCACAGCACTAAACAAAGAAATCCTACCTTACTAAAATATCATCATCTCTGGCTCTCTCTTCAGGCCTAAGCCTGCTCACTGTGGGGCTCCCAGTCAATTCACTCACCTTTGCGCTATCCTTTACTCTCTTCACCGCCTCAGCACAGGAAACGTTCTGCCCCATTCGAACTATGGCAATCTCAATCTGTCTCTCTCACACAGTCCTTTCTCTATCCCAACTTTACACTTCCTCTGACTGCTCTCCTGCACATTTCTCAGATCACGGGATCTCCCTTCTACACAATACTGCAACATGTCTGAATCCTTGGCACCCAAAGCACAGTAGCGGGTTCGGAACATAGTCGCTTAAAAGTCCAGTGCAGTCAAAATGCTGTTTTCCTGTATTTTGTATCATACTCTACGACAGCTGATGAAACTAACACTGTAAAAGTGTGAAAACATTAGGCTAAAACTACCCGATCACACTTGTAGGCGATGGCATCATGGTGATGTTGGCTAGCAAAGCTCATGCGTAGAAACACGTCATCGGGTCTATTGGTCGTCTCTTGCTGAACTACACATGTGCAGGCCGTCAAATCAAAGGTACTCCTTCTATATAAAGTTCTTTTTGACTAAAAATCTAACGTGTCACTTTCACGATGTTGGAGTAATAACATGTTCAACTACTTAAGACATTGGCTCGAATCTACAGTATCAGTCAAAAGTTTGGATACATCTACTCATTCAAGGCTTTTTCTTTATTTTTACTATTTTCTACATTGTAGAGTTATAGTGCAGAAACCAAAACTATGAAATAACACATAATGAATAATGTAGTAACCAAAAGTGTCCAATTTAAAATATATTTATTTATATTATATATAAATAATATATATTTATTTATATTCAAATTAGCCACCCTTTGCCTTGATGAGAGCTTTGCACACTCTTGACATTCTCTCAACCAGCTTCACCTGGAAGGCTTTTCTAACAGTCTTTAAGGAGTTTCCACAAGTTAAGTTAAGTGACTAGGCGTCATGATAGATAACAAGAGTAAAATAAAGTTCAGAGTAGCACCAACAAATTATGAGTGTAAAAGTGTTTGTGTTGTGTCGGTATGCGTGTGTGTGTTGTGTGCATGTAGTGTTTTAATGTGTGATGGATTTGTGTGGGATTGAAAGTGTAGTGTGTGTGAGTGAGTGTATGGTGTGTATATAAAGTATAGTGAGTGTGCGCAGGGTCAGTGCAAGATAGAGTCCGTGCAGATAGTTTGGGTGCCCCTAATTGACCATTTAGAAGATTTACGGCTTGGGGGTAGAAGCTGTCTTGGAGCTTATTGGTTCGAGAGCTGATGCTCCAGTACCTTTTGCCAGACGGTAGCAGAGTGAACAGTCTATGGCTTTGTCAATTTTTCAAACCTTCCTCTGACACCGCCTGATATAGAGGTCCTAGATGTGGCGCAGCGGTCTATGGCACTACATCTCAATGGAAGAGGTGTCACTACAGTCCCTGGTTCAATTCCAGGCTGAGTCCCATGGGGCAGTGCACAATTGGCTCAGTGTTGTCTGGGGTAGACTGTCATTGTAAATAAGAATTATTTCTTAACTGACTTGCCTAGTTAAATAAAGGTTAAACTGGGCTGTCCTTGCCACCCTTTGTAGTGCTTTGCGGTCAAGGGAGGTGCAATTGCCATACCAAGTGGTGATGCAGCCAGTCAAGATGCTCTCAATGGTGCAGCTATATTTGAGGACTTTTAACTTTTTGAGGATCTGAGGGCCCATGCAAAATCTTTTCAGCCTCCTGAGGGTGTTAAGTTCTTGGTGATGTGGACGCCAATCAATGTGGATGGGGCGTGCTATCCACTCTTTTTCCTACAGTCCACGATGAGCTTCTTGGTCTTACTGACATTAAGGGAGAGGTTGTTGTCCCGGCACCACACTGCTAAGTCTCTGACCTCCTCCCTGTAGGCTGACTCATCGCCATAGGTGATCAGGCCTACCACCATAGTGTTGTCAGCAAGCTTGATGATGGTGTTGGAGTCGTGCGCACCCATGCAGTTGTGGGTGAACAGGGAGTACAGGAGGGGACTAAGCACCACACCTCTTAGTGTGCACCACACCTCTCACCTTCCCCTCTTGTCCAATTGGGAAAGGGCAGTGTGAAGGGGCCAAAATCCATCTCTCTCCACCCTCTCTGTGGCAGACGACTCTTGAGTGCCCTGGCTAGACGGGATCCAGCTTTTGTCAAATTAAGATTCAGATTTGGGTGGCGCAGAGATCTGAGGCACTGCATCACAGTGCTAGCTGTGCCACTAGAAATCCTGGTTTGAGTTCAGGCTCTGTCACAGCCAGCCACGACTGGGAGACCCATGAGGCAGCGCACAATTGGGCCAACGTCGTCCGAGTTAGAAGGTTTGGCCGGCAGGGATGTCCTTGTCCCATCGCGCTCTAGCGACTCCTGTGACGAGCCGGGTGCATGCACACTGACACGGTTGCCAGGTGTACAGTGTTTCCTTTGACACATTGGTGTGGCTGGCTTGCGGGTTAAGCAGACATTGTGTCAAGAAGCAGTGCGGCTTGGTTGGGTTGTTTTTTGGAGGATGCCCGGCTCTCGACCTTTGCCTCGCCCAAGTATGTATGGGAGTTGCAGTGATGAGACAAGACTGTAACTACCAATTGGATACCACGAAATTGGGGAGAAAAAGGGGTAAACATTTTTTTTATATATATATTAATTTACGTCATATTTTAATTCGTAGCAGGTTAGGAGAATTAACGTAGCAGGTTAGGATAATTAGGTTAAGGTTAGGAAAAGGATTAGAGTAAGCTAAAATTCCCCAAATGTATATTTTTTACGTTAATAATTTGACAAAAGCTGTATCCCTTCTAACCATTACCCTCCTCTGCACGTCAGGGAAACGAATGTGATGACGTATAGAGTAAAGTGGGCGGAGACTGTTTAGGCAAAAAGAGCCATGGCTTCCGTGCCAGCCGAGGTAAGCGAGAGATACATTTACATCAAGATTGATTTCCATCAGATGAGGAGTGGGGGTTTGTATGAATATGTGGGCTTGCCCGTAGCAACAAATGTAATCGTTTTAGGGAAAGAAAGCGGAACTTGGGTAACTGTAGTGAGACCTATGCTTGCAGTCAATTTCAAACTGCCCGCCCGGCTCTATCCTGAGCTTTTGTGTTGGTATGGCGATTGAATGCACTTGTGTCGTTGGGAGGATGCGCGGCCCTTGAATCTGAATTGTGCAAGTTGATGTATCCAGCGCTGTCGTTGTGGTATCAGTCATACAATTGTCAGGGCTTTATTACTATCCGTCTCTTCGCGTCTGGTTTGCCTGTGCAAAACACATAAACTAATTACAATAATGTAATGTAACTCTTGCAATGTATTTCAACTTATTTTTTTGCATATGCTATTGCAAGAGCAGTCTGTTTCTACGCTGGCGCACATGCTGGGACCTGCTAGACAGCAGATTCGCTTAGCAAGCTAGCTAACGTTGGTTTTAATGTTAGCGAACCTGAGTAGCCATGGCTGGAAATAACTATACATCAATTTTGATTGGTCACGTACACATTTTGGAGCTGTTATCGCAGGTGCAGCGAAATGCTTATGTTCCTACCTCCAACAGTGCAGTAATACCAAACCTAACAATATAAAGGAACTAAGAAATATCAGAACGAGCAATGTCAGAGTTCGGAAAATAAATGTATAGCTATGTATATTATGTTATGTATAGACAGTATATGAGTATAAAATGTGTACTGTACTGTAGTAGTTATGTAGGATGTGTACAGTCATCGGTATATTGGGTCCAAGCAAGGCTTTCGGTAAAGGATGTAGTTAACCACAATTTATATAACTTAGCTACGGTTTTTCACGTATGTTTGGTAGGTAGCAAGCGACATTATTCTGGTCAGTGTATTCTGTACCTAAGAACATCGAATAAAGCCATGTTTCCTCTCAAATCAAACTTCCAGTAGTATTGCTGGTGTTCGCTGCACGAGACCTCAAAAGTTACATATTGAGCATGTAGAATATAGCTAGCCATCTAGCGTGGAACTCCTACTCGCTAGCTAACTGTGGGGGTTAGTAACGAAACATTTTGAGATCAATATAACACAAGATAGTAAACTGTTGACTTTTTTAAAAGAATCGCTAACGCTTCAGAATAGCAAAGCTTGTATGCACAGGGAAGCATGGGGATTTGTTAGATCGCAAAAGTGTAGCCAGACGTGATTACTGTAGATAGCTAGCTTGCACGCACTTTCCACCACCCTGTGTTGTGTTGACTTATTAACTAACAATGTCGAATGCTCAGCTGATATGGGCCGTACAAAAGTAATATGATCAATATGTCAACAGACTTGGGTGACGTCTACTCAAACTCTCATGTACATTTGCAATTTTGTCATAATCCGCTGTTATCCGACAGAGGGAGCTCGAATGACGTGTCACTCGGGTACAGTCTGCCCCAGCACCTGACAGCTTCCTTCCATTGACAGGGGCAGCCCTGTGTACCGTCTTCATCTGTTTGAGAACTTGAATGTCAGTTTTGTGAGGGACAACGTGCATCTAGCTTGTTTAAAGGGATTAATCTTCTAAATCCTCAGTTGTCTTCTGCACCCAAAAATCCATTCATTATTGGTCCAGAGCCACATAGGCAACACGTTTTTTTTCATGCATACAATATCCTACACATGCCAGTAATAACCACACGCCATGCCCATAGAGACGGTTTTGGCAGGGAATACAGAGGAGTGGATGTTGTTTAGACTGGTTTCTCTGTGAATCGAGAAGACATTTGATGGTTTACTGACATGTTTCCTTATCCTACCTGGCTTTGAAGGTTAGTGTGTAGGCTTAAATTCTCATTAAAGGCCCTGGTGGTGGCTCTCTAAAAGAAGGGCCCTGGAGGCTTCTTTGTTGTTTGACAAAGATCTCTATTGAGCAAAGACTGTCAAAGAGAGAGAGCCTGACCTAACTTGGCTAAATGTTTCGGCCATTTGCCGGCATTTTGGATGAGAGCATTAAAAAACATTAGTCGAGGGATTAATCTTAAAATGATTATTCAACAAATGATTTATTTACAGACTTAAAACATTTGCTAAAGAGAAGTGTATTGATTATACAAGAAAGTCAGACTGGTGGTGGTGTGGGTAAACAGGGACGCCGCTGGAGAGTTTTGCTCATTGTTAGCCAGGAAAGCTAGTTCTTCCCTGCAGCCTTCCCTTTCCCTCTGACTGACAGATGTTGGGCATCAGTGAGCATGCTCAGCACTGAGTTGAGCTCTGCTGCTCCTGCTGTATAGAGGGGGTACTGATTAGAGCAGACAACCTGGCCTCTTTGGCCTTCACAGGAACGACCCACTCTTATGGCGTCAGCTCAGCTCCTTGAAGGCACGGCCTCTGTTGCTGACAGAAAAAGGTATGGTGCACTGTGGGGTGGGGTGGGCTGGGCTGGTGGGGTGTAAACATTCTATATTACTGCAACCTTATACTGGGAGTCTTCAGTTTTGGTGGAATGGGGACATTATTGGTCTTTATTTCTCAAAATATTCACTCATGTTGTGGTTATCACACTATTTCCTTATATCTTATATATTTGTCAGGTAACTGATAAATCATTGTTTTAGCAATCAGGCCACAAGCTGTATGTAGCCTAAACCTATTGTAGCCTGTGATGTGCAGGTAGGATGTGTGTGGGTTTAGCTAATTCCGGCGCAGTGGCTGAAGTGCCTTCCACTGATATCTGAAGTGGCAAAAGTAGTGGGTGAATTGGGTGATTTTTTTGGGATGCATCTTATCGATCTTGCTTGGATTGAAGACTCTGTGATGGAAAAAGCCTCCTATTCCTGTTTTTTGGGTCATGGTAGAGCATGCAGCTTATCATCTACACAGATCCTACTCTTAAATGGAAAATATGCAATGCCTCTTTTCGATGAAACATTTATTTAATGGGGAGGCCTATTTTTTTGTTCAGGCTACTTTTTGATTAAATAAACCCAGCAGCGGTACAATGATTTAATGTAAAGTGAGTATAGCTGTGTTATACAGATAATTTGCATTGCAATTTAATCAATGTAATTCTAGATGCTGTCAACTAATCATAAGGCAGTTATCAACACCATTCAGGTTGTTGGGCGATATATCCTGTTAGTGTTCATCTGTAAAAAACAGCGGACAATGACTCATCTGGACTCTTCGTTTTAGGCCTACCTCAGTATAGTTTATCCAGATAAAGAATTGTGAACTTCTTGGCCCCTGGAGGGGTCCAAGTTTGTGACTGGAAAGTGATTATTGCGTTAGGCTACGTCGGGTAGTGTAATAGGGTAGATAGACGTAGGGCAGTATAATTCGTATTTTTAGACGTGCATTGTTAAAGTCCTTGTTTCCATTAAGGTGATATCCTACTCTTACAGTATGGTACACTTCCAAGAAGATCTTTCTTTTAGGTAAGTGAACTAGATTTAGGCTATTTCAGAGGCTATTCTCTCTCTGCAAATGTATGCTAGATCTAGTAGGAAGGACTTGGTCAGATGTTACCCTGATATTCAACCCCAAAAACTTTTCCGGCCATCCTAATCCTAAATCCTCTGGAAAATATTGTTGATGTGATTATTAACAGAAAATAATATTTTTGGATTGCGTGTCACCGATTGATTGCATAAAAAATGTATGATTTCATGACTAGACATGAACATTCTGAAGTGTTAGACCCCATGACAGTTTACCCATTGTCTCTTGATATTGTTTCACGAAATGGCTGCAATGATTTTTTTCCTTTTCTTCCTTCTCCATGAAGAACAGCAGGGCTCCATCTGAGCATGCCCAGTAAGGGCCATGGCAGAGCTTTCTATTGAGAGTTGGTCATGTGACCTGAGCTGGGACGCTGCATGTGTGGGACGCTAGATGTTGGAGTGTGGAGCTCAACTCTCGCCCTCTTCCTCCCCCATTATTGGACACTCACTGCTTTATCCAGGTACTTCAATGGTTGCCTGGGGGCTCAACTTAAAGAAAAAAGGACAGCATTATAACAATCTCCATTTTCAAGTATCTTCAAATGGAGCTTGCTCACATGGATCGTGTTGTCTTTCACTGCCTGACTTCTGTCCTTTTTAAGTATTCTCTGCAACCAGTTTGGGAATTGAATATCCTTCCTTTGTCTTTTTGTTTTTAAGTGAAAACTCATGATGGACGAATGGAATATTTAATTGGCTAATTAGGCTAATCGATGTAATTCTGTCAACTTTCCAGACTGGGCCATATATTTTACCTGTAGACCAAACATGCTCTAGTATCAATCACGGGAACCAGATCACCAGCAAGACTTGATCAGCTGCCTTTAGCCTAGTATGTGGCTATTGCTAAGCCACATTCCTGTGGTAAAGACTGAGGGACTATCATCTGAACGCTCCATGTAGAGGGGCCTGAAATCCACATCCACCCCAGGAGCTCAGCTCAGCAGGGACAGGTTAGCAGAAGTCCTGTGTTCCACTCTGACTCATTGATTTAATTAATGGGGGCTGATCTGGGAAAGGACTTTGTTCCCAATGAACAGCATTGATGTTTCCAAATCTAGCTGATTTGTATGCTCTCCTATAAACATTTAATGTAATCCTGAGAATCCTCCCACCTTTGCAACTAATGGTGCTATATTTTATTGCAGATGGGGTGTTTAAAATATGATAACTTGTGTGATGGCAGACGAGTACAGTAGAAACTGTCCGAATGTAGAAGAGTAATTGTCAAGTCCTTTTCTTCAAGGCTTTTAAGCATAGTTTATTTTCGTGTACTAGTGATGTCTGGTAGCCTCAATTGCCATGCATGTGCATAGGTTCTATTCATTGTAGTGGCTTTAGCCAGAAGAGCTAAGGACTAAATGTCTCATTGGCAGTGGGCCCCCTGCTTTCTGTGGGGGTGTGGTAGCATACACTGCTGCTAGTAGACTGACAGAGATCCTATCCTGGCCAGAGCTCCTGTAACAACTCTTTCGTTCTCTCTCTCTCTCGCTCCCTCTTTCTCTCCATCACGCTCTTGCTCTCATTCATGTACTCTTTCTCTCTCTCTCTCCCTCTTGCTCTCTTCCTGTGTCGGCTCTATCGAGGCAGAAGAAAACAAGTTGATTCCTGTCAACTGAAAACGGAAACAGATTTTTTTGTTTGTTCAGCAATGTGTAAAGATGGACTATTTTGAGAGAAGGGACTGCCAGGGTTTATCAGATCCTATTCCACCGCTTGCCACTTGGCTAGTTCATAGCTTCAAAATGGCTGACATGCCTTCTACTGAGCATGCGCAGTAGACTGACTCTCACTCTGCTTTGTGGTGCCATGTTGACAGCCTGAAACCGCCATGGAAATAGAGCAGCATGAACACAGAGGGCAGAAGCGTTGAGCACCGTTGACTTCCCAGCCTATCTAGGCTAATCATCTTCATGTTCTGGAGAAAGGTTTGTTATTAGTCAAGTTTTTTGGAAAAATTCCAACCACTCCACTCATAACAGGGAATCCCAGAATAGCCATTAGACATTCTGAAAGACTAGGCCCGTGTGCCAGATCTTGAGTGTCCTTATCAAACTATCTCTGAGAAAAGGGATATTTCCATATTATCCTCCCTTGAAATACTTTCCACTTCACATCAGCTTGGCGGGAAACAATTCGTTTTGGTGTTTTCATTTACCACAACAAATGAAAAGACGTTACTGTGGAGAGGTCAAAAAGAGGATTGGGAAAACAAATGTGCATATGAAATCAGAAGAAGACCCTGTGATATGTGCTAGTTTCCCCAGCTCTTCTGGGAGGTATTGTGTGGTGTTGCCTTGTGGTTTTCAGCCTGAAGATAAGAAATAAATTCTGTAGTCAGAGAGGAAGTGTTGATTCCTCCCACCCTTTAGAGATGGAGAGGAAGCAAGAGTAGGAAGAGGGAGAGATCCTGACTATGCACGCATAATGCATTTCACCTCTCGAGAGGTGGACCAGTTACCCAGCAGTGTGAATCAATGGGATTGGAGTAGATCCTAGAATAAGCTTTGGTGTTATGCATTATACACAAACTCCGCAAGGTAGCAACAGATCATCGGCAGATCATCGGCAGTGCTGCACCTCCCAGGGGACAGATTTTTTTTGGGGGGGGGGTTATGGTCATTCTGTTATTGCCCCTGATCATTGCTCAATTATTTTGTTCAATAGAATTAACATGAGATCTGTCTGATTCATGTCAGAGAACAGTGGGAGCTGGAGGCCTTTTCTGTCCTCTCCTAGCCTATACAGTGAAGTGGGCATCATTAGGCTATTTCACAGGTGCATTACAGTAGTTGGTTAGGCCTGATATCATTGTGTATTATCTTTTCCTGCCCTGAGGCTCTGTGGAGACCAATGCCTTGACAGAAGTAAGATGGTTGAAAGTCGCTCCCATGTTGGTTACATTTGGGGCTCTTTGTCCTTGTGAAGGAGAGCATATGTTGGGTATTTAGGGTTCTGACTCTCATGCAGCTCTCCTCTTTGGCCCCTTGCCTAGCTACCTTTCCTAATTTTTTTGTTGCTGTTCTTGAAATGGCTGCGCGCATTCATTAGCAAACAGGTTGCGAGCGAGAGAGACGGGGGGAAAAAAGAGCCACTGAAATTTGAACTGACTGAGCATGCTCTGTGGAAGCCCTCTTAAGAGAGAGACCAACAGAGGGAGCTGCTGGGTCACATGACCAACAAGATTAATGTGTGCAAGTGGGGAGGACAAGAAAAAGAGGAATAATCCGTTCGAGACTCCCGCTCTCTCTCTCTTGCTCGCTCTCTCTGTCCCTCTCAACCACTCTCCTCAATGGAGCCCATCTGGAGAAAGCAGGTATGATGCTTGCTGCAAGCGCATATTTACCACAGGGAAGGAGACGTTAGCCTACACTTTCCCCTTGGTTGCTTTTGAATCGTCCTCTATCGAGACACATTGAACTTGCTCTGTATTTCCATGTATTTTTTTGTGGCTTTGTCGTCTCTGCCATTGACATTTAGGCTGCTAATCTGTCATTGGTTGCTTGGTCTGGTCTTTGCTCAAAGGAGGCAGTTCTTTGGCCCCTGGGAGGTGCAGCCAGAGTCCATGACAGAGGGCTTGAACAGAGCGCTTGATCAGTAATCAAGGAATTTTCAGCCTTATGTGATCTTTGATTGCAACATTGCATATGGAAGCAAACCTCTACTACCCTGTGGTGAAATGGTTAGTAACGCACTGTGTTCACCTGGGTCAGGGGTTAGAAAAATGTATTTTTTGTCTCACCGAGGTGTTTCGCCGATCCTGCTGTTTGAGAAATCTCCATGGATTGATTGCGTATTGTGCGAAAGGGACTCATTAGCTGTGCTTGGATCATTGACACAAGGGAAAGGAGCAGGCTACAGTAGGCTGGAGATGACTGCGTGCAGGGCAGAGAACGGACTTCCTGGTAATCTCGAATGGTTCTCCTTCCTGCCAGGCAGGCACTCTAGGACTGAGACCCATCCTCTTTTCAATCCTCTCTTTCTCCCTCTGCAGCCTTACCCTCTCCTTCAGGAACGGGCCAATAAGGTACTGCAGGGAAAATGTCCCATATGGTCAAAGACATTGGATAGAAACAGAAGAAAGAGGAATGACTTCAGGATAATTCTGTGCAATAGACAGCCTCGGGACCCAGGTGTTTATAATAGCCTAGCCTCAGTGGTGTCCCGTACCATGTTCACTCTCCAGTGTGATGGTGCCTGCATTTTACACTCAAAATGGCTTTGTAACAATAGTTGATTTTTCAGTTCGGTGTAAATCCAAACTCATCACTGTTTGTTCATGCTACCAACTTTCCTTTAGGGTGTTGCTCTCATGGGCAGTCTAACACCTGCAATAGGAGAAGGCTTAATTGTTGTTTACTATGCTGGACTGTGTTAGTAGATGTTTTCTATTCGTTCACCACCTTTCATTAGCTAGACGAGCCTAATTCAGAAACAACCCAAGATAGCTAGGCCTCTAGGCTGCGCTGACCTGACTGCAATTAGATAGATTTTTGGCAAGAAATACTTGGCAGATAGATGCACAGTCATGTTTAAATGACAGTGTCTGACTCTGATATCAACATTTTTAAAAGCCTGTCTTAAAAAAATAAAAATAAAGAATTGGGGTTTTAGTTATATATTTTTGTACAGGATTTTATTATGTAGCCTACATTTGTAATGATTCTGATCTGTCTTTTCTAATGTGCGCTAATTATTTTGGTACCCATAGGTGGATCTGCCTTTGAGCTCCCATTCCCCCCCCCCCCCACCCACGCAAATCCTGACTATGTCCCCCACCTAGTGGAAAAATGCAGCGTTGGCCACGTTGTGTCAGTAAACAATCTGGTTAGGAAATGGCGGAGCTCTGCAGACAGCTCTCCCCTCCCCCTCTCTTCTCCCTCCAATGGGCACGTTCCCTTTTTACCCACTAGGGGGAGGACTAAGGACATGGAGAAGCACGGTTAGAGAAGGTTTCTTGATACCGTGAAGGAAAACTAAAGGGTTTTCCTCCTCCCATATAGATGTGTGTCGAACCACACACCTTGGAACTCCTTGAACACCTTGGAGATCCTTCTTCTTTGGGTGCCTCAGCCTGACAGTTATCAGATTGCTCTTGGGTGCTGCTAGCCACTCAGAAGAGTAAGACACATTTACCCTGTAACTGTTGAAAAAGCAAAATGTACATCTGTTTAATGTCGGAAGACTTAGTTTTTATGGTTGTGATTTTTCATAAAACATCTAAGTCAAAGAGCATCTCTTCATTTCTTCATTGCATTTCTCTCATAACCCAGATAATACAAGTTAGAGAATGCTCCGAATATTAATAGATTTGTCTGTAGAACCACTGAGTTACAAATGTTGCTCTACAGACAGATCACTACATTGTCAAAAACCTGGCAAAGGACACCAGTGTCTTTGACCACTGGAGTGTCAGTGGTCATAGGCAATTCACATATCCCTTTGCTCAGACTTAAGAAATTAGCCTATTGGTTGGGTTACCTTCAAAAATTATATTGCTTGATATTTCTAAGGTGAATTATCAGCCTTAGCACCATGTTCTCTGTCAGGTGATGCTCCCTGTAGATTCTAGAGATGAATCCAGGTCACGAGAGCAGGGTCTCATGGCAAAAACCTCTTCCCTCAAATCTAGCAGCTAGGCTGAGGTGTCTTTTTTTTATTCTGACAGGCATTGGCCAGGCTAATCCTGAAGGACACATTGAAACGAGAGGCCTCTGTAACTGATCCAATAGATCCAGTCCTCGTCAGCTTTTGATGATAGCTGTGTGCCAAAAGGTGGGGGCCGTTCTGTGGCTGAGGTGACTGGGGGAAGGTGGCCATGGACAGCTGATGAAGAAGGCTAATGCTAGGCTATATCCTCCAAAACCAAAGCACAAACTTGAGCTAATATAAGACTCTGTGTAGTGGCTCCCCTGCTGGAGACTGAGAGAAGGGTGCTTTAAGAGTAGACATTTTGTAGTGGTTTTAAAGCCAATTCATGGTTGATCTGAAAATGTGGTCGGAGGCGCCATATGGATGGTGTGACGCAATTGCAGAGCCTCCAGAGGCATGCAGAGACCAAAATGAACTCTGTAGCGCATCACTGTGCGCCTCTCAAATTCTGTAACATTGCGGAGGGCTCCTTATAACTCTGCATTGACATGATTGGTTGACGGTAGGTGTCGGCAGGAGGTCCTGTATAAACACAAACTCACTTCCTTCACAACAGTTCTGCGCTGCTCCATGAAGCGCAAGAATGCCCTGACTTCTGCAGAGGCCCTATCACCATAAATGCTCCACGGCCAATGCCGTCTGGGGGCCGGCCTGGGTTGTCACGGGGAAGGGGAAGATGGTGAATTTCCTTCCATTGTTGTTTTCTGGTGCTGCTGGAAGATTGCATTACCTTGTATTGAAAGAGAGGCCAGGTGCATCAGTGAAATGAGGCAGAATGATGCAAGGCAAACAAGAACAGAAGATGGATAGTTTTCCCTGAATAGGTCTTTACCATAACCGTCATAGTTGATGTGTGGTCCTGGTGCTAACCTTACCAATCACATTGTCTTAGGTCTCCGATAAGTTGTTTGAGCATGAGATTCCTCTTCTGGAGGTTTGAGACATTGTAGGTAAAGCTTTTCAGAATGCACCTCTCTGGAGGTGGAGACACTGTTTGATGAATGTCCTACTGCTGTATGCTATTTCAGCCATGGGGATCATACACTTCCAATAATACTTCAACCTACTGCATTCTTTGAAATGTTCAGGCTAAGTTAAAAAAAATCTGTTGAAATTGTGAAGGACTGGCTAGTTAGGTTAATGAGTGCATTATGATAGTCTGTAACTTGTGTATATGGAGACAGGCTCTGTTAGTGCATAGCAGGGCTGCTTATTTTCCAGCATGCTGCTGTATAGGACGTTCTCTGACCATCGTTGTGTTCTTGACGCTGTGTATGGCGTTAAGTGTATATGTGTGCTGTCAGCCTACAGGTCTGGCCAGAGTGGTTAAAGGGGAGTCCATGGAGGATGGGATGGAGTCACCTGGGGACCGAGCGGAGGAGGGAGGTGAGTTTTAAGTCATCACAGCTAAACATGGCAAGGTGTACTCGGCCAAAATAAAGGAAGCATAAAGTGTCTTAATAGGGCCCACCACAAGTCAGAACAGCTTCAATGCACCTGGGCATAGATTCAACAAGTGTCTGGAACTCTATTGGAGGGATGCGACACCATTCTTCCTTGAAATTCCATAATTAGTTTTTTTGTTGTTGATGGTGGTGGAAAACACTCAGGTGCTGCTCTGGAATCTCCCATGTGTTCAGTTGGGTTGATCTGGTGACTGTGACGTGATCATGATCACTCATGCCCTGTGGGTGGGGACGTTGTCAACCTATGGGGGGCATAGCCGTGGTAGCCAAAATAATGGGATGTCCAGCAATGTTATACCCTAAGCGTGATGTGATTTGAATTGCTGAATTAAGTCAGGAACCACACCTAAGCACCTGTTTTCAATACACATTGTATCCCTCATTCACTTAAGTGTTTTCATTATTTTGGCAGTTACCTGTATGTCCTCTCTTGAACTAACATAAGGCCATACTGTGAGTGACTGATATCTACTATTATAGATGCATCAAGAGACGAGGAGGTAGCTGCCAGACTGCAGTCCAGTCCCAGAGCAGAGGCAGAGCTAAATGGGACCTATGAGAGTGCAGAGTTGGGGAACAGACACAAGAACCCCACCCCCCTGGTCTCCCAGGCCAACGGGTCACAGGCGGCTACAGAGAATGGGATGATGGAGACGGACCTGCCTCACGGCTCCACCACCGGTAGTAACGGATACATCCTCAGCAAGCAGCAGGAGGGGGGGTCTTCGACGGGCTTGACGGCTGCCCCACACAGGACTAGCTGGTTGCCCTCAGGCACCACCATGATTGGACACGCCACCAAAACTTTCCCGTCTTTGGCAGCCGGGTGCGACCACAGTCTGGGTGCAATAAGGACTGATACCCAGCATGCCGGGTCCCCGTCGGGACAGGGGACCTCAGACTCAGAGACTAAAAACGGCCCGTCCGCTAACGACTCCCCCGCCCCTTCCCCGCAGTCCATCGCCATACACCGAGCACGCAAAACCATGTCCATGCCAGCATCCAACCAGACACTAAAGGTAACTAACTTTAGCCTAGTAAAGAGGTAGTCCATTAATTGTTTTCGTCTTTGAATGAGACATAGTCCACATTGGACAGTGATTTGCATGTTTTATTGGTTCTGCAACTGGTGAGGGAAGCGCAACAACAATATCAAGCATCGCCACCACTTGATTCACTGCTGTTTCTTTTATCCCCATAGCTTCTAAACAGGAAATTAACAGAACCAAACGGTGCAGATGAGGAGTCTCAGAATGGACCGGAGGAGGAGAAGTCCCAGCAGACGTCCCCCTCCCAGAACCAGTTACCTCCGAGCCAAAGCGTTGTGCCTGCTGCAGCAACGGCCAAGTCCCAGACAGGTCAGACAGACCGCACTGGGCCCTGGAAGGGGAGGGACAGGGGTATAAGCGAAATAATCATCACAGTCCACACACAACAATGGAAATGCAGTTATATAATGGCAGGACTTTGCTTACTGAAGGCTATTTACTTGTTTCAAGGCTGCAAAAGTCAGAGGAGTATGAATGAGAGCTTCTGTAAAGAGGTTCATGGCTCCTTGAGCTGAATTGAACGCTCTCTTCCAGCATCGAGGAAGAAGAAACGTAAGATGGGAACATACAGTCTGGTCCCCAGGAAGAAAACGAAAGTGCTGAGGCAGGGGACGGTGCTGCAGATGTTTAGTCAACTTCAATCAACTCAAAGTGCACAGGTCTCACTTCCGTAGACTATCTTAACTGTTTTAGAATAAATGTATTGTAATTATGAGATTTAGCTATAAGTGTCATGTTGTAATATTACTCTGCTCCTCCTCGTAGTCTAAAGAGGTATCACACGTGAACGGGGAAAGGGTGGAGAACGAGTCAGAGGAGGAAGGGTGGGAGGATGGAGAGTGGGAGGAAGAGGTGGAGCAGGGTGGAGAGGAAGGTGTCCCCACAGCCCTGGAGAAGAGTCAAACATCAGGCCCTGCCCATCAGGTGGGAACCTATTGACTTCATTATCTTAGTTTGCTTTACCTGGACCCCAGCTGATAACTTTGATAAAATGATGCTCCTATTACATTCATAGGTATCACAGGCATCGAATCACAAATAATGTAGACTGTTAAATCCCCCACCCCCCTTTCCAAATGGCCAAACCTCTTTGACATTGTGTGTTGTGATACTTGTCTGTTCAGGGGGAGCTGGGAGAGGAGCCGGACTCTGAGGAATCAGCTGAGGATGAAGGTGAAGAAGAGGGGAATGAGTCAGACTTGGTAAGTACACACAATCATTGACAACAATTTAACCTTATTTGAGTCCGCTGATTAGACCATCCAATGGCATGAAGGAGTGTTTTTCTGAACCCAAACATTATCAATGCACAGTCATTTTCTCTGTCTGTTCCACCATCATCTGTTTCACCATCAGAGTGAGGAATATATTGATGGTCATGGGAGAGAATAGAACTTTACATATCTCAATTGATTTGCTTTCACACAGAGCTCGGAATCCAGCGTGAAGAAGAGGTTGAAAAAGAAATCAAAGGGAGACTACTTCTTGCTCCGGCCATCCAGGAAACGGAATAGGAAGCCCAAGACTGAGGGACTCCCTGGTACAGAAACCCATCTTTCTGCCTTATGAGGACTATAATAAAGACTTGGAGGTATCTCTTACCCCTGACTTTCTGCTCCCTGTGTTAGCTAACTCTCCTCCCCTTTCAGGCACAGGGCCCCAGGGCCAGGCAGGCCTGAGTAAGGACTACACAGAGGTTCCCCTCCACTCACTCAACCTTAAAGCCAAGGAAATGCTGCTCTCCCCACAGCACACAGGTGAGTTAGGCCTTATAGGAGTTGGTGATGGGGGAGTAAGAGAAGTAGGTAGTGGTATAGTTGAGAACTGCCTGTTGGTAAGAGAGTTTCTATTTATGTTAAGGGACAAGGCCTCTCCTCCCTCACTGGGCCAGATGACTCATCAGAGCAGTGCTGAGCCCCCCCCCCTGCTGGTGATGTCTGTCATAGAAATACAAAATATGTGACGAGATAGTAGAGTCTGGAACTGTAAAACTATTGTAAACTCAGCAAAAAAAGAAACGTCCTCACTGTCAACTGCGTTTATTTTCAACAATCTTAACATGTGTAAATATTTGTATGAACATAACAATATTCAAGTCATAAACTGAACAAGTTCCACACGTGACAAACAGAAATGGAATAATGTGTCCCTGAACAAAGGGGGGTGAAAATCAAAAGTAACAGTCAGTATCTGGTGTGGCCACTAGCTGCATTAAGTACTGCAGTGCATCTCATCCTCATGGACTGCAGCAGATGTACCAGTTCTTGCTGTGAGATGTTACCCCACTCTTCCACCAAGGCACCTGCAAGTTCCTGGACATTTCTGGGGGGAATGGCCCTAGCCCTCACCCTCCGATCCAACAGGTCCCAGAGGTGCTCAATGGAATTGAGACCCGGGCTCTTCGCTGGCCATGGCAGGACACGGACATTCCTGTATTGAAGGAAATCACACAACGAGCAGTATGGCTGGTGGCATTATCATGCTGGAGGATCATGTCAGGATGAGCCTGCAGGAAGGGTACCACATGAGGGAGGAGGATGTCTTCCCTGTCATGCACAGCCTTGAGATTGCCTGCAATGACAACAAGCTTAGTCCGATGATGCTGTGACACACCGCCCCAGACCATGACGGACTCTCCATCTCCAAATCGATCCCGCTCCACAGTACAGGCCTCTGTGTAACGCTCATTCCTTCGACGATAAATGCTAATCCGGCCATCACCCCAGGTGAGACAAAACCACGACTCGTCAGTGAAGAGCACTTTTTTCCAGTCCTGTCTTGTCCAGCGATGGTGGGTTTGTGGGTGGGTTTACAGGCCTACAAGCCCTCAGTCCAGCCTCTCTCAGCCTATTGCGGACAGTCTAAGCACTGATGGAGGGAATGTGCATTCCTGGTGTGACTTGGGCAATTGTTGTTGCCATCCTGTACCTGTGCTATTCATATGTGCAGGTGTTGTTACACGTGGTCTGCAACTGCGAGGACCATCAGCTGTCTATCCTGTCTCCCTGTAGCGCTGTCTTAGGCGTCTCACAGTACGGACATTGCAATTTATTGCCCTGGCCACATCTGCAGTCCTCATGCCTCCTTGCAGCATGCCTAAGGCACGTTCACGCAGATGAGCAGGGTTCCTGGGCATCTTTCTTTTGGTGTTTTTCAGAGTCCGTAGAAAGGCCTCTTTAGCGTCCTAAGTTTTCATAACTGTGACCTTAATTGCCTACCGTCTGTAAGCTGTTAGTGTCTTAACGACCGTTCCACGGGTGCATGTTCATTAATTGTTTATGGTTCATTGAACAAGCATGGGAAACAATGTTTAAACCCTTTACAATGAAGATCTGTGAAGTTATTTGGATTTTTAGGAATTATCTTTGAAAGACAGGGTCCTGAAAAAGGGACGTTTCTTTTTTTGCTGAGTTTTGCTCTTTACGGTATATTTGTCTTTTCAAATGAATCTCTATAAACTCTTGGAAAGAGCAGGAAACCTGTGTCTAGGAAGGGTCACATCGACATCTGTTGGATGAGCTGAGCTGAGTTGATGGTCCTCTGTGCAGGAGTTACTGGGGGTGTGGAGGAAGACATGGTGCAGGAGCTACCCCTCTGCAGCTGTCGCATGGAGACACCCAAGAGCCGGGAGATCCTCACACTGGCCGACAGGAAATGCATGGCCACGGAGAGCTTTGACCGACAGGTGAGCCTGACGCTTGGCCTCATCCTATTTTTATACTTATTCCATTCCGTATCTTCACTTATCACATTCTCTCCCTGTATCTTTGGCTGCCTCCTGGTTCTCCATTATTTTCTACACTGGGAAAATGATGGGAAATTGGGATGCAGCCTTTGTTTCTCACTCAAATCTCATTCCTTCTCCCCACAGCTAAGCAGATGTCAGAGTGCGGTTCTAAAGCATGAGATGATGCGTCCTTCGAACTCGGTGCAGCTGCTGGTGCTGTGTGAGGACCACCGGGCCGGCATGGTCAAACACCAGTGCTGCCCCGGGTGTGGCTTCTTCTGCAGGGCTGTAAGTACTGGAACCTCCCTGGGGTGGGAATGGGAAAACACCATCTAGTTAGTAGAAAGTGTCTTGTAGTAAGCCAGTAAAAGCTTTGGGTCCTAGTTATAGTGATGGTTCTTGTTAGGGCACCAATATGTTTTCCTGGTCATGTCCTGTGTTTAGGAAAAACCCCTGGCCCAAGTAAACCACTGAACTATCGATGGGCTTAATTTTGTCATCCAAGTTCCTAAACATAACAGTTATACTGGGATTTTCCAGCTGTAGTCAAACTGACCTAGCTGTGGGTTGTAGGGGACCTTCATGGAGTGCCAATTGGATGTCAACATCTCCCACCGTTTCCACCGGGCCTGTGCCTCGGTGCTGAAGGGCCAAACCTTCTGTCCACACTGTGGAGAGGAGGCCAGCAAGGCCAAGGAGGTCACCATTGCCAAGGCCGACACCACCTCCACCATGCCCGCCACACATGCTGCACACGGCCCTGCCACCCCCGGGGCTACAGAGGACAGGGCAGACACCACCACTGGGGGGTAGGTTCACAGCACTGTTGGGAGTAATGGGGGGGGGGGGAGATCCTTTGCAGTCTATAGCATTTTTGTCAATACATACCACTGTCAAAATAAAGGAAACACTTGAGTAAATGAGGGATACAATGTATACTGAAAGCAGGTGCTGAGTTAATTCAGCAATTAACATGGCATCATGCTTAGTCATTTATAAAAATGCTGGGCAGGCCATTATTTTGGCTACCATGGCTATGCCCCCAACACATGGCATGAGTGTTCCTGATTGGTTTGATGAGCATGAAAACGATGTAAACCATATGCCATGGCCGTCTGTCACCAGATCTCAACCCAAATGAACAATTTAAGGGAGATTCTGGAGCAGCACCTGAGACAGCGGTTTCCACCACCTCTAACAAAACACAAAATTATGGAAATTCTCATTGAAGAATGGTGTCGCATCCCTCCAATAGAGTTCCAGACACTTGTAGAATATATGCCAAGGTCCATTGAAGCTGTTGTGGCCCAAGAAGGCTTGCATGCTGTCAAAATACCCTTACCTCAGCCTAAAACAAGAGTGGCACTTCAATACAGCAGCATTAAAGCCACTATGCCCATGGAGCAATACATCAATAAAACATCTTTGGAGGATGATGAAGTGATATAGTGGTGGAAAGAGGGGGTTTCCTATTACACCTCCCTTTCAGTCTGGGAAGAGGTCACTGGTACTTTGAACCGTATCACTCTTCTGTTGTAGTAGTCAGGCATTCTGTGTGTGTTTCAGTCTATCCTGTTTCTCTGTGGGAGGTGATATAAGTGGCCGAGCAGACAGCTCTCTCACCATCCCCCCTGGGCACACACTGGACACCTCCTTCCCTGGGGGCTCCAGGACCGGAGTACTGCCTCCTGCGGTGGGGATTGGGATGGGCATAGGAGTGGGCACCACCCCTAAAGAGACCTTGGAGAGCATCCTGCTGGCACTGGACACAGAGAAGTAAGACACTACCAACACTCAGGGTTGAGAGAAGAATGCTGCTCTACTGTGCACTCGTTAGGCTAAATTGTTTCAGATTGTTATTAGTATTGTGAAAAGTGCATTGTACAGTACATTCTTTTGACGTTCTTGTGTGCTTTGCTCATGTTTATGCACATTCAATTATCTATCTGTTTTCTATCAAGATTTTCCTGTTATTGTGAGGGTGTGTATTCCTTTTGACTGACTTTCTCCATGTGTCGTGCATCAGACCCAAGAAGCTGCGGTTTCACCCCAAGCAGCTGTTCATCTCTGCCAAACAGGGCGAGCTACAGAAGGTCCTTCTCATGCTGGGTGAGGGGAGATGCCTTCAGTAAAACCTCAGTGGGCCAGAATGTTTATATTAATCAATTAACAAAAGTCATTATCTGGCCATTCATTCTTTATAACTGGTTCTGTGGTTGGGATTTTGTGATAAATAAATAAATAAAAATATTTCTGCATCTCTGTCCACTAGCGGATGGGATGGACCCTAACTTTAAGATGGAGAGCCAGAGCAGACGCACCCCCCTCCATGTAGCAGCTGCGGCAGGCCACCAGGAGATCTGTCACCTGCTGGTTCAGGTGATGGTTGGCTATAGTTCCCCCTGGCAGTGGATGAGTGATGGGGTAGACAATGCATTACTTGGGCATGCAGAATAGAGCTTTTCAGAATAGGTTCACTGGTATCTGTCATGTGACTCACCAGCTTATCATGTTGAACATGGATTGACATCTTATAATGGACTCGTGTTAATTTTGATCAGACAATATTTTCATATTTTGACATTGTAGAAGGACATGTCCATAGTATTGATGAGTAGATTGATCCAGTTTTGATGTCCCTCCCTACCTACCAGTCTGGTGCTAACCTGGACATCTGTGATGGGGACCAGCGTACACCCCTGATGGAGGCCTGTGAGAACAACCACCTGGAGACAGTCCGCTACCTACTGAGTGCAGGAGCCATCGCCAGCCACAAGGTGGGTTAACCAACCCCCTCTTTCCACCACGATATCACTTCCACATCATCCTCCAAAGTTGTTTTATTGATGTATAGCTCCATGGGCGTAGTGGATTTAATGCTGCTGTATGTAAGTGCCACTCTTGTTTTAGGCTGAGGTAAGGGTATTTTGATAGCAAGCAAGCACTGTTGGTTGGTTATTAGATGGTTGCATTGTATTACAGTGCTAATCTTATGACAGGAGCAATGTGTGTTGACTTCCCTCTGTTCTCCAGGATGTGGAGGGGTTCACGTGTCTCCACCTAGCTGCTAAGATTGGCCATTACAACATCGTGGAGCATCTCCTCTCCACAGGACTCATAGACATCAACTGTCAGGTGAGTTCTGTCCTTTTCAGTCATAAACCAGTGAAATACAAGTTTATTTGAGCATAACTGTAATTCTGCACAATCAAGTTTAGCCCCTGAAGAAGGTTATGGCTTAGGATGGCACATGTTGGTTGTACCACTGAAGTCAACCAGAACCAAGAATGCTTTCATGTTGATCCAGTTCTATTTTCCTCTGGCCTGTGTGTCATCCTCTCACTAGTGGCCTTTCTGTAGAGGTCTGATTCTCCTCCCGGTGGGTGTGCTGCCCCCATCCACTCGACATGGGTCCCTAATGGTATTCTCTTACTTTGCAGCCACTGCGGAATTATCAGCTCTTTCCCAGTATGCATTAGTTAGCATTGCAGCTCCCCTGCTGTGTGATAACCTATTTAATTGTGTAAAGCTATACACTGCTGAGTAAGTTGCCTTTGACCTCTATTCTGGCCATCTCTCTAAAACGGTTGTTTGCCTCTAAAAATGTATCTCATATCAATGACGTGTGGCAGGGATGCTTTAGCATTTCAAAAGGAGATATATTTTGTCCTTTGTATGCCACCATCAAAGGCCCTCTGATGCCATATGCCTGTGGGACTGCACAGTTTAGAACCCCAGTGTGGTATTTGAAGTGATTGACCTTGCTACAGGTATTGCGCGATTAAGGCATTCTTTGTCCTTGTGGTGGTAACCCTGCCACCTAAGCTTGGTCTCTGAGCTCTTGAATAGAAATACATCCTCACCCTCTTATAATACAATCTCTTGGAGAAGGTTAGTGAACTTGCTCATTGTTATATCCAGGATATTTAAACCAATCCTGTACTGTAGAGGCCCATTCTTAAAGCTATGATGTTGCTACTCTCTAGGACGATGGCGGTTGGACGGCCATGATCTGGGCAACGGAGTATAAGCACCTAAACCAGGTGAAGCTGCTTCTCATTAAAGGGGCTGACATCAACATCAGGGACAAGGTCAGTAACCATGTGCAACTGAAGGTCCTCATGACCTCCCCCAAGCCAAATTGTTTCAATGGCTTTGTGTCTGACTGTTATGTCTATGGCTTTGTTTTGTCTGACTTGTGAATTTGCTGCTGTTTGTTGTCGTTTTGAAGGAGGAGAACATCTGTCTCCACTGGGCTGCGTTCTCTGGCAGTGTGGAGATTGCTGAGCTCCTCCTAGAGGCCAAGTGTGATCTCCACGCTGTCAACATCCATGGAGACTCCCCTCTGCACATCGCCGCGCGGGAGAACAGGCTTGAATGTGTCACGTGAGTAAAGGTTGAGGGGAAATGGCTCTGGTGATTCAGCAATAAGTAATAAAATTGCCATCTACAGCACTGGTATGGATGTAGCCTCCATTATTATAACCAAGGCTGTAGCCATATCAGGACTATTCCATCTAGTACACTTAAGTGATGTGGTGAAGTCTGTGGTCCCTCAGACTCTTGCTGTCTCGTGGGGTGGATGTCAACTTGAAGAACCGCGAGGGGGAGACCCCGCCGGACTGCTGCAGCCGCAGCTCCAGGGTGTGGCTCACCCTTCAAACAAACAGGAGGATTAGGGAGGCCAGGAGCAGCACCAAGGGGGAGAAGGTCCTCAACAGGTAGAATCCCTTGTTCTCTCACAATCTCCTGCATTAAGCTCTTAGACATGATTTTTATTTTGTCGGCAATGCATGGTACCCTTCTCCTTTTATCTCTCCTTCACTTGTCGCTACCTCCTTTTGATTTAATAATTTGATAATAATGCATTGATAGTCTAACACTGAGTCCACTGGGAGCTGAGCCTCCATCTCCCTCCACACTACAGAGACATAGCCCGGGGGTATGAGAGAGTTCCAGTCCCCTGTGTCAACTCGGTGGATAGTGAGCCCTGTCCGGACAACTATAAATACGTGCCAGACAACTGTGTCACCTCCCCCATGAACATAGACAAGAACATCACACACTTACAGGTGGGTAATGTTGCTGGATAGACCATCATATAGTTGATCATGCTTACAGGCTAGCACCGTGGTGGGCAACATACCCATTCAATCTGTCCTGTGGGAGGTTTGGGTAAACTAAGTAAATGGCAAAAAAAAAAAATGTGCCTGTCTATAACTAGATTAAGTATGTCGAATTATAAGGAACCAATACTTTTAAATGACAGCCTTTTTTTTCTGGCCCGCAAATTGCTTTTGACAAACAAATCTTTTTGAAGAAATATTTGCGGCCTACTGCTGAATTTTGAAATCCCAAAGTGGCGCTCAAGACAATGTTTACTGCCCACCCCTGGGATAGCATGTCATGAAAGATTCAATGACCGTCTCCTTTCGTCCCTGCTGTCCACAGTACTGTGTGTGTAAAGACAACTGCTCCTCAAGCAGCTGCATGTGTGGCCAGCTCAGCCTACGCTGTTGGTATGACAAGGTAAGGCCGAGTACTTCACTATTGTTGACAAAGTGATGATCTTGCATGATCGTCATGTCTGTTCCATGACTGTTCTCAGAATGGTCGTCTGCTCCCCGAGTTCTATCGTGAGGAACCGCCCCTTATCTTCGAGTGTAACCACGCCTGCTCCTGCTGGAGAACCTGCAAGAACCGTGTGGTCCAGAACGGACTGAGGTACCGTACCAAGACCGCCTTACATGGCCACACTGACGGACAAATTTCCTGTCTATACATATTTCTGAAACCAAGTAAACACTTGTCAACCCTATTGATAAGAACATCTAAATAAAATAAAAATATTTTAATGACAGTCAATCAGCAGTCCTTCATGGGAAAGTTTTCATGGATTTGACTTCCCAAATCAATGTGAGGATGATGTTTGGGAGATGAGTGTGTTGTAAGAACATCAATGCTGAAAAGGTTTGTTTTTCTCAGGGTCCGGCTCCAGCTGTTCCGGACAAGTCGGATGGGCTGGGGGGTCCGGACACTGCAGGAAATTCCTCAGGGGACATTTGTGTGCGAGTGAGTCCCAGACGTACCCCTTTCACAATGCATAGTTCAGCTTTATTTTGCTGCAAGTTCTTAATGATTTCCCATGCAATGTCATCTGTGTGTGGTGCTGCATTGATATTTGTGGTGTTGGTGGGTCCGGGCCCCACTTCTTGTCCACAGGTACGTGGGGGAGATCATCTCTGATGCAGAGGCAGATGTCAGGGAAAACGACTCCTATCTGTTCAACCTGGATAGCAAGGTAGGGATCAGTGCTACTAGGACAAATCCTAAATGTAACTAGTTATCTCAACTCAATCTGTTACCCAGTGATCAAAAATGAATTTTATTCCTGTCACTTGAGGCCTATCCTTGTGGGGTTTCTAAAACACTCTATTCTTCTGATAATTGTCTTTGTTATTCTCTTTGATATCTCTACCACAGCAGATCCTGCTTTATTCATTATTATCCATTTATGGGTATTCTTTGGTCGCAGGTGGGTGACGTGTACTGCATAGATGCCCGTTTCTATGGCAACATCAGCCGGTTCATCAACCATATGTGCGAGCCGAACCTATTCTCCTGCCGGGTGTTCACGGCACACCAGGACCTGCGCTTCCCCCATATCGCCTTCTTTGCCTGCGAGACTATCAAGGCTGGGGAAGAGCTAGGGTAAGGGTCATGTACAATGCATTTTACATTCATATTCCCATAGACAGCCATTATAATGAGTGGTGACCTCAACATTTCCTGGATGGATTCTCCTCGGGTTTTCACCTGCTATATCAGTTTTGTTATACTCACAGACATTATTTTAACAGTTGGAAACTTTAGTGTTTTCTATCCAATACTAGCAATTATATGCATATCCTAGCTTCTGGGCCTGAGTAACAGGCAGTTTACATTGGGCACCTCTGTTCAGGAGTAAAAATGTGCTTACTTAGGCTTGTCATAACAAAGGGGTTGAATACTTATTGAGTCAAGAGATTTCAGCCTTTCATTTATGAATTTGTACAAATTTCAAAAAACATAAATCCACTTTAACATTTTGGGGTATTGTGTGTAGGACAGTGAAACAAAACCTCTATTTTACATAAGTGTTAAGACCCTTTGCTATGAGACTCGAATGTAATACCTCCCAGATTGCAGTTCCTAGGGCTTCCAGTAGATGTCCGTCTTTAGAAGGTTTCAGGCTTGTTTTATGAAAATTAGCTGGAATTTGTCGTTTTTCTAAGTGGCTCTCACTTTGGCTGTAGTGTTGTGGTGCGTGTCAGTGAGGGCACGCACTTCATTATTTATCTCCGGTAATGAACATACTATTCTATCGTTTATTTACATATTAGGGTACCTGAGGATTGATTAGAAACATTGTTTGACTTGTTTGGATGAAGTTCATTAGTAACTTTCGGGATTTGTTTGTATGCATTTTGAATGAGGAAAACCGGTGGATTACTGAGTCAAGCGCGCCAACTAAACTGACTTTTATGGGATATAAAGGACTTTATTGAACAAAAGGACCATTTTGTTATGTAGTTGGGACCCTTGTGATTGCAACCAGAGGAAGATCTTCAAAGGTAAGTGATTTTATTTTATTGTTATTTCTGACTTTCGCCTCTGCTTGGTTGGAAAATGTATGTAATGCTTTTGTGTGTGTGTGGTGCTTTCCTCAGATAATCGCATGGTGTGCTTTCGCCGTAAAGCCTTTTTTGAAATCTGACAGAGTGGCTGGATTAACAAGAAATTAAGCTTTTAAACAATGTAAGACACTTGTATTTTCATGAATGTTTAATATTACAAATTTTGAATTTTGCGCTCTGCAATTTCACCGGATGTTGTCGAGGTGGGGTGCTAGCGGCACATCTATCCCAAAAAGGTTTTTAACATGATAGTAATTCAACAATGTCATCTCTGTACCCCACATATACAATTATCTGTAAGGTCCCTCAGTTGATCAGTGAATTTCAAACACAGCTTAAACCACAAAGACCCGGGAGGTTTTCCAATGCCTCGCAAAGAAGGGTACTGTGAATATCCCTGTGAGCATGGTAAAGTTATTCATTACACTTTGGATGGTGTAGCAATACACCCAGTCACTCCAAAGATACAGGCGTCTTTCCTCAGCAATTTCACAATGAGGCCAATAGTGACTTTAAAACAGTTAGGGTTTAATGGGTGTAAAAGGATTAGTTTTTTGAAGTTTTCCATTTTGTCATTAGAGTATTTTGTGTATATCGTTGACAAAACATGACAATTAAATCCATTTTAATCCCACTTTGTGAATACTTTCTGAAGGCACTTTAATGTTTTACTTGGCACACAGTCAAGTTATTACCCTGTACGCATATTTAAGTTGAATTCTGTTTTCTTTTGTTTTTTTGGGCCTTTAATAATTTTGTTCCCCCTAAAATCAAGATTAGGTTGCTTGATTTAAGATTTCTCTCCAACCCCTCATCTCTCAGGTTTGACTACGGTGACAATTTCTGGGAAATCAAGGGAAAGCACTTTAGCTGTGAGTGCGGCTCTCCCAAGTGCAAGCACTCTGCAGCGACCATCGCCCTGCGCCAGGCAGACAGCTCACCCCTGGACCAGCAGTCCAGCGCCCTCCCTGACACCAGCTCCTCCACCACCCCTTTCTGAGCCTCCTCTGACACCCCCACAAAAAGGACTTCCAGACCAGTGGAGATATGTCTCCATTCCCCCCAAAGAGCAACCTCCACCCCTAGGCCGTACGTCCCCAGACGCCCCACCTCCATCCCCAGTTGAATCATCACCTTCAGGCCTGTGGAGCCCATCACTGAGACCTAAAATCAACCCCACAGAAACCCACCTGCTTCATGTTTGAACCAGCTCTAACATCACCTCCTTACCAGCACAAACTCTGAACTTCTGCTAAAACTCACCCTCAGTGCAGGACGTATTGGACAGGAAGCCAGTCTGTTTGTTGACGTGTGTCCGATGCACTATGAACAACTTTTATGAGAAGAAAAAAAACACTACTATGAGCCTGGCTCTTGTTTTGTTTCCCATTGTCATTCTCAAACCGGCTTTGTGCTCAGTTCTGGGTAATGGTGTTTCCTGGCCCTTGGTCTGAATTAAGTTTGTACTAAGCAACAATGTATATCTATCCATGAAAAATATTTCCACTGTGCGAAAGGCATTTGTAGCATAGGAGTGCCCTTACCCTCTCACATGATACCATAGAAATGAGAAATGTTCATGCACAATTTGAGACGTTTGATGTATTTACCTCATGCTATAGTTTGATTGCAAAGGGGACAGAGGACTTAAGTCACAATCATGTATGTTTCTACTGAGCATTTCTACAGGAAAATAATTGTCAGTGCTAGATATCAATTATGAAAACAAAAAATACTTTTGAATTCACTTTATATTCAAATCTAATTTGAAATCTAATATTATATTCTGTTACATTTAGTCAAGTGTATTGTATGCAGAATCAGGTTATGGAAAGACCTTTTGATAATGATCATGAGTACAACATTTGAAGTCAATGAGAATACTAACCAATCATCTCACTGTTCTGTTTCGCGAAGTAAAGTTGACACTGACCAGTAAAAGGCAGGTGCAATCTGTTTTGACCAAAGGAGTGGCAGATTCTGTCAGTTCTGGCATGAATTCCTCTTCAACACACTGGTCCTTTTCTATTAAATACTTTTCTTCTGGAAACGGTATGTGCATATATGAAAGGTGGTGTGACATCAAATTGCCCAACTGTAAGGGTGTTAAGATTGCAAAAGGGTTGAAGTGGGAGTTGACTAAGCTGTACAGTTATGTACTATACTGTACCTACAAAATTAAAGCGGGTGGATTTTTATTTTTTATCTGCAGGATTTTTAAGCATGTTTAAGGCTGACACCTTGAATAATAAGTTTTAATTACATTTTACACAATTCTGGAGGGACTGCATTGGGGTTGACTGTTAATGGGGTGAGATGCAAGCAAATTCTGCTGCCAATGTTTTCCTTTTGTTGATTTTGCATTGTAAAATTAAGCAAATTATTCTTTTTCCATTTTAACTTGAGTTTTGTATCTGTAGTTACTGTAGTTTAGCCTGTTTCAATTTTGTTACACCATTTCATGTTGATGGAAACCTACACATTATTCCTATGTATTTAATGTGGTTAGTACAGTAGTGACTCTTGTGCACATTTTCAAAGGTATGAATATAAAAAGGTTATACAAAATTATTTACTTTCTGTTACATATTTCTGGACCGTGCAACATCCATCTAATTGGTTGTAATCTTTCTTTTTCAATAAATGTACTACTAATGGATATGGCTGCCAGGTTTTATTATGAGCATAATGAGTGCGGTGGGCCACAACCAGACAGGTTCCGGGGGATGAGGATTTTCGGAAGAGAAGATTTAAGAGAACCTGAGAAACACCTGGAGACAGAAGCTTGAGGCAGATGGTGCCTTCGGAATGTATTCCCACTGCTTGAACTTTTCCCACATTTTGTTGTGTTAGTCTTTAATACATTTTAAATTCATTTAGATTTTTTTTTGTCACTGGCCTACACCCAATATCCCGTGTCAGTGGAAATATGTTTTTAGAAATGTTTACAAATGAATTAACTGAAAAGACTAAATATCTTGTCAAGTATTCAACCACTGTTATTGCAAGCATAAATATGCTCAGTTGCTAGTGAAGACAAACACCATTGTAAATACAACATATTTATGTTCCCTTTTGTGCTTTAACTATTTGCATGTCATTACAACACTATGACATTTGAAATGTCTTTACTCACAGAAGTTCCAAAATAATGTTTACTGTTTATTTCACCTTTGTTTATCTGCGTCACTTGTTTAGGCAACGTTAACATTTTTCCCATGCCAATAAAGCCCTCAAAATGATTTGAAATTGAATTGAGGCCCAACTCGACGGAAAATCTGTCTCCAGCAGGTGGCGTTTTTTCCCACCAAGCAAGGACTTTTTATATGGAGGTCAATTAAAGTGTCGAATTAGGGGCGGCCCCGGTTTTGCATTGCAACCACGTTTAACCACCATTTTCTACTGCTTCACAAATGCAGTTTTGCAACGGGAGCTTCAAGCATGGTTTAGGCGCAGGTACTAAACAGCTCTTAAAAGGTGCAATATTGTCTTAAGGGCAATGACACACCTTGTAATTACTTTTTTCCTTCGAATTAATAATTGTTTATTTATAAAATAATAATTAACAATAACAATCAGGGTGTTGTGTCCAATTCTCCTGGGGAGGACCCCGGACCCCCTAAGCAAGGTTACTGGAATTGGCAAACTTGCTGTTTAATACTTGTAACAAAAAGTATCGTCTTTCACATAAAAGCATGATGGTCATGACTTAAATGAAAGGGGAGGTTAATTTAGCCCTAGACAATCGGTCTGAGAACAATTATAAGTTTCAGTCATGGGATTTTTTTTTCTTTAACCCCAGCATAGATGGGTAAAAATAGAAAAAGGCAGACATTGAATATCCCTTTGAGCATGGTGAAGTTATTTATTACACCCAGTCTCTACAAAGATACAGGCGTCCTTCCTATCCTTGGAGCATGGTGAAGTTATAAATTACACCTTGGATGGTGTATCAATACACCCAGTCATGAGTAAAATACAGGTGTACTTCCTAACTCAGTTGACTTTAAATTGTTAGAGTTTAGTGGCTGTGACAGGAGAAAACTGAGGATGGATAAACAACATTGTAGTTACTCCACAATGCTAACCTAATTTCAGAGTGAAAAGAAGGAAGCCTGTACAGAATAAAAATATTCCAAAACATGCATCCTAAAACTGCAAAGAAAATGCCAAAGAAATTAACTTCATGTCCTGAATACAAAGTGTTGTGTTTGGGGCAAATCCAACACAACACATCACTGAGTACCACTTCATATTTTCAAACATGGTGGTGGCTGCAACATGTTATGGGTATGCTTGTCATCTGCAAGGACTAAGGTGTTTTTTTTACTATAAAAAGAAACAGAATATAGCTAAGCACAGGCAAAATCCTTAAGGAAAATCTGGTTCAGTCTGCTTAGACAAATTCACCTTTCAGCAGGGCCAGGACAATAACCTGAAACACAAGGCCAAATATACACTGTAGGGGCATACCAAGAAGACATTGAATGTTCCAAAGTGGCCTAGTTACAGTTGCTGTCGAGCAATGACAACAACCAATTTGACAGAGTTTGAAGAAAAAAAATAGGCGTGTAAAGCTCTTAGAGACTTACCCAGAAAGACTCACAGCTGTAATTGCTGCCAACGGGGATTCTAGTATTGACTCAGGGCTGAAATAATTTTTCGTAAATAAGGTATTTCTGTGTTTCATTTTCAATAAATTTGCTAAAATGTCTAAAAACATGTTTTCACTTTGTCATTATAGGTATTGTGTGTCCATTTTGAATACAGGCTATAACACAACAAAATGTGGAATAAGTGAAGGGGTATGAGTACTTTCTGAAGGCACTGTGGCAATTTTTTCCTTTTCTGTAGTCTACATGGCGACCGAATTTAATTTCTCACATTGTCACAGACACTTTTTACAGCATGCGTGTCTCGGATGAAATAGCCTAAAGGGCACTCTATCAAATAAAACAAATGGCTTCGATGTGAATATGAATTAACATGTTAACAAACACACGATACCAAAGTAAAATGGACAATAGCCTATGCACTGAATTTAGGCTACTCACAACTGCTGTCTGGGAGTTTCACTCAGTGGGCTAAATTTGTATGATAATTTGCGATTTAAAGTGTGTAGGCCTATTCCACAATTTCTGACCTGATCATGGCAAAGCAGAAAATAAGAACTGCATTATCCAAGATAACGCAACTCCTGATAAACTTTGGTAGGTAGGCTTATAGGAGTCATAGGCGGCACAACGCGTGAGATTCATGTTTGGGGAAGCTAAAATAATGTGTCCTACCATTTCTACCAATCTGCTTCAATTATGATGTTCGTATTCGCATTATCGTGGAACAGTTTAATTTCAATAATAACGTTTCCGTTTCTCAACATCATTGTCACGTGGTTAATAATAAAAATCTTAATTAAAATGGTAAAAATCTCAAAGTTAACACTCAGCTAATGCGAGAGTAGTCCTACCAGCCTCTGCCATTATTGACACATTAATAGGCCTACAAGGTGAGCCAGGCGGCTAAAGAAATGAGCACATGGAACTCAGAGATAGCCTATAGGCACAATTGGACAATTCAGCAGTAGGCCATTGTCAACTAAGTGAAAATACATAAACTTCAAAAATAAAAACTGTAGAAAATATCCTGATGAAAATGCAGGTTCTTTCAATCACATACATCTATCAACTCAGCCTGTCTGCCTCTCTTTACCTGTCTCGACTTGAGCTATGGCTAGTGAAGTGCAACATTGTATCAAATCAATCAACCTGGCCTATCCTGAAGCTCGTTGCTAGCCAGCTTGCAACATTGTATCAACTAGCCTATTCCGGGCCCTCATAGGGAAAAGTGTTCAGGCATTTTTGAAGTTTCTACTGGATATGTGGGATCATCAGAGCATAACATTTTGCTCTTTCACACCGAGGCTTGGTTATTATCGAGGGGGAGTGTTGGAAATGTTTTTTTTCTTTTAAATACTTCGAGGAACTATGCCTATTAGCCTAACATTCGCAATTGATGTTTTTATGTTGACATACTGTATGAGGTGAAGAAAAAATTACTAAACATTTCAGATTATTAGTGGTTGTGAGAAATCAGACATCCACAAATGTGCACTTTCCAACATTTGTGCGCAGCAAGCCTACATTATCGTGCTCAGGTGTGCGCACTACGTCAACATTAACAGGACAGAGAAATAAACCAGACCAGACATATGCTCACATGGAGATGGAGATCTCCTAACATAAGATCATTAAAAAATGTACAAAACTCGTAGGGCTTATACGATGGTATGAAATAAAGCAAAACGTGTTCCTCACAAGTGTAGTAGGTTGTGAACTTTGCAATGTTTCCTCTCCGAGAATGAGAACGGCAGTGGTGGAAAAAGTACCCAATTGTCATACTTTAGTAAAAGTAAAGATACCTTTATAGAAATTGACTCAAGTCAAAGTCTAAGTCACCCAGTAAAATACTACTTAAGTAAAGTCTAAAAGTATTTGGTTTTAAATATACGTAAGTATCAAAAGTAAATGTAATTACTTAACCCTCCTGCTGTGTTCCAGTCGATTTGGACCGATTTACAAGTTTTCTCTCTGAAAAATGTAGTTCACTTCATCTGATTGTCATAAGGTTCCATGACTTTGTCCGCACAGGGCATCTGAACAGAAATACATTTGCATTACATTACATTTTCGGTGTTTTGTTGAACTTTTGTACACCTGTGGTGTACCCCGGTCAAAAATGACGGTTCATTAGACATGAATGGGTGAGACTACACTTAGTGTATAAAATTGAGTTCAGGCACAAGCCCATTCATCAGATGGACACACTTCCTCTCCCAGACCCCCACATGCATGTGTTTGAGCACACACCTCACTCCCCTTCCTGGATTCCATGGCAACCCCCACGGGAACCACACCTGTTGGCATTCTCACAAACAATCGCAACATTGTTTCAATAACATATAGAACTTTTCTCGCAGCTTTGGCATATAAAGCTTTTTTGAGGCCTTGCTCACAATTAATTATGTGGCAGCACAATGACCAAACGATAGGAAGGAAAACTTCTGTTTTGGTCCTGTAGCTTCCATTTCGTAGCAGCTTGAAGCGCACCTGTGCACATGCTCAAGATACTCTTGAGAGCAGTCCTTTCACCACGCTCATCTCAACATCTGCGGTGAGTTTACCATTAAAGATCATTCCTCTGTGGTATAGATAGATAATACATGTCAGACAGACCGCTTTGAAGATGCAAAATGGCCATGCACAAGGCTGTAGTAGGGCAAGAAAGACATTGAAAGGTTAGAAATATATGTGAGGCTCTTGATCATATCTTGATCATGACACTGTTGAGGAGAGTCCTTGTTAAACTTTGACACAAAGTAGTCTGTGATAAATATAGCACAATATGTTTCATCTGACTATTTGTTATAGTAAAAATAATACATACATTATTATTTATTTTCTCAAAAACGAGTTGTATGAGCTCAGGTCAATGAGGCCTACAGGTCATAAATTCAAAACGTGTAATGTTCACAAGAACTTAAGATGATAAAAAGATCTAACAATATTAGGTGATAATATATGTATTATGGATTTATAATCAGCTATAATGAGGCAGTCATTTTGGACAGGGAACACAGAAATCATTAACATGAAACGAACACAACAGGAGGGTGAATAATCAAAAGTAAAAGTACAAGTATAAATCATTCGACACTCCATATATTAAGCAAACCAGACAGCACAATTTTCTTGTTTTTATTTATTTACGGATAGCCAACACTCAGACATAATTTACAAACGAAGCAATTCGTTTGAGTAATGCCAGATCAGAGGCAGTAGGGATGACCAGGGATGTTTTCTTGATAAATGTGTGAATTGGACCATTTTCCTGTCCTGCTAACCATTACGAGTAGTTTTGGGTGTGAGGGTAATTGTATGGATTAAAACGTACATAGTTTATTTGTCATTTTAGTAATGTAGTGGAGTAAAGGTTGTTAAAAATATAAATAGTACAGTGAAGTACATATACCTCAAAAAGCGACTTAAGTACTTCACACGACTGGAGAATGGTACATGTGATTAATACATGCATTAACTTTTGTTAACCAAATGAGGTGATTAACGGTACATTTACTAGGCTACTGGTGACATATGCAACGGAGAATTGATAAAAAAATAAACAATCAAAGGGCAAGCAATACACACAATGATACAATTAATGCAGCAATAATTGGTGGGAGACAGCTGAGCGCATTCTGGAGAGATGCGCCTATATCTTCGCCACCCACCCCTCCCCTTCTTCAGTGTCGGCCTGCAATGCACTTATTGGGAATGCCTATACATGTGGTTTGTAGTTGCATTGGCTTTATAGGCCTGATACCTGACAATGATTTAAGATTAATCATTTTGGCTATTCAAGCTCTGAATATCAGATACAATAGACTAGGTGGTGCGTTTGAAATACATTTGTCAAAATTATCTAATTACTCGTGCTGCGGATTGTTTCAAATTACAAGAGCATAGGCCTATGCCTCGTTGGGAAGTCAGCAAGTCTTGAGTATAATTAGAAATGTTGAGACAAGAAGAATTCACTGTATAGCCTAGGCTTCTATTCTACTTTACGGGATAGGAGGTTGCAATATTTTAGGATAGGATTCTAGGATGGCATATAGGCCAGGACCTGATGCTGCAACCTGGTCTCATTTTCATATTATTCTGCAGGTGAATCCGAGACACTTAATTTAGTATGATATGGTTCGTATGGTATGTATTGATTTGTGGATATCAATCACCCATTTCGTATGATATGTTTTGCAAACTTATATGTTACGAATTCTAGCGAGGTGGCTAGGTTGGTAATGTTAGCTAGCTAGCTAATGTTAGCTAGGCTAGGGGTTTAGGTTAAGTTTAGGAATTAGGTTAAAGGGTTAAGGTTAGGGGAAGGGTTAGTAACATGCTAAGTAGTTGCAAAGTAGCTCAAAAGTAGTAAGTAGTTAAAAAGTTTCTAATTAGCTAAAATGCTAAAGTTGTCCATGATGAAATTTAAACTCGCAACCTTTGGGTTGATAGGTGTTCACGTTATATGCCCACCCATCCACCCAATCCTTTCGTTTTTGCCTGAAGTAACCATCTGTATTATGTAACCATACCAAATCTTACATATCATATTCCTTTGGTGTTCCAGATTTACATTTACTATGCTATGTCTAATCTATGAGACCAGGCTGGACGGTTGATCCCATTGAACTCAAACAGTTGTTTATCTCTCTGATATCTTTGCATTCAGAGATAGACATTGGTTGATGGCTTAGAAAGGCCTCTGATGCTTGAACTCAAAATGTCCCCAGAAGAAACCAAGCAACGAGAACACATCAGGAAGTGACTTTGATTGTGAATCAGCAGTCCTTTTAGGTCTCATAAACTAGACGATGATTGCTCCCTTCCTGATTACAGAGAAAGAGGGAGAAAGAAGCGTTGATCATTGAATCAGAAGATAATTTTCTCCTTCAGAACTGAAGACATTTGGGCTGATAACAAAGCTCTTAACTAGCAGAACAGGAAACAGCCTTTCCGCATTCCATGGGGGCAAAACCTTTTGTGCCCCCAGTCCTTGTGCCACGTAGAGAAGTCCCTGTAAGCAGGCATATACACAGTAGAAGTGAAATGTTAGTTGGCTTGCTTTTGTAGCCATTTCATTTTTTTCCCCCTTGGATTACAGACACAGCAGTTAGTAAGGGAGCAGTCATGGAGAGGAGGGCCCCAAACTACTCCAAATGGGCGGAAAGGCGATCCACTGTGGTTTATGGTAGGTGAGGATTCTTAAATTGCAAAGCTTCCCTCGAAGGTGCATCCATGATGGGACTTGGTTTATGGTGCTTCTTCCTTTTCTGGCTGCCTTCCTCACTCACTCCTCAACATCGCAACAGTGATACTCCACTTGCTTGAGTCAATGAGTCACTTTTTTTCAACCCTGTTTGTGGTTCCTTCTATTATTTATTATTAAATAAAACTTGGTTTAGTACTTTAAATATTTATTTGGACACTACAGCATGTATTGACACCTCACATTTGGCCAGTACATTGTGTGCATTCTCATTTAACCACTATTAAAGGCCCAATGCAGCAGTTTTTAAGTACCTTATTGTAATAGTTTTCTATTAAAATTGTCAAAAATAAACAACAGCATTTTATCAAAAAACTATTCCAGAAGTAAGAATTTAGCTTGGACTGTCTGGGAGTGGTCTGAGTGGATAGGGGAAAATGGAAAAATTGCCATTATTGGCAGAGATGTTTGTAACTCTCTTTGTTATTGGTTCATTAACTAATTTACCACCTGATGATGTCATGAGGCATGCCAAAACCTGCCCCATGACATGCAAAAATCCTGCTGATTAGAAGGTCCTGTGTAGATAGTATTTTCAACCAGCAACTATCAGGATATAACACACTTTTACAGCGTTAATTTCATCAGCTGTTCAACTATATAATACAAAACACAAACTAATTTTAACTGCACTGGGCCTTTAACCAATATTAGGCTAACATTGAATTCAATTGAGTAAAATGCACAAGCAGGCATAGTGGATTAGAGTTGCCTTTTATTTTGCTGGTTTGTGGCAAGTTTGCATGGGATTGACTCAAATTAGTAATAGGACAGGCCAAGAAAAAACAGCTACAAGACCAGATATGATGCAACAAGTATCTGTAGGCCATATCTCATTAAAAACAAATAAGCAGTAAAAAAAAATCCCAGTTCAATTAGAGTCCCAGGCAATATGTAAACTAGCCAATATGCCTACTGTAGCCTACAATCATAGCTAGAATACTTTTATACTTGTAAAAACCATAAGGTGATGTTATGCTTGATTTTATTTTGTTAACCCCACAAGCAATGCGCTCTGCCACATTCGGCTCGTGGAGGATGCTGACTTTGGGCACGGAATACAGCTCATGGGCCCAGTCTCCTGAAAGCCTTCGTCAACGACAGGCAGTGATAAGCGAGAATGCTGAAGAAACGGACAGCATCGACATTGACCCGTCATGGAGAGAGCAGCAGATGGACGTTCCTCAACAGTATGATGCCATCCTGCACCTTGACGAGAGAGCAGCTTCAGGAGGGAGTCGTGGTAGTCATAACATCATTCGTACACACGAAGCCCTCAATAGCACGCCATGGTCCAAGTCTAACAGGTAAAGTTGATAGTTTGATATTTTAAGTAGAAATTCTGCACCAATATTGACATTTAAATGCCTGTGATATTCAATGAAGTTCCCTTTAATATAGACCACATAGAGAATTCAATAAATCAGATTTGTTATATGAATACAGATTTGCTAAAGTGCCAAAATTCAGCATTTTGACATGTCCCTCTGTGACTTCCAGGAACATTTTAACCCAAGTAACCACAACATTTCTCAACGTTTTAACCATCATTGTAAAGCACTAGCTATTTCTGAAGATTGTTTCATGTAATTAGTGATTCATAAACAATTTTAATAATAATAATGTTGATCATTCCGTTCGTTTTAATATGGTGAAACGATTCCTTTTTAAATAATAATAAATAAAAAAAACATTGAACATTAATACTTCAAATCATAGTGTAAAAGCAGTTGAGATAGTTCTACTATTTTTTGGCAATTTTCTAGTGTTTTGTGGTGGAAAACTGAGTGAGTCGAGCATAACACATCAACCTTGATAGACAGGCTAGAAATGTTTAACAAATTCAATTGCCACTCTGTTGCACACTACAAGCTTCCATTTCCCCTGTCACAAGGGGATTTCTGCCTGATTTAAGATGAATCATCCACCCTGTTACAGCTGTCAACCCTGTTAGTTTATTTTCCACTTAATAGGCACTTTAATAGTAATAGTAATAAACGTGTTTTTTATCAAGTTAAACATGAGCTCTTTATGACAAAATGTTAAAATTAGATTAAATAAAGTATTTGCCACCAAGTTAAACATCTCAAAATGAAACGAATTGATAGAACAAGTCGAATGACCCAGTAATGGTATTCTCAGGCTAGGCTAGCGCAATGACCTGAGGAAGATTAACACTTTTGACAACTTTGATATAGAGGCTTTCTTCCCAGTAGCGTTTGTGCAAGGGATATTTGGTCTCTAATATCACTGAAACGGTTACTTATTAATTTGCATTTTCATTCTGTTGCAATACATAATTGCAGCCAACAGAGGGATTAAAACCTTACTCAACTCCTCTAGATATCTACAAATCAAACACAGGCCATGAGTTATTAGGCACTATTACGCACAGGCATTTCTCAAAGTTTCTTTCTATCAACCTAAGAGGCTGTTCTGTTGGATTGATTGCAACATTGAGCTTATACCATACCATCAATAGCTCTCTTACATAGATGAGGTCAATTAAACACATTCAATAAATGTATAGTAGAGGCTGGTGGGAGGAGCTATAGGAGGATGGGCTCATTGGAATGTAATTACTGGAACGGTGTCAAACCTGTGGTTTCCATGTTTGATACCTTTCCATTTATTCCATTACGTCCTCCTATAGCTTCTCCCACCAGTCTGATGTATAGGCTATGAAAACCTGAATTCCAGTGGTCCTTGAGGATAGTAAGTGACAGTGATGCCAAGCCGGCACAGAGGGAGATAAGCTCCTAAACCAGGGGGCATCCAAGCAGCTCAAACAGGGTCTTTGGCTCAGGGGGACAGACCGACCATGGTTGCACAGAAAGACCCGCCAGGCCACTGCCATCCCACCCACAGTCCCTAGTTGGGAAACACAGGACGACTTCCTAGGGAATATCTTCAGCAGTGAGCTGGTGGGGGAGGCTCATCTCCATTCAGTCCTGGAGTGGCTTAGCCGGTCTCCAGATCTCAACCCCATAGAAAATCTTTGGAGGGAGTTGAAAGTCCGTGTTGCCCAGCAACAGCCCCAAAACATCACTGCTCTAGAGGAGATCTGCATGGAGGAATGGGCCAAAATACCAGCAAGTGTGTGAAAACCTTGTGAAGACTTACAGAAAACGTTTGACCTCTGTAATTGCCAACAAAGGGTACATAACAAAGTATTGAGATAAACTTTTGTTATTGACCAAATACTTATTTTTTCCACCATAATATGCAAATAAATTCATTAAAAATCCTACAATGTGATTTTCTGGATTTGTTTTCCTCATTTTGTCTGTCAAGGTTGAAGTGTACCTATGATGAAAATTACAGGCCTCTCATCTTTTTAAGTGGGAGAACTTGCACAATTGGTGGCTGACTAAATACTTTTGCCCCACTGTATGTATATATGTGTCAGAAAAGCTGTAAAAAAACTAAAAATATAGTTGTCCTCCGTAGAGTGGGGGTGGTGGATGGGTTAATAAAAAATAAACATTTATAGCCTAGACCATTTGGGACTCCTTGGCTATTTCACTCATGATAGGTTTTTTTTAACCTTTATTTAACCAGGCAAGTCAGTTAAGAACACATTCTTATTTTCAATGACGGCCTGGGAACAGTGGGTTAACTGCCTGTTTAGGAGCAGAACGACAGATTTGTACCTTGTCAGCTCGGGGGTTTGAACTCGCAACCTTCCGGTTACTAGTCCAACGCTCTAACCACTAGGCTACGCTGCCACCCCTATTGATATGAATATAGCCTCTGCTTGATGGGGTTGTGCAATGCAAATGGCTATAACAAGCCTACATACAGAGTGGAATTCGCTAATACAGCAGTCAAAATGCCTAATATAAGACCTACAGTCCATGCTCCTAAATACTGAAAAAGTGATTAATTAGGTTACATGATCACCACAGCCCCACCGACTATAAAAATAAATTATGCAATTATATAGCCATTAAATAACACACAACAGCATGGCATATTAAGATAGTGGAATAGGCCTAGCCTAAATCTGATTTACTTTCTATTTTGCAGCTCAGGCCGTTATTCTAGACAAGGCTCTTCTCTGTCTTTATTGAATCATTCTCACAATAGTAATTTGCTGAAGGCCCAAGCCTATACCACGTCATCTACTGGTATAACGTCTTTATCGAATGCCGTTCTAAAACAAGCTCTTGACTTTTATTTTGATCATTAAACCAGAAGATGCAAAGCAACTATCATCTGGCTTAGAAGTTGCTTGATTGACTAACTAACTTCGACTAGCTAAGTTTGTTTCATGTCCTTTGCCGATGCCACATTCCTGACAAAAGTTCGTACTTATAAACAAAAGATCTGTATCCGAGTAAAGCGAGACGTAAGTAAGAATTAAACGATTATATTTTGATTCATAGTCGTTTACGTATCTATTTTAACGGTTACTTTTCATGTTTCACGCATGGCTTTTCTTACAATCCTAACAATTTATGTATGGATTTTCTTACGAGTTTAATGATACATACGTTCAAACTTTTGGCAGCTATCTGGCTTATATCTATCGTTTTCCCCCGTTGGCCCTCCAGTTCCCATTTATTTGGGTTAGATGGGGTCCGAGCTGCTTGTTCAGGTTGTGTGCTACCCTTATCTGCTATATGGGCATCGATATCCCATTCATATCCATTCAAATCTGTCTGAGCTGGCACTGCCTCCAGAAACTGTCCATTCATTATGCCGCTGTAAATATGGCTGCAAACTCGGACCAGACAGGGAAATTGAATAGAGGTTCAGGCAGACTGGAGGTGCGATATTGTAACGTTTGAATCACATTGGATGACCTATGGTGACTTATTAGTGCTTTTGAACATAAACAAATAATAAAACAATTTACATATTGCAGCTTAACGGTCATTGACATGGCTGACATCGGGTCCTCGATTCTCTCAGACTGAGAAAATAGTTCCAACATGCGGGCTAGCGTTAGCTTTGCGCCTTCCTCCAGTAACTTTGTGCATAGGCTACATTAGCTAAGAATAGCATTCCTGATCTGATTCTCAGTATCAGCGGAAAAATCTCTCTCTTGCACCCTGCCTAAGGTGAGTGCTAAATTGTTGTACAGTCTCACCTTCCCTTTGTGCAATTTTCTGAAATGTTTGGCAGGCAAATGCTGTGTTAACTTGTGGAATGAAGAAGATGCAATGCTCTGATCGCAGCTCCATAATCCGCATCATCCGGTCCAGAAAAAATAGAGCTCTCCTGCGTTGACAGTTGCACACAATGTGGACCTTTTCTATAATCAGTAGTGCCACAATAGCCTACAAGGGGCACTCTTTTCAGGCCACTTAGATACAACGATTTTCACTTCAAGTAGTGACGTCATACATCAAGGATGCCCACTGGTGTCAAACCCAGTAAACTACATGACAGTATGATTTTATATGTTTAGCGCGTTTAGCCTACCAACAAATCCTAACGTATTATACATGTTTCATGTAGGCTTAATGTTTAATCGAATACATTATAAACACATTAAATATAGGCTCTTGGTGCGTCCTGAGTAAATAATTATTAGAAACTCTGTCACACATCCAGCCAGTCACTCACATCCATCCAGCTCCATCCGCAGAGCGCTCCTGAACTGGTCGAGTACCGATAGGCTAATTTTGGTCACATGCGCTGATAGTTAGGGACCAGTAAATCATTGGATCGGAGTCTACTGAATTGGTCGCGTTGTACAGACAGCGAGCGATCAAGTGAGAATCAGGAGGAAACAACCCCGTAATGGTTCATTGCTATGCTATTGGAATCGATAATTGACACTTGCAGACAAAACATAACTGTTTTGTGTACTTTTCTTTTCTTCTGGAGACTCAAAATACTTTTTCTGGGGTCTTTCAACATTGACAAGATGTCACTACCGAAAAGATACACGTGTGTGTTTCATTTCGGCATTTTTCCTGTCGTGGCTGCATTATCTATTTAGTGGGAGCAGGCTGACATGGATGTGATATGTGGAATGAATTGGAGAATATATCATTCGATAGGTTGAAGTGCATTTGGCACATATTGCGATTGAATGCAAACTTTATTTAATTATATTTCGAATTTCTTTGAGAATGGACAAAAAGGAAAGGATTTACCCAAAGAAAATCGATGTATTTTCTTAAAACACAAGCCATACACTAATGCAAACCTGTGGTCTGGCTAAGTGTGTTTGTTGTAATGCTTCTGCCCTCCATTTCCACTGACACCAGTTTGGATTTTTATTGTTGGATCTGTGCGTTTCCAGAATGGCTCGCTTCGCAGAAGGTCTACCCACCCGCTTTGGAGCTGGAGCAGGTGGAGGAGGCAGAGGTGCGCCCGGCGCAGGCAGAGGGGGCGCCCGGGCTGGTGGTCCTCCAGGCGGCCAAAGGATGTACAAGCAGTCGATGGCTCAGAGAGCCAGGACAATGGCCATATACAACCCTAACCCTGTCAAACAGAACTGCTTCACTGTCAACCGATCCTTGTTCATCTTTCGAGAGGACAATCTCATTAGGAAGTATGCTAAGCGAATAACCGAATGGCCATATCCTTTCCTACCCAAAACCAGGTTACACATTGGTATTTGTATAACGCACATATCCTTATTTGACAAACACGCATTGGTAGATTTTCATTAAGAAACATGACACAGGGAGTGAAGCGCTTTTATTTGATTTCAATATGTCAGATTTTACTGAACATGACAAATGTATGCCCTTTGTTACCATTTCGAAGCTCATCTGTAAGTGTACTCAATCGATTATTACATTATAGGAAGTAAGCCTATTCTGGTGTAAATTATTAGTTCATTAAACCTTTTGCTTAACCTCTGGTACACCTGTCACTCAGTGTTCTGCCTGATTGGACACGAGAAAGGGGATTTTCATCCAATAATAGTGTTAGCATATACAGTTTAATGACTTGGCAAAATGTCCTATACACGGTACGTGTACACACTCACGAATTATGCACAACTGCTTTTTACTTCAAACATATTTGGTTGTGATTCGCAATTGCCAACTACATATTCGCTAGATTCAGTTTTCAGTTACAATTGTAAATGAGCGAGTTTAATCTCTGCAATGTGTATGTATGTTTTTAGTCTCAGCGCTTGCTTCTCTTGGATTATTAGGGTTCGTTTTTTAAGGCACCTGTCTCGTTTGCACATTGCCTGTTTGTTAGCAGTGTCATTTCAACTGTTGCTGTTCACCGATTTGTCCGTTTCCATGGTAAGGTGAGCGCCCAGTGAGTTGGAGACCGCTGGCTCTGATGTTGTAAAACGCCTCGCCTAAAGGGCAGATTCCACCATTAATTTTTCGTATTTGTCCACTCAGTCGAGTAAGGCTCGTTATGGCCTGTTTGCAAGGGCAAAGTGCAGTGTTAGGCTTCTGGCGGGCCCTGGGCACACGATTCTAGGGTGATATGTCGATGGGTCAGTAAAACCTTCCCATTCCTCCCCGACTCGCTATTCCACAAAGGCCTCCCCCCGCGGCGAATGATCAGAAAAAAATTGTAGAATGATTCAACCATAGAAAACGGATTGAAATGGTAACCCAAGCATAGCTCTACAGCCCAGGCTCTTAGCAACCCTGCATGGGCAGAGTATGGTCTATTGTTGTAGTGTGTGGGATTAGCCTACCATCTTTTATTTCTGTCCATGTGTAGCCATGATGTGTGAATTAGGATATCAATTGGACGCCTATTCAGTCAATGTCATTAATTGGTTAACTGAGCTCAATGAGTCAGTGACTTCCTAAAGCTGAATATATGTTCTGCTCTGCTCATCCAAATAGATCAATCTGTTCTGTGGCACCTCAGGTGGGTGGTGGCAGTGAGACCGTTTTAGTGATGCTCATTGTACATAAACACTGTTGAGGCAACTCTCACCAGCCTTTACACAATTTGGGTATTTGCCTATCTTTTAAAAAATCTAGGTTATTCTATGTCAATACAGAGATATTTACCGCTATGGGTTAAGACTAATAAACTTACATGTCGGAGTTAGTATTTTTAATTTTTTTTACCGTGCATGCAATTCTTTGTCATGGCTTGTGTTCCTTAACCTGCACACTCCGTTTGAGTATTTGATCCTGGCCACCATCATCGCCAACTGCATCGTACTGGCCCTGGAGCAGCACCTACCAGCCAATGACAAGACCCCCATGTCAGAACGTCTGGTAAGACACTCCTCACACTGAGTCCCAAATGGATGGGTGTGTACCAAATGGCACCCTATTCCCCATTGTCTTCCGTCAGATGGTGTTGCATTTTAACACGACACGCAGGAGCCAGAGTGGACAATGTAAGGAATAGGATTCCATTTGCGACACAGCCTATGATAACTATACCTTTCTATAACTTTACTTAGTGCTACAATTTATATACTTATTCAGTTTTGTCTTCCGTTTGTTTGCTGTAAAAGTGTGGAATGTTTGTTCTTTTTGCTCATTTTGAGCTTTCCACCACTTGAACTCTGTGATGAGGCAGTCCAGTCAGCCCTAACAACACCTCCCAGAGGGCCCTGAGTCTCAGACACACCTCCAGTACATGGGAGAGCAGCACCCCTTCCTTATTAGTTTCTGGAAGCATGGAGATGTGTGTGTCTCCCCTCCTCCCAGCTATCATTCTGTAAGTCAGTTGAGCCTCACACTGAGCAGGCTTTGATCCCCCCCTTCTCCTCCACAGGCCCCTTGTTCCCCCACCTGCTCACACGCGTAGCTTAAACCCTGTTTGAACTCTGCCAGTTGAGTCATTAAACCAATGCCGTTTAAACTGTAAAAAGCTTAAATGGTATCTTTTCACTTTAAGCTGTGAAAGAATGAAGCCGGAGGGGCTGCCACGTAGCCATTAGAGAAACAGCACCACAATCCTCCAACACAGCATCTTCAGTCAGGACACGCATAGAATAGCATTACATTGTTCAGCACTTAGCTCACAGATCGGTCTTAAGGATGTTTTGACTCCTGGGAGTCTGTATAAAATAGAGGAAAAGGCTTAAAAGGCTCTGCTGCAACAGCTTGGCGAGATAAGGTTAATGACTCCCCTCAAATGTAGTCACCTGCTCCTGTTCTCAATTATCTCTGTAATTGTGATGCAACATCAGCAGTGGCGTAGTGGCACAAGAAAACACAAGGTACTCGACACCTGAGAAACTGATTAGTGTTTGAGAGAGAATATACAACTCCCCTCTTCCTTTCTCCCTCCTTCCCCTCAAGAAGAAACATGGAATACCAGCATCTTTTATGGTCCAGGGTGAATAGATTGAGGTGTGTCTGTTCTGTGGAGCTCATGATAATAGAACATTGTCAACAGGCATGGTTTTACCCTCATGGTCCCCTGTGTTTTCCCCTCTGCCCCTCCAGATGCATTTACTTTAGATGGAGTGTTCATTATTCATGAACATTTGACATCTATACCTTATGTTAACAAATGGTCTACTGTACTACATAATGCTTTTATGGATGGACCCTCCAGCCTAGCCATTATAAACTCAGCGAAAAAATAAATGTCCCCTTGTCAGGACCCTGTCTTTCAAAGATAATTAGTAAAAATCCAAATAACTTCACAGATCTTCATTGTAAAGGGTTTAAACAGTGTTTCCCATGCTTGTTCAATGAACCATAAACAATTAATGAACATGCACCTGTGGAACGGTTGTTAAGACACTAACAGCTTACAGACGGTAGGCAATTAAGGTCACAGTTATGAAAACTTAGGACGCTAAAGAGGCCTTTCTACTGACTCTGAAAAACACCAAAAGAAAGATGCCCAGTGTCCCTGCTCATCTGTGTGAATGTGCCTTAGGCATGCTGCAAGGAGGCATGTGGACTGCAGATGTGGCCAGGGAAATAAATTGCAATGTCTGTACTGTGTGACACCTAAGACAGTGCTACGGGGAGACAGGATGGACAGCTGATGGTCCTCGCAGTGGCAGACCACGTGTAACAACACCTGCACAGGATCGGTACATTCAAACATCACACCTGCGGGACAGATACAGGATGGCAACAACAACTTCCCAATTTACACCAGGAAGGCACAATCCCTCCATCAGTGCTCAGACTGACCGCATTAGGCTGAGAGAGGCTGAACTGAGGGCTTGTAGGCCTGTTGTAAGGCAGGTCCTCACCAGACATCACTGGCAACAGCGTCACCTATGGGCACAAACCCACCGTCGCTGGACCAGACAGGACTAGAAAAAAGTGTTCTTCACTGACGAGTCGTGGTTTTGTCTCATCAGGGGTGATGGTCGGAATCACGTTTATCATCGAAGGAATGAGGCCTGTACTCTGGAGCAGGATCGATTTGGAGGGGGAGGGTCCGTCATGGTCTGGGGCGGTGTGTCACGCATCATCAAACTGAGCCTGTTGTCATTGCAGGCAATCTCAACACTGTGCGTTACAGGGAAGACCTCCTTCCCGCAGGCTCATCCTGACATGGCCCTCCAGCATGACAATGCCACCAGCCATACTGCTCGTTCTGTGCGTGATTTCCTACAAGACAGGAATTACAGTGTTCTACCATGGCCAGCAAAGAGCCCTAATCTCAATCCCATTGAACACGTCTGGGACCTGTTGGATCGGAGGGTGATGGCTAGGGCCATTCCCCCCAGAAATGTCCAGGAACTTACAGGTGCATTGGTGGAAGTGGGGTAACATCTCACAGCAAGAACAGGCAAATCTGGTGCAGTCCATGAGGAGGAGATGCACTGCAATACTTAATGCAGCTGGTGGCCACCACAGATACTGACTTTTGAATTTGACCCCCCCTTTGTTTAGGGACACACTATTCAATTTCTGTTAGTCACATGTCTGTGGAACTTGTTCAGTTTGTCTGTTGAATATTGTTATGTTCATACAAATATTTACACATGTTAAGTTTGCTGAAAATAAATGCAGTTGACAGTGAGAGGACATTTCTTTTTTTGTTGAGTTTATAAGGCTTGGCATAGCATTGTTTTGTCTGCTATCTCTTTTATAGCAGACAGAGATGCATAGATGTCAGTCTTAATGCTCTTCATTAGTGTCTTTCCTTACATTAAAGCTCTGAGAGCCTCAGCCCTGTGTGTTGTCTTCATAGTCAGCGGGAGGCCCAGAATCACTTCACTGGCTGAACAACAAACCAGTTATTTAAAACACTTTAATTTGCCGTACCATTCTGTTACAGTGACGTTAATAAAACATGTCTATTATTTTACTAGTTTGATTGTTGTTAGTTCTTACCGTACAGTTAGTGAAAAGCTCACATACCCTTTAGCCTGTCAAACTCATTTGTGATTATTTGCATTGGCGGTTGAGTTCATAGAGCTGTGGAGAGAGAAAGAGGGAAGTTACTGTAAGGCGTGTAATATCCTCTGCTGGTGCCTCGGGAGTTAAGTGACATGTGATATGTGTCTGATCCAGTACTTCTTTGAACAAGAGCAAGGGTCATCCTATCTGAAAATGTTTTTTGTTGTTAAAGATCTTCATGCCACTCAAATGGTTTAATTGTTTTAATGTTTTGTTAAATATATTTAGCAGGAAGCCAATCACTAATAGCCCTATTGGAGACCAAATAGCTTCATCAACTTATAGCTGTGTAATTTGTAATCATACTCATTTGCTGTCAATTAGTATTATTTGTTAAGAGTAAAATGAGTAAAATAGTAAAAAGTGAGTTAAGAGTAAAAATAGTAAAATGTAAGCTTTTATCTTATGCAGGTGATAACATGTTAGGATGAATGTGTTAATCTCACTGATTGAAAATGGTGTCCAAGATTCCAGTTGGTCTTCTGGTGTAGGCTATGTTTTCACTTCCCCTCTCTCCTTCTCCTCTTTTCATCCATGAAGAGAGGGTTCCATTCCTTGACCCATTCTCCACATGCTAGTAGAAAAGTAAAAGAAACAATCCCCCTTCTCTTTCCCCCTCTCTCTTCTGCCATGCTTCATTTCCCTCTCCCTTGTACTCTGCCTCTCTTCTGCCATGCTTCATTTCCCTCTCCCTTGTACTCTGCCTCTCTTCTGCCATGCTTCATTTCCCTCTCCCTTGTACTCTGCCTCTCTTCTGCCATGCTTAATTTCCCTCTCCCTTGTTCCCTGCCTCTCTTCTGCCATGCTTCATTTCCCTCTCCCTTGTTCCCTGTCTCTCTTCTGCCATGCTTCATTTCCCTCTCCCTTGTACTCTGCCTCTCTTCTGCCATGCTTCATTTCCCTCTCCCTTGTACTCTGCCTCTCTTCTGCCATGCTTCATTTCCCTCTCCCTTGTACTCTGCCTCTCTTCTGCCATGCTTCATTTCCCTCTCCCTTGTTCCCTGCCTCTCTTCTGCCATGCTTCATTTCCCTCTCCCTTGTTCCCTGTCTCTCTTCTGCCATGCTTCATTTCCCTCTCCCTTGTACTCTGCCTCTCTTCTGCCATGCTTCATTTCCCTCTCCCTTGTACTCTGCCTCTCTTCTGCCATGCTTCATTTCCCTCTCCCTTGTTCTCTGCCTCTCTTCTGCCATGCTTCATTTCCCTCTCCCTTGTTCTCTGCCTCTCTTCTGCCATGCTTCATTTCCCTCTCCCTTGTTCTCTGCCTCTCTTCTGCCATGCTTCATTTCCCTCTCCCTTGTACTCTGCCTCTCTTCTGCCATGCTTCATTTCCCTCTCCCTTGTTCCCTGTCTCTCTTCTGCCATGCTTCATTTCCCTCTCCCTTGTTCCCTGTCTCTCTGCAGGATGACACAGAGCCCTACTTTATTGGAATATTCTGTTTCGAGGCTGGCATTAAGATTATCGCCTTGGGCTTTGCATTTCACAAAGGCTCGTACCTCCGCAACGGCTGGAACGTAATGGACTTTGTGGTCGTCCTCACTGGGTGAGTCCTTGGCCTGCCGTGTGTGTGTGTGTGTGTAGATTTGTTCATGTCCATGCTTATTTGTATGCGTTTTATGAATGTGTATGGGGTACATTTCTTAGCGGTGCATTTGCCTGGAATTTGCCTTTTCCATTATTGCGCTATACTTAATAATTAACACTGTTCAACAAAGAATATTAATGCAAAGCAACCGAAAGTGACGTTTAAATAAAAAAAAATACATTGTTATACCAATTTATTGTCTAATATTGCTCATGAAATTTGCTCATGAGTCTTTGTTTTGACTCTCCCTTTATGATGCAAGGGCTCAGTGGAAGCTTGAGGTAATAGGCTAACTCAGCCAAAGGTAAAAATGAGTAGAACTTCAGTGAGACAGCACAGTTTTGGATGGATGCTCTGTGTGCCATAAGTTCAAAGTCTGGTCTCGGCTCTTAGTCCGGCTGTGCTGAGAGAGGTTTTGGCTGGCAAGGTGACACTAGCCAGTCAGAGGACTTTGGAGAGCAGTAATGGCTCGGCCTCTGATTGACTCCAGATGGGTGAGAGGGTAATGCTACTGTAACTATTTGGAGCAGTGATGCGGTACCAACACAGTATAATCACCTCTGAGAAGTGGACCAGCCAGGTCATCAGCTAGAATCACCTCCTCTCAGGGTGTATCATACTCCACTGCTATAGGGAGCCAGGCTCGGGCCTACAAATGCAACACAGTCACTCTGTTACTGCTTCTATTTCTCTGTTACTCTTGCCGGTGGTAAACGTTGCCTTGCTTTGTTCAATTTATGAGTAGCAAGGTATTGTGCCAGCTTGTTATAAGTAGTTTGGATAAGATTTATGGTCTAAATAATGGCCATTCCGGAAAGTCGATAAACAAATGAATCAAGCTGGATACTGAAGCTGGTAAGTAATGAAGAGTGAGAGAGTGGGGAAGGGAGTGAGAGAAACAGTTTGGCTGTTAATGTAGTCTTCGTCTTGTCCCCCTCCCCTACACACACACCTCTCATAAGTCATCAGTAGCGTTATTTTATTTTAGAGCGCATGTACAATGTGAAATATCTTATCTTAGGCAGCCCAGCTGTCTTTATAGCAAAAACAAACAAGCAATGGCATTGAACTACAATGAATAAAAATGTAAAAACATGTTCAGTTTTAGTCCCATGTTTCACGAGCTGAAATACAAGATCCCAGACATTTTCCATGTGCACAAAAAGTAAATTTTTCTACAATGTTGTGCTGCTTGTGCTGGGAACAATAGATTTACACTCTAAAATTTGCAGGAATGTCCACGAGATGTTGCCCGAGAATTGACCATTTCACTACCATAAGCTGCCTCTAACATAATTTTAGAAAATGTAGCAGTACGTCCAACCGGCCTCACAACTGCACACCACGTGTATGTAGATTGTAGGTGAGCGGTTAGCTGGTGTCAACGTTGTAAACAGAGTGCCCCATGGTGGCGGTAGGGTTACGGTATGGGCAGCCATAAGCTACAGACAACGAACACAATTGCATTTTATTGATGGCAATTTGAATGCAGAGATACCATGACAAGATCCTGATTCCCATTGTCATTCATCCTCTGCCATCATCTCATGTTTCAGCATGATAATGCACCGCTCCATTGTGTAAGGATCTGGACACAATTCCTGGAAGCTGAAAATTTCCCAGTTCTTCCATGGCCTGCATACTCACCAGACATGTCACCCATTGTTTGTGACGCTCTGGATCGACGTGTATGACAGCGTGTTCCAGTTCCCGCCAATATCCAGCAACTTCACACAGCCATTAAAGAGGAGTGGGGAAACATTCCATAGCCCACAATCAACAGCATGATCAACTCTATGCGAAGGAGATGTGTTGCGCTGCATGGGGCAAATGGTGGTCTCACCAGATACTGGCTGGTTTTCTGATCCACACCCCTACCTTTTTTTTAAAGGTATTTGTGACCAACAGATGCATATTTGTATTCCCAGTCATGTGAAATCCACAGATTAGGGCCTAAAGAATTTGTTTCAATTTACTGATTTCCTTATGAACTGTACATCTTTTGCATGTTGTGTTTCATTTTTGTTCAGTATACAGCTCTGTAAAAAATGAAGAGACCACTGCAAAATGATCAGTTTCTCTGGTTTTACTATTTATAGGTATGTGTTTGGGTAAAATGAAAATGTGTTTTATTCTTCCTACTGACAACATTTTTCCCAAATTCCGAATAGAAATATTGTCATTTAGAGCATTTATTTGCAGAAAATGCAAACTGGTCAAAATAACAAAAAATATGCAGTGTTGGCAGACCTCGAATAATGCAAAGAAAGTAAGTTCATTTTCATTTTTAAACAACTGTCGTGGAAATTTCCTGTATTTACCAAATCATGAGAGCAAACCACACACAAGACAGAGTTATCATAAAGTCCATCTTTAATTATATGAGCTCCATCACAACCCTGTGACTCTCAGATCAATTCAGTGTCTATAAATGAATTCTCTGAGAGTCCTTACACATTGCAACTGAGATCCTTTATAGCAAAGACACACATAGCCAGACAGCATTGGCCATAATTTATCGTTCAGCTTTGTCTCCTAAACTATGTCCTTTTCTCAAACTCAGAACCATAAAACAAATCCTCATATCAACAGGCATATATCAAATGCCCCCTCCTTGACAAGATCACAGAGACACATTGACTGGCACACAGACATTGTGCAGCCAAGAGATACACGCTTGACCTCTCCCCTCTCTGCGGCCCAAGTCATTTAGTCCTGACAGAGAACAGATGACTGCAACCCGGCCACAGTATTATACAAAAATAAACATTCTGATGAGAAGTAACTTATAAACATATGATGAATATAAAACATATTACCTATGTTACCAACTAATTCTGATTATTCCCCAACACAACACAGTACTAATGTGTAACTTAGGAAGAGTTCAGAAATCAATATTTGGTGGAATAACCCTGATTTTCAATCACAGCTTTCATGCATCTTTGCATGCTCTCCACCAGTCTTTCACATTGATGTTGGGTGACTTTATGCCACTCCTGGCGCAAAAATTCAAGCAGCTCGGCTTTGTTTGATGGCTTGTGACGATCTATCTTCCTCTTGATCACATTCGAGATTTTCAATGGGGTTCAGGTCTGGAGATAGGGCTGGCAATTACAGGGTCTTGAACTGGTGTTCCTCTATCCACACCTTGATTGCCCTGGCTGTGTGGCATGGAGCATTGTCCTGCTGGAAAAACCAATCATCAGAGTTTGGGAACATTGTCAGAGCAGAAGGAAGCTAGTTTTCGTCCAGGACAACCTTGTTCGTAGCTTGATTCATGCGTCCTTCACAAAGGCAAATCTGCCCGATTCCAGCCTTGCTGAAGCACCCCCAGATCATCACCGATCCTCCACTAAATTTCACAGTGGGTGCGAGACACTGTGACTTGTAGGCCTCTCTCATGGGATAAACAAACGTGGTCAATAACACAATAGAAAAATCTGTATACAGTGTGTGCAAATGAAGTAAGGATGAAGAAAATAAATGTTAACTATTTGGTTGTAATATCATCACCTCTTGAAGAGCATAGTCAGACCTATGAATTTCAGAATATTCCATGCAAAGCAATTGCGCACATTTAGCTCTGTCAGTTATACAGCAAGTAACCGCATGCTTTTCATGATCAGTAAACATCAATTGATCATGTCATTTCAGATACATAGGGTAGCCTCACAATATCTCTCAATATTGGCCAACATTTATTGGATATTTAAGCGATATAAAAGTGAACAATACCTGAATGGTTTATGTTAATTTCCCATTTTTTGAGGGTTCTGCCTGTCAAGCAGCAGAAGAGCGCATTTTACATGATACTGTTAGCCGATAATGTTTACTTTGCAAGCTACCAGTAACATGTTGTACAGACCTAAATGTACTTTTTTTTCCCTCCAACCAATGTAGGCCTACCTAGCAAAGTTAGCTAACATGATCCCTTTTCAACATTGTTTGTACATTTTTTATTATGATTGCTGCTGACAGACATATAGGCTACATTGAATGATTGAAGGACCACTTCAAATTGGATAGCTAGCTAATAACAGATCACGTAAATATGGCTAGGTAAAAAGCAAACTTTCAGGGGATAAACTAGATGATTATATCCAAATATTGTTTGATTTGCTTGCTATCTACATAGAGTGGTGATGATAGTAGTCCGACTGACAACTTTACCAGGATGTCAAGCTCTTTCCAAAAGCCTAATCTCTGAAGCAAGCTAAATGATGTTTGATTAGCTAGCTACATGCCAAATGGATAAGGTACCGTCACATATCTGAAATTACATGATCATTGATGCTTACTGATCATAAAAAGCATGCAGTTACTTGCTGTGTAACTCTAAACATGTGCACAATTGTCTTGCATGGAATAATTGGACATTTGTAGGTCTGACTATGCTCTTCAAGAGGTGACTGGGCTGCCAACTTTTGAAGAAAGCTTGGTGAGAGATTTGCTAAGAATGAGAATTGTTCCACTGATAAGAATAAATGCAATGTAACAGATAATAAAATATCCTGAAGACAAGATTACATAAATCTTCCCCTACACCGTAACCAAATGGTTTTATTTATTGCCCCCCCCCCCCCCAGAATAAATCGTACAAACTGTTTCATAGTTTCAAATCAGGACACCCTACCAAAATTCCCTGCTAAAACATACTGTAGATGTGTCTGCTGCCTTGTCGTTGTCACAGCCTAAATGCTAATCACCAAACGAGGCGACTAATGCAAGTGTGGATTAAATCGACTTTAGTACATGCTGTCAAAAGGCTGCATTCTGCGATAGGGATGGGAGTAACCGCAATCTAATTTTGTTGACAAAACAGTGCTACTCAGTCGCAGCCGGCTGCGACAGGGCCTCGAACCAGGATCTCTGGTGGCCCATCAAATTAACATGCTGACTATACAATGGACAAATTTAGATAATTAAATCAGTACTTTTCAATTCATGAGATATGAGGTCAAATGTGTGTTTCATGCCAGTGCATGAGAGTCGGCAGCTTTGATAACAAAATATACTGAACAAAAATATAAACACATGTAAAGTGTTGGGCCTATGTTTCAAATAACATTTTATTTGTCACATGCGTCTAATACAACCTTAGTGAAATGCTTACTTACAAGCACTTAACCAACAATGCTGTTGTAAGAAAAATAAGTTTTTAAGTATAAATTAAGTAAAATTCTTAAATAAAAAAAAATACAAAAGTAACATAATTAAAGCACAGCAGTAAAATAACAATGGTGAGGCTATATACAGGGGGTACTGGTTCTGTACCTAGACTTGGCACTCCGGTACTGCTTGCCATGCGGTAGCAGAGAGAACAGTCTATGACTAGGGCGGCTGGAGTCGCTGACAATTTTTAGGGCTTTCCTCTGGCACCGCTTGGTATAGAGGTCCTGGATGGCAGGAAGCTTGGCCCCAGTGATGTACTGGGCCGTACGCACTACCCTCGGTAGTTCCTTGCAGTCGGAGGTTGAGCAGTTGCCATACCAGGCAGTGATGCAACCAGTCATGCTCTCGATGGTGCAGCTGTAGATATTTTTGAGGATCTGAGCAAATTCTTTTCAGTCTCCTGAGGGGAAATCAGCTTTGTCGTGCCCTCTTCATGACTGTCTTGGTGTGTTTGGACCATGTTAGTTTGTTGTTGATGTGGACACCAAGGAACTTGAAGCTCTCAACCTGCTCCACTACAGCCCTTGCGATGAGAATGGGGGAGTGCTCGGTCCTCCTTTTCCTCTAGTCCACAATCATCTTCATTGTCTTGATCACGCTGAGGGAGAGTTGGTATCCTGGCACCACAAGGCCAGGTCTCTGACCTTCTCCCTATAGGCTGTCTCATCGCTGTCGGTGATCAGGCCTACCACTGCTGTCAACGGCAAACTGAATGACGGCATTGGAGTCATGCCTGGCCATGAAGTCATGAGTGAATAGGGAGTACAGGAGGGGCATTAGCTAAAATAAAAGATTCCAGAAATGTTCCATATACACACACACAGCTTATTTGTCTTATATTGTGCAAAAAAAAAAGTTTAAATCCCTGTTAGTGAAGGTTTTCTCCTTTGCCAAGATTGTGGGTAAAAACTATTTCTGTTTGGCTGGCCCTGGCTCCCGAGTAGATGGGTCTATGCCCCTGCCCAGTTATGTGAAATCCATAAATTAGGGCCTAATATATTTATTTAAATTGACTGCTTTCCTTCTATGAACTGTAATTCAGTAAAATCATAGACATTTTGGCGTTTATTTTTATGTTCAATATAGTTTTAACAATCCCTTTTAAAGTTAACGCAGTTGTGATTGGAGCAGAGCTGGAGCGTGGAGTGGAGCTTGCTCAATTTGACTGGAGAGTAAAGTGAGTTTCCCAAAGGGTGGAGCGCCGTCCTCCCCAATTTCGCATCCAGTAGCGCTCACTTCACGAGCTCAGGGCATGCCCAGGCCAGCATGCATTTGTAGTCTAGTTGTGTGCCGCTATAACCCCTTACTTTAGCTACTGTCATCTAGTATGCAATATATTTTCATGAAGAATCTGATTAAACGCACAGATGAAAAATCAAGGTAACTCGCAAAGATGAGGAGGAGCAAGAGACGCAGTGCGGTGATGTGTCCACAACTAAAGAGTCATTGTGGAATCTGAAAAGACGGGTATCCCGAAAGAACTTGCACATGCTAACAAAAAGGAACGAAGTGGGTAGCTAGCTAAGTGTGTCATTGTAGCAAAGTATTTATAAACAAAAAATCAGATCTCTTAAGTTTCGTTCATTTTCATTCTGTAATCTGTACAATAGGCCATCAGTGATTTTGGCCCAATAGTGCTGGCATATTGCCTCTTTCAATGAGCTTTCCTTTTTTGGTAGGGTTATTTTGCCTAAACTCTTTAGGCCTACCTACAGAAATTGTTTAAATGAATAACTACGCATCCCTGCCCAGGTATTCTCCACTGCTCTCCATGAGCCTGAAGCAAGAGACTCTGGCCAAACTCATGTTTCCAAAAATGTATTCAAAGGCACTGTAATGGAGCCTAAGGCATTTTTCGTTTAATTTGTAATGAATTCTAAGTAAGTCATAACTTATATGTGCAATTTATAGACTATAATGATTTAATAAAACAAAATGTTGTTTGAATGCTGAGCGCTTAATGTCCCTGCCAGCCTAGTGTCACTCGCAAATGCATCACAATTTATTTATTTGCATGCTTTTGCCTAAATAATGATTTTATTTAGGCAACCTGTCTGGCTCCTGACCTATTTAGTGTTCTAATGCTGTTTAACACTACATGTAGCCTATTTGAAATGAGAGCTACTTAGTCACCTTCTCCTGTTGTTTATTAAAATATTTTTAATTCAAATCGTTTGGTTTCAATACTTCAAAAACAAATGGTAGGTCCAGGTAGTCACAAAAATAGATGGGTGTTGATTAAATGGTGAATTTAACTTCTTGGCGCAACCCATCCCGTTAGCGGGATCATTTGTCAACATCCGCTGAATTGCCGACCGCCAAATTCAAATTAAATTACAAAAATATTACATTTTCATGAAATCACAAGCGCAATATAGCAAAACACATCTTAGCTTGTTGTTAATCCACCTGGCGTGTCAGATTTTTAAAAAGCTCTGCAGAAAAAGCTATCCAAGTGTTTATGTTAGGACATCTCTCTCAGCAGACAAAATATTACAAACTGCTAGCAGCAAAGTAGATTTGTCACGAAAGTCAGAAAAGCAATACAATTAATTTGCACTCACGAGACTCCGAGTTAAACAATGAATGTTCCCTTTGTTCCATAAAGATGATTTTATATCCAAAATACCTCCATTTGGTTGGCACGTTTTGTTCAGAAATCCACAGGCTCGAGCGGTCACGACGGGGCAGACAAAAATTCCAAATAGTATCCGTCAAGTTCGTAGAAACATGTCATATGTTTTTTATAATCAATCCTCAGGTTGTTTTAACAATAAATAATTGATAATATTTCAACCGGACCATAGCTTTTTCAATAGGAGAGAGAGAAAATGTCTGCTCCAAGCTGTTGCGCATGCAAAACTCTGCTGGCACCCAGCCATCCACTGACACGATGTGATCCTTCTCTCTCATTTTTCAGAATAAAAGCCTGAAACTATGTCTAAAGACTGTTCACACCATGTGGAAGCCATAGGAAAATGAATCTGGTTGATATCCCTTTAAATGGAGGGAAGGCATGCAATGGAACAGGGAGATTTGTTTCTCTTAGGCACTTCCTTGTTGGATTTTCCTCAGGTTTTCGCCTGCAATATCAGTTCTGTTATACTCACAGACAATATTTTGACCGTTTTGGAAGTTTTAGAGTGTTTTCTATCCTAATCTGACAATTATATGCATATTCTAGATTCTGGGCCTGAGAAATAGGCAGTTTCATTTGGGTACGTTTTTCATCCGAACATCGAAATACTGCTCCCTACACTCAACAGGTTAATGAATGCACCGCTCCATGAGCGGGATTTCTGCCTTCACAGCTTTGCTCACATACTCTTGTCCACCAGCAGGCAAATCAAATGCTCTACACCTTATTGTGACGATTTATTGAAAACGATCTTTCAAATACTGTTATTCATTATAACGCAGACTGGGAGGGGTTATCCATTTCTATCTAGTAATTTTAGAATCACCCAAGTTTGGTAGCCTATGCTGTTGGATGCAACACTAAACATATAACATTTTCATGAAATCACAAGCGCAATATAGCAAAACACATCTTAGCTTGTTGTTAATCCACCTGGCGTGTCAGATTTTTAAAAAGCTCTGCAGAAAAAGCTATCCAAGTGTTTATGTTAGGACATCTCTCTCAGCAGACAAAATATTACAAACTGCTAGCAGCAAAGTAGATTGGTCACGAAAGTCAGAAAAGCAATACAGTTAAATTGAGTCAGATATTTCATTATTCAAACACTGTATCCAATCAGATTTTAATGTAAAAATGTTGTCTGACCTTATACCAAACGCTTCTCCCGCAGACCTTTTTATGAGAATGCTCAGGTGAATGTTTGATGACAGTGATAGATACATTGCAACCACCAGATAAACAACCATTTGTTGCAAAACCCTTACGCACCACTGCATTTCGCTACACTCGCATTAACATCTGCTAACCATGTGTATGTGACAAATAAAATTTGATTTGATTTGCACTTTGTATACCAGGGTTGGCTGGCCTTCTATAGTCACTCGTAGGCTCAGTCACTGGTATACTTTTATTTACAAAGCCATTTTGGGTTTACTACCTTTTTATTTGTGCATTTTTATTGTTCAGAAATGTGGTGGGTACTCTCTTCGTTCGCTGGACTTTATCCTGCTAACTGTTCCAAATATCTGAACTGAATTTGGTAAACGGGCTTTTATGTACTCTGCGCCATCGTCTTGGAACACCTTACAAATAACTTTTAAACTGGAAGAACTTGTCCCGATTTGGTGTTTTTAAATCACTGATGAAGGATTTTGAGGCTGATTCCCTGACCTGTCAATGTTTTTAATTTGCTGTTTTATACTCTTGTGAATTCAATGGTTTTTACTAGATTACTTGTAGTTTTTCATGTTGTCTGTCTGTAATTTTTTTGTAATGACTTGGTGCTGCCTATCTTGGCCAGGGCGCTCTTGAAAAAGAGATTTTAATCTCAATGAGCCCTTCCTGGTTAAATAAAGGTAAAATAAAAACTGACCTGGAGCCAAAACAGCCAACCACAACTGTGGACCTGAGAGTATCCATGACATGTTGAAGAACGGGTATTTTCTTGCTTTTCTTGCTTTAAACCTCCTCATGCCTTTTGCACACATTGTATATAGACCCCCCCTTTGTTTTCTACTGTGTTATTGACTTGTTAATTGTTTACTCCATGTGTAACTCTTTGTTGTATGCTCACACTGCTATGCTTTATCTTGGCCAGGTCGCAGTTGCAAATGAGAACTTGTTCTCAACTAGCCTACCTGGTTAAATAAAGGTGAAATATATATATATATTTTTTGTCATTTAACAGACGCTCTTAACCAGAGCGACTCACAGGAGCAATTAGGGTTAAGTGCCTTACTCAAGGGCACATCAACAGATTTTTCACCTAGTCTGCTCAGGGATTCAAACCATCAACCTTTCGGTAACTGGCCCAATGCTTTTGACCGATAGGCTACCTGCTGCCCAGTGTGTTACCGCCCGTCAAATTCACGGGTTCCATTCAATTTTAACTCAGTAACCACATTTTCAGAGAGGAGTACAAATCTTCTGGCGCTGCAATATTGGATGTTGTGTTCGTTGTATTATTATTCATTTAACTAGCTACACAGGAACATCTGATTACTTAATTTAGAAACCTGGTTCACCGTTTTGATTGAAAAGGCCCCTTGGTCTATTGAATTTATAACAGAGTAATTAATCAGTTACAGTATGTGCTGAAGCACGGTGAAAAGGAGGAGAGCTGCTTCCCATTTTCTTAGCCCATGCATTTGATTGATGGCCAGCTTTTAATCACAGGAGAGTTATGTGAGATGTGTATGTGTTGACTGAGAGATCTATAATCGGCTGTGTTTTGTTTCCCTCCGAGAGCTTGCCAGGTCTGTGCTCCACCGTGCTCCTGTGGTTAGAGCGCCAGCCCCTCTCATTGTTCATGCTTGTAGACATCCAGGCATCACTTTTATTGATCAAGGCCTCAGTTGGCCTTGTAAAGCCCTTAGCAACAGCATGGCAACCACAATCAAATGTTCTGGCGGTGAGGTCAAAGACTTCACTCTCTGCTAACTGTAAACTACATGCAGACAAAACATTGGCAGTAGTGTTGTTTGTCATCTGCGTTTGGGCTTGATGATCAAGTCGGACCTCTAAGTGTTATGGATATGAGATGGCCATTGCTGACTTCAAAGTACTGCTTTCAATCCTTCACCCTTTCATGTGCCTTTTTCATGTAATATGGTCGGACCAACAATCGTGGGCTTCAAAGTGGCAGAAGAGGGAAGCGTGCTTGGGTCAGTCCTGTCTGTTTCAGTCCCTTTGAACCTTTGCCAAACTGCTACTGTATGTCTGGTACTTGTGTAACTGTTTTGCTCTCACAAAGCTCTACAGGTGATGTGTGCTTGAGATTATATGTGTGTGTGGTTTGATTTGACTATCCTTGTGGGTACCAGAAGTCGTCACACGGATAGTAAAACAAGGAGAATTCAGACAAGTGGAGACATTTCGCCGGTCCCCACAAGGAAAAAAAGCTATTTTTAGGCTTAGGGGTTATGTTTACTTTTAGTGTTAGGGGTTAGAGAAAATAGGATTTTGAATGGGAATACATTTTTGGGTCGCCGCAAGGATAGTAAAACAAATGTGTGTGTGTGTGTCATCTGTATGTTGCCAGACCTTGGGGCTCTGCTGAATAAGACATGATAGTATGAATGAACCATATGGTGTCGTTTGGAATGGGCGTGCTGCGCTGTCACTGCCTGATGCAAAGTGACACTAAAACGACAGTCTCCGTGTCACCCCTCCTGGTCAGTGCATCAAAATCCCATTTGAAATGTACAGATAGGAGCCTTATTTACACACCCACTCACATCTCTATCACTACACCTCCCTTCCTGTTTCCTGTTTCTATCTTGATCTTGTCTTTTTTCATCCTTAAGAGAGGTAGTATTCTTTCACTTTGTTTATTAATTGTGTAGTACTTAGACACCTTGTCAGTACTGATGGAGTATCTGATATGTTTTTCTACCAGGTTCTCCATAGTGTAGTATGTCAAAAACCTTCCGGAGTTTTTTCACCACTTGGGAAAATATTGTAATACTAGCCTCTAATATTATGTATCTGACGCTGCTGATTTGAAGTCACTTGGAGGTGATTCAGTATGCTATTTAGAGAATGCTAATAGGGGTCTCAGTGATGCAAATGCTAAATGATAGCTAGGAAAACAAACCCACGTCTCGCTTCCCTGTTTCTGTTAGTCCATTAGGGTTAGTCCATAAGATTAATATTGATTATGGGATATGTTTCGTATTGCATCAAACAACAACATTGACGAATACGCTGATTCGGTGAGTGAGTTCATTAGAACGTGCGTTGAAGATGTCGTTCCCATAGCAACGATTAAAACATTCCCAAACCAGAAACCGTGGATTGATGGCAGCATTCGCGTGAAACTGAAAGCGTGAACCACTGCTTTTAATCAGGGCAAGGTGACCGGAAACATGACCGAATACAAACAGTGTAGCTATTCCCTCCGCAAGGCAATCAAACAAGCTAAGCGTCAGTATAGAGACAAAGTAGAATCGCAATTCAACGGCTCAGACACGAGGTATCTGGCAGGGTCTACAGTCAATCATGGATTACAAAAAGAAAACCAGCCCCGTCACGGACCAGGATGTCTTGCTCCCAGGCAGACTAAATCACTTTTTTGCCCGCTTTGAGGACAATACAGTGCCACAATACAGTGCCACTGACACGGCCCGCAACCAAAACATGCAGACTCTCCTTCACTGCAGCCGACGTGAGGAAAACATTTAAACGTGTCAACCCTCGCAAGGCTGCAGGCCCAGACGGCATCCCCAGCCGCGCCCTCAGAGCATGCGCAGACCAGCTGGCTGGTGTGTTTACTGACATATTCAATCAATCCCATTCCCAGTCTGCTGTTCCCACATGCTTCAAGAGGGCCACCATTGTTCCTGTTCCCAAGAAAGCTAAGGTAACTGAGCTAAACGACTACCGCCCCGTAGCACTCACTTCCGTCATCATGAAGTGCTTTGAGAGACTAGTCAAGGACCATATCACCTCCACCCTACCTGACACCCTAGACCCACTCCAATTTGCTTACTGCCCAAATAGGTCCACAGACGATGCAATCTCAACCACACTGCACACTGCCCTAACCCATCTGGACAAGAGGAATACCTATGTGAGAATGCTGTTCATCGACTACAGCTCAGCATTTAACACCATAGTGCCCTCCAAGCTCGTCATCAAGCTCGAGATCCTGGGTCTCGACCCCGCCTGTGCAACTGGGTACTGGACTTCCTGACGGGCCGCCCCCAGGTGGTGAGGGTAGGCAACAACATCTCCACCCCGCTGATCCTCAACACTGGGGCCCCACAAGGGTGCGTTCTGAGCTCTCTCCTGTACTCCCTGTTCACCCACGACTGCGTGGCCACGCACGCCTCCAACTCAATCATCAAGTTTGCGGACGACACTACAGTGGTAGGCTTGATTACCAACAACGACGAGACGGCCTACAGGGAGGAGGTGAGGGCCCTCGGAGTGTGGTGTCAGGAAAATAACCTCACACTCAACGTCAACAAAACCAAGGAGATGATTGTGGACTTCAGGAAACAGCAGAGGGAACACACCCCTATCCACATCGATGGAACAGTAGTGGAGAGGGTAGTACGTTTTAAGTTCCTCGGCGTACACATCACGGACAAACTGAATTGGTCCACCCACACAGACAGCATCGTGAAGAAGGTGCAGCAGCGCCTCTTCAACCTCAGGAGGCTGAAGAAATTCGGCTTGTCACCAAAAACACTCACAAACTTCTACAGATGCACAATCGAGAGCATCCTGTCGGGCTGTATCACCGCCTGTTACGGCAACTGCTCCGCCCACAACCGTAAGGCTCTCCAGAGGGTAGTGAGGTCTGCACAACGCATCACCGGGGGCAAACTACCTGCCCTCCAGGACACCTACACCACCCGATGTCACAGGAAGGCCATAAAGATCATCAAGGACAACAACCACCTGAGCCACTGCCTGTTCACCCCGCTATCATCCAGAAGGCGAGGTCAGTACAGGTGCATCAAAGCTGGGACCGAGAGACTGAAAAACAGCTTCTATCTCAAGGCCATCAGACTGTTAAACAGCCACCACTAACATTGAGTGGCTGCTGCCAACACACTGACTCAACTCCAGCCACTTTAATATTGGGAATTGATGGGAAATGATGTAAAATATATCACTAGCCACTTTAAACAATGCTACCTAATATAATGTTTACATACCCTGCATTATTCATCTCATATGTATACTGTACTCTAATATCACCTACTGCATCTTTATGTAATACATGTATTACTAGCCACTTTAACTATGCCACTTTGTTTACATACTCATCTCATATGTATATACTGTACTCAATACCATTTACTGTATCTTGCCTATGCCGCTCTGTACCATCACTCATTCATATATCTTTATGTACATATTCTTTATCCCCTTACACTTGTGTCTATAAGGTAGTAGTTTTGGAATTGTTAGCTAGATTACTTGTTGGTTATTACTGCATTGTCGGAACTAGAAGCACAAGCATTTCGCTACACTTGCATTAACATCTGCTAACCATGTGTATGTGACAAATACAATTTGATTTGATTAGATTAGGACTTGGTTGCCCTATATTTGACTGCAGGAATTCACCTTTCAAACATGCCGGAAAGCATGATCAAATTTGATGCGAGTTGAATATTGAAACACTGACCAAGGTTGTTCCCGAAACGCGTCTGTTTGACCTCAGCTGCCTCATAAGAACATTCAGGAAGTCCTTTTCCAGTTAAATATTTCCCACATCCACAAAGAGTAGGATATCTGTGATAAGAACTATGTTCCTTATAGTTTGGCTTTTTCTCACATTGATGTGATTTCCCTCTACCTGCTGACTGCAGTATGCCTAGGGCTGTTGCGGTGACCAGTCACCGTGACTGTGGCGGTGACTGGTCACGAGTCATGATGGCAGTCAAATTCCATGCGACCGTTTAGTCACTGTAATTAGGCTTCTCCAAGCTCTGATGCTGCTGATGGTCATTAGTAGCCTATCAAACTTGCTAATTGCCTGGTAGTCAGCACTCCATTGTCCCTCTAATCACTCTGACATCAATGCAAATGTCTTTGAAAATCTATTTCAAATACTTCATGAGGGCAACATTTCTACAGCCTATGCAATTTTGGGAGAAAACAGTGATGGCTGCTAATAAAAAGATGAGGATCGCATCAGCTTTCTGTAGGCTAGGCCTACTATATTTATTTCTCAACTTTCCTAATATTAAGCACATTTCTTATATTTACAACAGGAGAATAATCTACCTGGCTGGCATGTAAATGAACCACGGGGAAAAGCGTTCTCCATTCCCCATTTAAGTGCATAGATAACAGGTTTTCCCGCTGCCCCGTTTTCGACACCGGTGCATTCTAAATGTCCATTCTAAATCACAAACAAATGTCACACATATATTATTTGGTATATGTAAAGACAAGATTGAATGAAGAATAGTCTGGGTGATAATATTAGCCTATCAATTATATATTATAACTTGTGATTGATGACCAGCATAAGAAACAATGCCTTTTTTGACGACTTTTTCTAATCATAGTCGTGCACCTCTTGTAGCCTAACCTATATGTTTTAAAAGGTTTGTATCATAACTAAAGTGGCAAAATGAACTTCTTAAAATGAAGTACATTAATCTGCTTTAGATTTGGTGTAGTGCCTAACTGGCATAAGCAGCAAGTGAGTTTCAAGTTTGGGGAAGATAATTTTCACCATAAAAATGCACCTTTTATAATAAAAGCATGACATGCATAATTGCATTTGTGGTCACTTTTGATAATGGCGTTTTCCCTTTAATGGAACATTCCACTTATAGCGGAATTGGGGCGGCAGGGTAGCCTAGTGGTTAGAGCATTGGACTAGTAACAGAAAGGTTGCAAGTTCAAATCCCCGAGCTGACAAGGTACAAAATCTGTCGTTCTGCCCCTGAACAGGCAGTTAACCCACTGTTCCTAGGCCGTCATTGAAAATAAGAATTTGTTCTTAACTGACTTGCCTAGTAAAATAACTGTAAATAAAAATAAAATAGCCTACTACCATGTGCGCATTGCTGCGCTTATGTGAAGAAATGACCTCAGTGTATCAACATTTTAAGCAACGTACCTTTTTTTTGACGCTAGTGGTTGTATTAATTTGATCTATAGCATCCCACAATTGTCCCAGACTGTTTGGATTTTTTTATTTCTCGCACAGAATACGATAGGTTGACTTTGGTACTATGGGGGATAGTAGATTGACATAGGCTAGTGCTTTTGCCTACTCATCTTGTTGGCTGGCGAAAAGTAAACGTGGAACGTTCTTTCAATATCTTCAATATGCACCTTGGAATTGGATAAGGATGCAGTTGTTTCCCGGATGTGTCAGTCTTCGCTTGTATGTAGCCTGTGAGAAAGACCCGATCACATGACCGAGGCATGTGAGTGAGAGACGCTTCGGCACTCCGGGCTGCAAAAGGCATGGATTTTTTAGGGTGCATTATGGCCATGAAGGGGATGCCCCTGTGAAATTCGAGGCATTATCAAGTGCTTGTCAAATTGTAAATGAGAGACTATTGGAGTGTGTGCAGCCTGCGCAAACAACTAAGCGGAGCTCATGCCTTTCAAGCAACTTCTTTCAAATCATCATTAGTCTCATCATGCAGCCTTACAATGTATTAAACATCAAAACATATAGCCCAACTAAAGTGGCATTAACTCTAAATGAAGTATATAGGAGTACCTCATTTCTTTGTTAACCGCTCAACACAGAATAGCTGCATGTGCGCACTCCCTCAAATCATTTGGAGAAAATATTTGTTTTATTCTGCTTTGTTCAATTATATTCTTCATACTATAAAATAATGCCACGGAATGATAAGCAAATCTTGTCTCTTAAATGAACCAGTGTAGCCCATTGCCATTTGGCCTAGACACATCAGGACCTAGCATAAGGACAACTCAAGAGTATGCTATTATTATAAACTACATTTCCTGAATATCTTGCTTCTTTAGAACTGTCTAAAATAAATTATGGATTTGTGAAGGTGTAGCCTATATTACATGGATTTATTATTAGGCATACATAGGGCTGTGGCGGTCAATTACCGTTAGACCGACAGTTATTTGGATGACAATCACCGGCTGATGAAATGTTGTGATCGCCACAGCCCTATGTATGCTTAGACATGGGCAGGGGTCTGAGCTGGGTTGGTTAGCTGTTGACTGTGGGACTCTCATGCCTGTCTGCCTGGTACAGCCAGTCTTCAGAAGGCTTAGTGTTTTTTGCTGAAGTGGTTTGTAAATGCTAGTGCGGAATGCCGTTCCCCACATTGTAACAGACTGATACCAGCTCCTCTCCCTGTCAGCTGGCCAATGTGCTCCAGGGGATCTACACATCTCTTTCTCTTTTGTTTTTCTTACTCATCTCTTTCTCTCATCTCCCTATTTTTTTCTGTCTTACACACACGTGTTGACACTTACACACATTCTCATTCTGTTTCTGCTCAGTCGTCTTTCCGCTGTTCATTTCACCTCCCTCATATCAATTTTAATTAATTAAATGACATCTTTGTCACCTGAAGGATACATTTCTATGACTGTTGCTTCCAGAGTAGTGCCGTCAGAGTTACAGGAGAAGAGCACTGCTAAACGGTGACACTGTGAAATTTCCCCGTGCTCTCAGCACCTCATCAAATCTCAGGCATCCTATAAAAAGCACAGGCTTGTAAATAGGGCTGTAAAATGAAATGTGTTTTACATCGTCAGCATTTTAAACAGGACAGATTTAGGTCATTGATATGGAAATAAAGGTTGTGTTGGTTGTTATAATAAATAAACCCAAATATGAGCATCTTGTACACTGCATTTTATATCCAGTGTCTCACCTAGGGCTGTGGCGGTCATGACATTTTGTCAGCCGGTGATTGTCAAGCGAATAACTTGCATTTAGTATCTCCTGGCTTCTACGCATAGCCTGAAAGCCACTGATGCAGAGCTTTGGAACATCTACATTTTTAAAAGTCTAATAAATCCATTTAATATAGCCTACACCATCCAGTTATTTTAGGCAGGTCTAAAAAAACATGATGTGAAGAAAATGTAGTCTATTTGGGCATACTCTAAGTTGTCCTTATGTTAGGTCCTGATCTGGCTAAGCCAAATGGCTGTGGGCTACACTAGTTCATTAAGCAGACAACATTTGCTTAGAATTCCGTGGCATTATTTTATATAATTTCATAGTATGAAGAATACAACTGAACATAGCTGAATAAAATATATAATTTCTCAATGATTTGAGGGAGTGTGCACACACAGCTATTCTGTGTTGAGCAGTTAACAAACATATCCTGCTATATGCTTCATTTAGTGTTATTTATGCAACTTTAATTGTAATCAAAATGTTGGGCTATATGTTTGGATTTTTAATACATTCTAAGGCTGCATTAAGCGACTCAAATTATGATTTGAAAAAAAGTCACATGAAAGGCATGAGCTCTGCTTTATTTTTTTGCACATTCTACACACCATCAGTCTCTCATTCACAATTTGACAAGCACTTGATAATGCCTCAAATTTCACAGCAGCATCCCTTTTTTGTGGATGTAATGCCCCCTTAAGAAATCCATGCCTTAGCTGCCAGTGTTGTGCCCTTGGGCTGAATATAATAATTATAATTCCCTTCTCCTGGCTGCGTGCTCCAAAGCACCTCTCACTCACATGGCTCTCTCAGATATCTCAATTCTTAATATCCAATGTCCGTCACGTGATCAGGTCCTTCTCAGTCTACAAGTGAAGACCGATAAATTGGGGACGCAAATGAGTCCTTATAGAATTCAAAGGCGCATATTGAAGATGTTGGAAGAACTGTCCACATTTACTGCACTGCCTATGTATGCCAGTTAGGCTCAACACCAGTTGTAAACCAGATTAATGTGCTCAATTTTAAGAAGTTAATTTGGCCACTTTAGTTGTGATACAAACCTTATTAAAACATATAGGCCTATGGGTTAGTCTGCATGATGCAGTTTGTTTTCATTTACAATTGACCAGTATCATGCACCTGTCTTGAAACCGGGACACTTTTCCCATGGTTAATTGGCCAGGTAGGCTAGGTAGGATATACTCCTGTTGTAAAGAGAAGCAATGTGCTTAATATTAGGGATGTTGAGAAATAAATATAATAGGCCTAGCCTATAGAAGAAAGCTGATGGGATCCTATATAAGAGGCCATCAAAATTCTGTTTTCTCACGCAGTTGCATAGCCTATAGAAATGTTGCGCAACGAGCTCATGGGCTCTCATGAAGTGTTTTGATTAGATTTTTGATTACATTTGCATTGACGTCAGAGTGATTAGAGGGACAATGGAGTGCTGAGTACCAGGCATTTAGCAAGTTTGGTAGGCTACTAATGATCAGCCAGCAGCATCAGCTCTTGGAGAAGCCTAGTTACCGTGACTAAACGGTTACGTGGAATTTGACTGCAGTCATGACTCATGACCGCCTGTGTGGAGGGAATACAGTCACCGTAACAGCCCTAAACTCACCTACATTTTTGGTAATAATGATCACATAGCAGCTAGAGACTGAACTCCTGAAATAATAAAGTGTTATGTTTTATGCTAGTGCTGTACTTATTTTGGCAAGGCCTCTGACCATATCCACTGCGAGAGCTTGTTTTACTCTCCATCATCCGGCTATATGGGGAGTTTCCTCCACTTCTACCATGTTGTTTTTAGTCAAGGGACTTGCATCAAAGTGGACAGGTTGTATTAGTTAAGACTGTCTCCCTGTTCTATTTGCACCTCCCCAGGTGTGTGTGTGTCCTACTGTCTGACAGCAGTGATTCATCTGGGGCCCTCCAGCCTGTGGCTGGGGTTTATTTGTTCACAATATCATCCGGACATTTTTATTTATTAATTTTTTTACCTTTTATTTTACTAGGCAAGTCAGTTAAGAACAAATTGTTATTTTCAATGACGGCCTAGGAACAGTGGGTTAACTGCCTGTTCAGGGGCAGAACGACAGATTTGTACCTTGTCAGCTCGGGGATTCAAACTTGCAACCTTTCGGTTACTAGTCCAACGCTCCAACGCTCTAACCACTAGGCTACCCTGAAAACAAAGCAGAGCACACATGCCCAGACTCACGTGGCACAATCCTGAAAATTAGATCCGAGCATGGAAAAAGGTCCTTTCATCACTTGGAATTTCCTCCAAGCCAACCAAAACTCCATGACCTGGTGTCCCTGCAGGACAAGTTTACAGGTTGTTGAAACATGTCCGACTGGGCACATGGGCACATGTCAATTCAACGTTCCCTCTGGTTTTAATGTAATTTTATTGAAATTATGTGAAGACAATGTTGATTCAACCTGTGTGTGCCCAGGTGGGTTGTTTCTAGTTGTCACCCAATGTTTCGAGTTTGCGTTGCCTTATGTAAGGAAGCATGTTGTTTTACCTCACACACACACACACACCACACACATGCCTGCATGGACACACATACATCCATCATTTGTTTTCTGTTGTATTTGTGCTGTTGCCTGTGTCTTCTGTCTGTTTTTGTCTTATTTTAATGTATTTTTAAGCCCCAGTACCCTTTGCCTCTTGCCTGTCCGTCATTGTAAATAAGAATGTGTTCTTAATTGACTTGCCTGGTTAAATAAAGGTTAAATAAGTACACACTCAATCTTTTGGTAGGCTACTAATGATCGGCGGCAGTGTAGCCTAGTGGTTAGAGCATTGGACTAGTAACCGAAAGGTTGCAAGTTCAAATCCCCGAGCTGACAAGGTACAAATCTGTCGTTCTGCCCTTGAACAGGCAGTTAACTCACTGTTCCTAGGCCGTCATTGAAAATAAGAATTTGTTCTTAACTGACTTGCCTAGTAAAATAAAGGTTAAAATAAAAAAAAATCTTAATGAATGACTGAACACATAATGTGACTGTGTCCGAAATGGCACCCTATTCCCTATTTAGTGCACTACATTTGACCAGGGCCCATAGGGAAATAGGGTGTCATTTCAGACGCAGCCCACCTCTGTCGGTTACTGTGTAACCTAAAAGAAGAGGCCCTTTTATCTGATGAACTGGTTACCGTTCAGCTGCACAGCAACAATATCTGCTGGCATACCAATCAACACCAGCTGCAGGTGGGTCTTTGTTCCTGCCCACATCTTTCCCTCCTCACTGTGAGTTCCTGCAACTACTGAGATCATTTAGTTTAGCGGAGTCAAATGACACGTTCTTGGTTTCAAGTACATCATCATTTTGAATGTCATTGTGTTTGTCTTGATTTTCCATTGGTTAGATCCTGGGATTTATCTAATTTTTTTGTTTTATTTTATTTGTTTTTACCTTTTATTTAACTAGGCAAATCAGTTAAGAACTAATTCTTTACGATGACGGCCAAACCCGGATGACGCTGGGCCAATTGTACGCCGCCCAGGGTGTCTGTAGTGACACCTCTAGCACTGAAATGCAGTGCCTTAGATCAGATCAAATCAAATGTATTTATATAGCCCTTCTTAGATCAGCTGATATCTCAAAGTGTTGTACAGAAACCCAGCCTAAAACCCCAAACAGCAAGCAATGCCGGTGTAGAAGCACGGTGGCTAGGAAAAACTACCTAGAAAGGCCAAAACCCAGGAATAAACCTAGAGAGGAACCAGGCTATGACGGGTGGCCAGTCCTCTTCTGGCTGTGCCAGGTGGAGATTATAACAGAACATGGCCAAGATGTTCAAATGTTCATAAATGACCAGCATGGTCAAATAATAATAATCACCGTAGTTGTCGAGGGTGCAAAAGGTCAGCACCTCTACCGCTCCTGCTGTCTCTAGAGAGTTAGAGGTCTGGGACAGGTAGCACGTCCGGTGAACAGGTCAGGATTCCATAGCCGCAGGCAGAACAGTTGAAACTGGAGCAGCAGCACCGCCAGGTGGACTGGGGACAGCAAGGAGTCACCATGCCAGGTAGTCCTGAGGCATGGTCCTAGGGCTCAGGTCCTCTGAGAGAGAGAGAAAGAAAGAGAGAATTAGAGAGAGCATACTTAAATTCACACAGGACACCGGATAAGACAGGAGATATAATACTCCAGATATAACAGACCGACCCCAGCCCCCCGACACAAACTACTGCAGCATAAATACTGGAGGCTGAGACAGGAGGGGTCCAGAGACACTGTGGCCCAGTCCGACAATACCCCTGGACAGGGCCAAACAGGCAGGATATAACCCCACCCACTTTGCCAAAGCACAGCCCCCACACCACTAGAGGGATATCGTCAACCACCAACTTACAATCCTGAGACAAGGCCGAGTATAGCCCACAAAGATCTCCGCCACGGCACAACCCAAGGCGGGGTGCCAACCCAGACAGGAAGATCATGTCAGTGACTCAACCCACTCAAGTGACGCACCCCTCCTAGGGATGGCATGGAAGAGCACCAGTAAGCCAGTGACTCAGCCCCTGTAATAGGGTTAGAGGCAGAGAATCCCAGTGGAGAGAGGGGAACTGGCCAGGCAGAGACAGCAAGGGCAGTTCGTTGCTCCAGAGCCTTTCCATTCAACTTCACACTCCTGGGCCAGACTACACTCAATCATAGGACCTACTGAAGAGATGAGTCTATAGTAAAGACTTAAACGGTTGAGACCGAGTCTGCGTCTCTCACATGGGTAGGCAAACCATTCCATAAAAATTTTGTTCTATAGGTTAAAGTCCTGCCTCCAGCTGTTTGCTTAGAAATGATAAGGACAATTAGGAGGCCTGCGTCTTGTGACCGTAGTGTACGTGTTGGTATGTATGGCAGGACCAAATCGGAAAGATGGGTAGGAGCAAGCCCATGTAATGCTTTGTAGGTTATCAGTAAAACCTCAAAATCAGCCCTTGCCTTAACAGGAAGCCAGTGTTGGGAGGCTAGCACTGGAGTAATATGATCAAATTATTTGGGTCTGGTCTAGCAGCCGTATTTAGCACCAACTGAAGTTTATTTAGTGCTTTATCTGGGTAGCCGGAAAGTAGAGCATTGCAGTAGTCTAACCTTGAAGTAAAAGAAGCATGGATACATTTTTCTGCATCATTTTTGGACTGAAAATGTCAGATTTTTGCAGTGTTACGTAGGTGGATTTTTTTTTTCTTGAAACAGACTTGATATGTTCATAAAAATAGAGATCATGGTCCAGAGTAACGCCGAGGTCCTTCACAGTTTTATTTGAGACAATTGTACAACCATCAAGATTAATTGTCAGATTCAACAGAAGATCTCTTTGTTTCTTGGGACCGAGAACAAGCATCTCTGTTTTGTCCAAGTTTAGAAGTAGAACGTTTGCAGCCATCCACTTCCTTATGTCTGAAAGACAGGCTTCCAGCGAGGGCAATTTTGGGGCTTCACCATGTTTCATTGAAATGTACAGCTGTGTGTCATCGGCATAGCAGTGAATGTTAACATTATGTTTTCAAATGACATTCCCAAGAGGTAAAATATATAGCGAAAATAATAGTGGTCCTAAAATGGAACCTTGAGGACCACCGAAATTTACAGTTGATTTGTCAGAGGACAAACCATTCACAGAGACAAACTGATATCTTTCCGACAGATAAGATCTAAACCAGGCCAGAACTTGTCTGCGTAGACCAATTTGGGTTTCCAATCTCTCCAAAAGAATGTGGTGATCGATGGTATCAAAAGCAGCAATAAGGTCTAGGAGCACGAGGTCTGATGCTATTAAAATGTCATTTGCCACCTTCACAAGCGCAGTCTCAGTGCTAGGATGGGGTCTAAAAGTAGACTGAAGCATTTCGTATACATTGTTTGTCTTCAGGAAGGCAGTGAGTTGCTGCACAACAGATTTTTCTAAAATGTTTGAGAGGAATGGGAGATTCGATATAGGCCGATTAGTTTTTCATATTTTCTGGGTCAAGGTTTAGCTTTTTCAAGAGAGGCTTTATTACTGCCACTTTTAGTGAGATTGGTACACATCAGGTGGATAGAGAGCCGTTTATTATGTTCCACATAGGAGGGCCAAGCACAGGAAGCAGCTCTTTCAGTAGTTTAGTTGGAATAGGGTCCAGTATGCAGCTCGAAGGTTTAGAAGCCATTATTATTTTCATCATTGTGTCAAGAGATATATTATTAAAACACTTGATCCTAGATCCTGGCATAGTTGTGCAGACTGAGGACAACTGAGCTTTGGAGGAATACTCCGATTTGCTTTCTAATGATTGATCTTTTCCTCAAAGAAGTTCAGGGATTTATTACTGCTGAAGAGAAAGCCATCCTCTCTTGGAGAATGCTGCTTTTTAGTTAGCTTTGCGACTATCTTATTTTCTCAATTTTGTTGGAAAAACAGGATGATCGAGCAGCAGTGAGAGCTCTTCGATACTGCACGGTACTGTCTTTCCAAGCTAGTCGGAAGACTTCCAGTTTGGTGTGGCGCCATTTCCTTTCCAATTTTCTGTATACCAGGGAGCTAGTTTCTTATGACAAATGTTTTTAGTTTTTAGGGGTGCAACTGCATCTAGTGTATTGCGCAAGATTAAATTGAGTTCCTCAGTTAGGTGGTTAACTGAGTTTTGTCCTCTGACGTCCTGGCAGAGGGAGTCTGGAAGGGCATCAAGGAATCTTTGGGTTGTCTGAGAATTTATAGCACGACTTTTGATGCTCCTTGGTTGGAGTCTGAGCAGATTATTTGTTGCGATTGCAAACATAATAAAATGGTGGTCCGATAGTCCAGTATTATGAGGAAAATGAGGATCCATAATATCCATAATATTTATTCCATGGGACAAAACTAGGTCCAGTGTATGACTGTGGCAGTGAGTAGGTCCGGAGACATGTTGAACAAAACCCATTGAGTCGATGATGGCTCTGAAAGCCTTTTGGAGTGGGTCTGTGGACTTTTCCATGTGATTATTAAAGTCAGCAAAAATTTTAATATTATCTGCTATGACTACAAGATCCGATAGGAACTCAGTGAGGAACGCTGTATATGGCCCAGGAGGCCTGTAAACAGTAGCTATAAAAAGTGATTTAGTAGGCTGCATAGAGGAAAACATCAGTTTTTTTTTTGTAAATTGAAATTTGCTATCGTAAATGTCAGCAACACCTCCGCCTTTGCGGGATGCACGGGGGATATGGTCACTAGTGTAATCAGGAGGTGAGGCCTCATTTAACACAGTACATTTATCAGGCTGAAACCATGTTTCAGTCAGACCAATCACATCAAGATCATGATCAGTGATTCGTTCATTGATTATAACTGCCTTGGAAGTGGGGGATCTAACATTAAGTAGCCCTATTTTGAGATGTGAGGTATCACAATCTCTTTCAATAATGGCAGGAATGGAGGAGGTCTTTATTCTAGTGAGATTGCTAAGGCGAACACTGCCATGTTTCGCATTTGCCCAACCTAGGTCGAGGCACAGACGCGGTCTCAATGGGAATAGCTGAGCTGCTAGTGGCAGACTCCACTAAGCTGGCAGGCTGGCTAACAGCCTGCTGCCTGCCCTGCACCTTATTTCATTGTGGAGCTAGGGGAGTTAGAGCCCTGTCTATGTTCATAGATAAGATGAGAGCACCCCTCCAGCTAGGATGGAGTCCGTCACTCCTCAGCAGGCTAGGCTTGGTCCTGTTTGTGGGTGAGTCCCAGAAAGAGGGCCAATTATCTACTAATTCTATCTTTTGGGAGGGGTAGAAAACAGTTTTCAACCAGTGATTGAGTTGTGAGACTCTGCTGTAGAGCTCATCACTCCCCCTAACTGGGAGGGGGCCAGAGACAATTACTTGATGCTGACACATCTTTCTTGCTGATTTACACGCTGAAGCTATGTTGCGCTTGGTGACCTCTGACTGTTTCATCCTAACATCGTTGGTGCCGACATGGATAACAATATCCCTATACTCCCTACACTCACCAGTTTTAGCTTTAGCCAGAACCATCTTCAGATTAGCCTTAATGTAGGTAGCCCTGCCCCTGGTAAACAGTGTATGATCGCTGGATGATTCGTTTTAAGTCTAATACTGCGGTTAATGGAGTCGCCAATGACTAGGGGGTTCAATTTGTCAGAGCTAATGGTGGGAGGCTTCGGCATCTCAGACCCCGTAACGGGAGGAGTAGAGGCCAGAGAAGGCTCGGCCTCTGACTCCGACTTGCTGCTTAATGGGGAGAACCGGTTGAAAGTTTCTGTCGGCTGAATGAGCTACACTGGTTGAGCATTCCTACAGCATTTCCCTGCGCCACTCAGGAACCAAAACACGTGACAGGTCAGCTGACCCTGTTGTACCAGAAAGTGTAGCTGGTTCAGAGAAATGCAAGTTGTACCAGTTCTGGTCTTTTCCTTTGGCTTTTCCTGCTCGTTCAATGACTGTTGCTGTGTGTTTCTCTGTCCATGTATTTAAGTTTGTCCAGCTTCATATTGGAACAACCATGTTGTCTTAATACGTGGCTATTGTTGAACATTTCCTCAGTTGAACGCTCAACAGTATTACCTGTGGTATGGTTGAAGGTCTCTGCTCCATTTCCTGTTTCAGTGTCTATATCATTGGATGCGACATCTGGTAGATTTGTCTCTTAATGTGTCATTTTTGTCATTTTCATTAGGAGGTTGATTCTCAGCAACAGCCCCTCCATCTTGTTGATCATTTACTTTCCTCAATCTTGAGTGATGCACCTTGACAATGGTGCCTCCGTGCCTCAAATATCACCACACCATCTTGGCCAATGACTACTCCCAGTCCTTTTCCACTCTTGACAGTCAACTCGTTTGTAGTACACTTTGTTACCAGTCTCGTATTTCTCATCGGTGGGTCGAAGCTGGTTACGCAGAGCCCTGCGAATTCTCTTTGAATACTCTGCTTCAGTGAAGGTTTTCTCGCTGCATGTAGTGCTTAAAGGTGCTGTCCCACCCATTCAATCACACTGGTCCCTTCTAGTGCTGGTGGCTTGTCAACCAGTACAGAGGGAAGATTAGGGTTCTGCCCGAACACTAGTTGGTATGGGCTGTAGCCATGAACATTATGCTTTTTTTTTTTGCCAACAAAGCCCAATTCAGGGCTGTTTTCCAGTCACATCCATTGTCTTTCTTCACTTTCAGCATCTCCTGTGAGTGTTTGATTATGTCTCTCCAGAAGTCCATTGCTCCATGGACTATATGTAGCAGTTGTCTTTACTTCCATGTTGAATTTGTCAGCCATTTCTCTTATTTCATTATTATTAAATTCTCCTCCATTGTCACTACAAATTCTGGGGCGGGACATGCACACTTATCCAGGAATGAATGAAGTGCTTGATGATTTCACTGGGTTTCTTTGTTTTCACAATGCTTCCAGCACTAAAGTGTGTGAAGTGGTTGACTATGTGAAGGTACCACACACTTGGTCCTAGCTCATGTAGATCTACAGCCAATGTTTCATTGTACTTGGAAGCCAGTGGCAAACCAACAGCTGGTCTGGGATTAAGTTTGCTGTATTTCTGACATGTCTCACAACTGTTAACTATCTGCTGTAGAATGGAAATATTCTCATCATTATTCCCAGAACTGCTGAGTCATTTCTGAAGTCTGTCAACTGTAGCATGTCCAAACTGTTTGAAGTTGTAACAATACTTTGTGTTTTTCCTTTGTGTTCATGTTCTCTGTGACTGTCAGAATCTCCATGTGCTCTGTATGCATCAGAATTATTACATGGACTCTGTGTGATGTCTTTGTCTAAAATGTTTACACAATAGTGGCCTGAGGTAGTAAGTTCAAACGTCAATGTTTTTTTAAACATCACTGCCTTGTCATTTTTTTATGTCTAATACAGCCCCTGCCTTCTTGAGGGAAGCTTTGCTTAATAGTACGGGGATACCTGTAGGGACCACTTCTGTTTCAATGTAACACTTAGTCTGACACATTTTTGCTGGTATCTTGACTCTCTTGGTAGAATGGACGATTCTCCCATCTCCAAATTTGAAAGCTCAGTTGCTTGGTGTGTCAATCATATTTAGTTTTTCTTTCATATTTAGTTAAATGACATAGCTATCAAGCCATTTTGCACCACACACACTGTGCACATGCCATATCAATCACAGCAGATCCTAAGGATTCAACTATAAAGATCTCAATATCAGAAACAGATTTGTTTGAAAACAGTGTAAAGTTACACTGCTCTCTCCGTGTTTTACATTTTCCTCTCTTAGTTTAACTTGTTCATTTTTATGAGGACAGTCTTTAACCCAATTGTAAGTGCTTTGACGAATAGCACATTTTGATCTCCTTCCATACCTGTCCAGTGGATTTGTGCCGTTTATCGTTGAAGGAATGAGCGTTACACAGAGGCCTGTACTCTGGACGGGATCAATTTGGAGGTGGAGGGTCCATCATGGTCTGGTGCGGTGTGTCACAGCATCATCGGACTGAGCTTGTTATCATTGCAGGCAATCTCAACGCTGTGTGTTACAGGGAAGACATCCTCCTCCCTCATGTGGTACCCTTCCTGCAGGCTCATCCTGACATGACCCTCCAGCATGACAATGCCACCAGCCATACTGCTCGTTCTGTGCATGATTTCCTGCAAGACAGGAATGTCAGAGTTCTGCCATGGCCAGCGAAGAGCCTGAATCTCAATCCCATTGAGCACGTCTGGGATCTGTTGGATCGTAGGGTGAGGGTTAGGGCCATTCCCCCCCAGAAATGTCCAGGAACTTGCAGGTGCCTTGGTGGAGGAGTGGGGTACTGGGGTACTATCTCCTGATATCTCTCTGGAAGGAAACCCTTACTCTAATTTCGTCTACCTTGTTGTCAAGAGACTGGACATTGGCGAGTAGTATACTCTGAAGCGGTGGGCGGTGTGCACGCCTACGGAGCCTGACCAGGAGGCTGCTCCGTCTGCCACTTCTGCGGCGTCGGCTTCAGGAATTAGATCCACTGTCCTGGCTGGTGGTCCAAGGATCCAGTTTGGGAAAGTAGTATTCCTGGTCATAAAGTTGGTAAATTGACATTTATCCAATAGTTATCTTTTATCCAATAGTTCTCCCCGGTTGTATTTTAATAACACTCAAGATTTTCTGGGGTAACAATGTAAGAAATAATACATAAAAAAGGTTTCCTAAGGACTCGAAGCGAGGCGACCATCTCTGTTGGCGCCATCCTGCAACTTGAACGCTAACACTGCATTCAGGAGAACCATGTCGTACTTGTGCATCCTGTTTTACCTCTGTCCGAAATCAATTATGTAGTCCGTCATTGCAACCAAAATGTCTCGTAGGCACGGTCTCTCTTCTTTAAGACACACAGAATCAAGTGCTCTGATTTTAAGTTCCCATACCATCATCCTTGTTCAAATCCTCCAGGGATATTTCCTGTGCTGTATCTCTCGCTCTTCCCTCGAGTGATAAAGCATGCACTGGTGGTGGTATTATCTCATCCAGATTAGTAACCCGTGTCTCGACTGATAATGCCACCACAAGTGCATGCTTTATCTCATCCAGATTAGTAACCCGTGTCTCGAGTGATAATAACACCACAAGTGCATGCTTTATCTCATCCAGATTAGTAACCCGTGTCTCGAGTGATAATACCACCACAAGTGCATGCTTTATCTCATCCAGATTAGTAACCCGTGTCTCGAGTGATAATACCACCACAAGTGCGTGCTTTATCTCATCCAGATTAGTAACCCGTGTCCAGATTCCAAGTTATTTTTTCCTATTTTCATACGACCTCTGGTCGTCGAACCGAGGTGGCACATTGGTAGGAATACATGATTGCAATTGTTCTCAGGCCAGGTCCATCACCAGTGAGACTAACGCGCAGGCGTACTAATGAGAGTGATAGCACCTTTAATAATATAGGGATACTTAAAACATGAACTTAGCACACACTTCTTTGGCACCTGTGTGAGAGCAGGCGTAGCACTGGGGAAACAAAGGAAGGGGTGGACCATGAGGTGCCACGTATGAGGTACCACCTCCCATCCATCACTCATCCCTGGCCAGCTGTCGTGCCAACTGAACACTTTTTCTCACACACATCACATTTTATTTGTCACATGCCAAACTCAACTGGTGTAGATGTGACTTTGAAATGCTTGCTTATGAGCCATTCTCAACGATGCAGTTTATAAATAAAATACACTAGAATGGAACTATATACCAGATCAGTGTGCAGAGGTACTTAGTATTTGAGGTAGATACTATATGTACATAAAGGCAGGGTAAAGTCACTCGGCATTTAGGATAGATAATAACAACAGTAAAACAAAGAACGGAGTAGCAGCAGCAAATTATGAGTTAAAATGTGTGTGTGTGTGCACACCAAGTTGAAGTTGTACGTTTACATAAACTTAGGTTGGAGTCATTAACTACTTTTTCAACCACTCCACAAACTTCTTGTTAACAAACTATAGTTTTGGCAAGTGGGTTAGGACATTTACTTTGTGCATGACAAGTAATTATTCCAACAATTGTTTACAGACAGATTATTTCACTTTATAATTCTCTGTATCACAATTCCAGCGGGTCAGAAGTTTACATACACAAAAAAATAATTCCAGAAAATAATTTCATGGCTTTAGAAGCTTCTGATAATTTGAGTCAATTGGAGGTGTACCTGTGGATGTATTTCAAGGCCTACCTTCAAACTCAGTGCCTCTTTGCTTGACATCATGGGAAAATCAAAAGAAATCAGCCAAGACCTCAGAAAATAAATTGTAGACCTCCACAAGTCTGGTTCATCATTGGGAGCAATTTCCAAATGCCTGAAGGTACCATGTTCATCTGTACAATCAATAGTACACAAGTATAAACACCATGGGACCATGCAGCTGTCATACCGCTCAGGAAGGAGTTCTGTCTCCTAGAGATGAAAGTATTTTGGTGCGAAAAGTGCAAATCAATCCCAGAACAACAGCAAAGGACCTTGTGAAGATGCTGGAGGAAAGAGGTACAAAAGTATCTATATCCACAGTAAAATGTGTCCTGTATCAACATGACCTGAAAGGCCGCTCAGCAAGGAAGAAGCCACTGCTTCAAAACTGCCATAAAAAAGCCAGACTACGGTTTGCAACTGCACATGGGGACAAAGATCGTACTGTCATGACGTGGCCCCTTTTGTGTATAGCTAGTGGCTTCCCCCTCATTTTGAGCCTGTAATCGAACCCACAAATGCTGACGCTGTAGATTCTCAGCTAGTCTAAAGAAGGCCAGTTTTATTGCTTCTTTAATCAGAACAACAGTTTTCAGCTGTGCTAACATAATTGCAAAAGGATTTTCTAATGATCAGTTAGCTTTTTTTAAATGATAAACTTGGATTAGCTAACACAACGTGACATTGGAACACAGGAGTGATGGTTGCTGATAATGGGCCTCTGTACGCCTATGTAGATATTCCATTAAAAATCTGCCGTTTCCAGCTACAATCTTCAATTACAACATTAATGTCTACACTGTATTTCTGATCAAGTTTATGTTATTTTAATCAATGAAAAATGTGCTTTTATTTTCAAAAACAATAATATTTCTAAGTGATCCCAAACGTTTGAATGGTTGTGTGTGTGTGTGTGTCTAGGGAGTGTGCGTAAAGGGGCAGTGCAAGAAATAGTCAGGGCAGATAGTTAGGTTACCATTAATTGATTATTTAGCAGTCTGTATCTTCAGCAGTCTTATGGCTTGGGTGTAGAAGCTGTCTCGAGCATGTTGGTCCGAGAGCCGATGCCCCTGTTCCGTTTGCCGGACGGTAGCAGAGTGAACAGTCTATGGCGTGGGTGGTTGGAGTCTTTGACAATTTTTTGGGCCTTCCTCTGACACCTCCTGATATAGAAGTCTTGGATGGCAGGGAGCTCGGCACCGATGATGGACTGGGCTGTCCATACCACACTCTGTACCGCTTTGTGGTCAAAGGTGGTGCATAAATTTGCCATACCAAGCAGTGATGCATCCAGTCAAGATGGTGTAGCGGTTGAACTTTGAGGATCCGAGGACCCATGCAAAATCTTTGCAGCCTCCAGAGGGGGAAGAGGCTCGGTCGTGCCCTCTTCACGACTGTGCGGGTGTGTGTGGACCATGTTAGGTGCCTTCGTGCCTATGTGACCATGCACAGGTCTCTATGGTGTGGTGTCAGTGTTAGAAAAAAACCGATTGAGATTAAGAGACTATTGGTTCCTTTTATGTGAACCCTTAACAACATAAACAATGTCTTGTTCAGAACTTTATCTACTCGAGTTGCATCAAGTAGAAATCAATGGTCTGGATGGTTTAGACTGACTCACTGCATGAGAGTGGTGGGTGTATTGGTTTCGAGGGATTCTTCCATCCCCTGACAATCATGATGACATACAGTATATGTATATGCCACTTTCCTGTTGGAGGGGTCAAGAGTTACGCCACCTGCTGTAGCAGTGGCACCAACCCCAGGCAGATGTTAATAGCTTGTGAATCAGTGCACTTCTTCAGTTCAGAGCTTTCTGCACACACCACACACACACACACCATATCTGTGTGGTTTTGCTGGCAGTAGTGCATTCATGCATTGTTGAGTGGTGGTTGTTAATTTTCCTGTGAGCAGATGAACTAGAGAAAGCCACAGCTGACGTCTCTTCACACATAGCTTTTTTATTTTTTTACAGCAGCGATTACCCAGGTCGCCTAATGACCACATTTCCTAAAATTAAATTAAATTCTGCCACCCATCACAGTTGAGCAAATTAAAATATGACCTTTGATGTAATGATTACAGTGATTGTAAGGATGCGTCTCATCATTATTGATATATCTGAACCTGAGATCTGCTTTGTCATCTGATGGTTATGTCACTTTTGGTGGAGGCAGAGGTTTGTGCTGAGAGAGAGGAGACTGTAAGAGAGAGGGAATAAAGCAAGAAGTGGTGACATTAGCGTCATCTCTCTTTTCTGTAGTAGCCTGCGGGGTGGCCATCTCCCTTGGATAGGTTCAGCTTTTGGCTGGGCCACTCCCTTCACATGGTCATGACTTTCTCTGTGTCTCTGTAGTGGTAAAACGACTCCTCTGAAGTGGGATTGGGTTGAATTTGTGCACATCTGTCTGTGTTGGAAATTGAGATTTAGAAGGTCCTACCTGTATGCCAACAAGCTTGATGGAAAGATCATTGGCTATTATGATTTGACGAAAAGCTGTCAATCAGTCTGCCTAAGGAGCCTGGAGCCAAGATGGAGTCCTCCCACCCTTCCCCTGATGGCAGCCTTGTGCAGCCAATCCCAGACTGACAGCAGTGTATGTACGGAGGAAGTGTTTGAAAAGGTCCTCTCTGAGCCAGGAAGTCTCATCACTGCATTAGAACTCTTAACAGACTGTTTTGGCCAGGGAACTGTGATGATTCGTCAGGCTTTTGACAGAGACCTGAATGTGGAAATGCTGCTTATCATTCATGGCTGCCCACTGCTAACGTCTCTTCACCCATCATAACATCTTGGCTCCAAGCTGCAAACAAATAGAATCCATAAGAAGGCCTGTCAAGGAAGGTTTGCCAAAGGATCGGCCAAATGATCAGGTTGGCTTTAAGGTCAAGGCACATAGGGCCCTGGCTACTTGCTCATCTCAGTCTGCTCTCAAGATCGAGATATAGTGTATTTGTGTTGTTTCTGTGTACCCAAAATGTCTGCAATAAAATGTCTCCCTCAAACCCCACCCACTGTTTCTGTTGTCCAAATACATCTGAACATAGATGGTACCATAGCACTCTCATAACGTGTCCCTCAAGACTTACGAATGTGGAGGAAGTGAAACCACCGACCGTGTGAATAATGAATGATGCAACCATCTCCTATTGGTGTACGCCAGCCAGCCTCCTCTTCATTCTCCCTGAGTGCTCCTCCAAGGGTGTAGGTCAACAAAATATAACCCACATCACATGGCTGTGTTGTAATGGGCTGTTGACTAGCAGTATTGGTTCTCTACAGCTCCTTTTAAAGCCTGTAAAAGGGAGAAAAATTGCTTTTTGCGACTTGTCCATTCTCCCAAACAGCAGTGTAATGGAGGGGATGGTTGTAGAGAAAGCTTTGTGTCTGCCTCCCTTCAGTTCCATAGAACAGAGGGTGAGTGAGGGGAGAGTTTGCTTCGTGCGTTTAGAGAATATCCTTCCTCCTCCAGTTCCCCTTTTGTCTCATTACATCTACCAGGAGGCTGGCTCGCTCGGTGCTGAAGAGCTCGCCTCCTATCGTCTCGTCTCGCTTTAGTGTAGAAACGCTCTGTTTGTTCACTCAGCGCCGCTCTGTATTTGCCCTTTTTCTGTGGCATATCTGACAGAGAAAGCGAGAGGGAGCATAACTTGTATACAGAGAGGAGGGGTAGAGTAAGACGGTAAGGTAAACGTGTCACAGAGCGCAAGAGAAGGAGGGAGAAAGTGAGAGACTGTGGATGAGGCAATTAAGCTCAAGGTAAGTATGAGCAAGACAAAGAGGGGCTGTGGGGGCGAGGGGAGGATCCAGCCGTCCAACCCTGTGGTCAGTGCATGCATCTGTCTGTGTTTGCTTGATATGCTCATGAGATATTGATCCCTAGCAGTGGAGACTATTGATACGGTCAGCCCCTTCCATACGGTCAGTATGGTGTTTTTCAGCTATTAAATGGATCATCATCCAAGTCTTAAACATGATCTAAAAAACACAAATTAAACTAAATACAGTCTCTTAACCAAACACCTCGATTGAAATAACGTGTTGCTATCTGACATTTAACCAATCCACTATAAGTCAATATTGACTAGAGCCTTTAGCGGGAGGGGGATGAGTTGCAGAGATTGTCTGCCTTGGGATCAGCGAAGCGTTATCTCCTTGTTAGTGACACACCATCCCACTAAATGGCCAGTCCACAATCTAGGCCAGCCAAACAAGGCTGTTATCATTCTGAGATGTGCCGCTCTGATCGATCACTGGACCCTTGTTTGTCCTTCACAACTCACTGCCCTGGCTGGATTGCTCTTCTGGAAAACTCTCCCCTCACTGCAGGAATAACACATGAGCACGCATGCATAGATTTTACACATGAATGCTCATATTCCTTTACAGGCAATCCACTTATGAATAGAGTGTCTAGAGAAATATACACGCACACAAGTGCCAGTTATTGTCTGAAACTGAACCCCAGGCAGTCAGTGTCCAGAGCAGAGAAAGAGGATGCTCTTTGGGACGCAGGCAGAGAGCAAGAAGATTGAGACGGCCTTTAGATGAACTGTCTGGCGCTCACGCACCGGAGGGCATCTCAGGAGAGCCAGTCTAATCCAAGGGTGTGAATGGAAACAGGAGCAGAGCGGCTGACCCATTTGAGACCCTGCCTCCACTGCCTGCCCTTCGCCACTAGGCGCTGCCTGCCATTCACCACACTGTGTGTCTGTGTGTGCACGTACGTGATGATGATTAAGGAGCGTTTAGTTATGTTGGTGTGCTTTCTTCAAGAAAACATGAATTTGTGATAATATACACTTTTTATTTATGTCTTGCTTTTCAACCTTGTTGAAAGCCAAATAAATAATTAAGTATGAGCACCCATCTATACTGAACAAAAATATAAACGCAACAATTAACGTTTTTACTGAGTTACAGTTCATATAAGGAAATAAGTCAAATGAAATAAATTAATTAGTCCCTGCGTATGGAGCATTTCTGGGATTTATTTATTTTCAGCTCATGAAACATGGGACCAACACTTTACATGTTGCTTTTATATTTTTGTGCAGTGAGTATTTCATTGCCCCTTGTGGTGGTGATATTTGGTTATGTTCAACCATGTTTTCCCCCTGCTTTCCTCCCTGTCTTTCCCTTCCTCTTGCCCTCTTTCTGGGATTGCAACATTTTGGGGGAATAGCACCCGAAACACCGAGGAGCCTTTTAGTCGCCATGGCAATTGATTTACTACTGTATATCCGTTCTGCATAAAAAAGTGAGGGACAGGGAAAAAGACCAGGGCTGAATCAAATGTACCGGTAACTGCCAAAATAAAGGAAACATTTGAGTAAGTGAGAGATGCAAATTATATCGAAACCAGGTGGTTCCTGAGTAAATCCGAAGCAATCGACATCCCATCATGCTTAGGGTAATGTAAAAAAATGATGGACAGGGCCAGTTGCCCGTTGTTCTGGCTACCATGCCAATGCCCCCAACCACAGGTCACTGAATGGTTTGATGAGAATGAAAACAATGTAAACCATATGCCATGGAAGTCTGTTACCAGATCTCAACCCAATTGAACAATTATGGGAGATTCTGGAGTGGCCCCTGAGATGCTGTTTTCCAGCACATCAAATTTTATTGGTCACAGATGCATGTTTAGCAGATGTTATTGTGGGTGTAGTGAAATGCTTGTGTTTACATCTCCACAGTGCAACAATTTCACAACAATACACACATCTAAAGTAATAGAATTAAGAATATATACAGTGGGGCAAAAAAGTATTTAGTCAGCCACCAATTGTGCAAAAGTTCTCCCACTTAAAAAGATGAGGCCTGTAATTTTCATCATAGGTACACTGCAACTATGACAGATAAAATGTGGAAAAAAATCCAGAAAATCACATTGTAGGATTTTTTATGAATTTATTTGCAAATTATGGTGGAAAATAAGTATTTGGTCACCTACAAACAAGCAAGATTTCTGTCTCTCACAGACCTGTAATTTCTTCTTTAAGAGGCTCCTCTGTCCACTCGTTACCTGTATTAATGGCACCTGTTCAAACAGTCACACTCCAAACTCCACTATGGCCAAGACCAAAGAGCTGTCAAAGAACACCAGAAACAAAATTGTAGACCTGCACCAGGCTGGGAAGACTGAATCTGCAATAGGTAAGCAGCTTGGTTTGAAGAAATCAACTGTGGAAGCAATTATTAGGAAATGGAAGACATACAAGACCACTGATAATCTCCCTCGATCTGGGGCTCAACGCAAGATCTCACCCGTGGGGTCAAAAGGATCACAAGAACGATGAGCAAAAATCCCAGAACCACACGGGGGGACCTAGTGAATGATCTGCAGAGAGCTGGGACCAAAGTAACAAAGCCTACCATCAGTAACACACTACGTCTCCAGGGACTCAAATCCTGCAGTGCCAGACGTGTCCCCCTGCTTAAGCCAGTACATGTCCAGGCCCGTCTGAAGTTTGCTAGAGAGCATTTGGATGATCCAGAAGAAGATTGGGAGAATGTCATATGGTCAGATGAAACCAAAATAGAACTTTTTGGTAAAAACTCAACTCGTCGTGTTTGGAGGACAAAGAATGCTGAGTTGCATCCAAAATAACACCATACCTACTGTGAAGCATGGGGGTGGAAACATCATGCTTTGGGGCTGTTTTTCTGCAAAGGGACCAGGACGACTGATCCGTGTAAAGGAAAAAAATGAATGGGGCCATGTATCGTGAGATTTTGAGTGAAAACCTCCTTCCATCATTTTTTATTTATTTTTTATTTCACCTTTATTTAACCAGGTAGGCAAGTTGAGAACAAGTTCTCATTTACAATTGTGTGTGACCTGGCAATCAAGGGCATTGAAGATGAAACGTGGCTGGGTCTTTCAGCATGACAATGATCCCAAACACACCGCCCAGGCAACGAAGGAGTGGCTTCGTAAGAAGCATTTCAAGGTCCTGGAGTGTCCTAGCCAGTCTCCAGATCTCAACCCCATAGAAAATCTTTGGAGGGAGTTGAAAGTCCGTGTTGCCCAGCATCAGCCCCAAAACATCACTGCTCTAGAGGAGATCTTCATGGAGGAATGGGCCAAAATACCAGCAACAGTGTGTGAAAACCTTGTGAAGACAGAAAACGTTTGACCTCTGTCATTGCCAACAAAGGGCATATAACAAAGTATTGAGAAACTTTTGTTATTGACCAAATACTTATTTTCCACCATAATTTGCAAATGAATTCATTAAAAATCCTACAATGTGATTTACTTGATTTTTTTTTTTTCCTTCTAATTTTGTCTGTCATAGTTGAAGTGTACCTGATGAAAATTACAGGCCTCTCTCATCTTTTTAAGTGGGAGAACTTGCACAATTGGTGGCTGACTAAATACTTTTTTGCCCTACTGTACATATTTGGTTGAGCAATAACGGAGCGGCATAAACTAAAATACAGTAGAATAGAATACAGTATATACATATGAGATGAGTAATGCAAAATATGTAAACATTTATTAAAGTGGCCAGTGATTTCAAGTGTATAGGGCAGCAGACTCTCAGGTGCTAGTGATGGCTATTTAAGTCTGCTGGTCTTGAGGTAGAAGCTGTTTTGCAGTCTCTCGGTCACAGCTTTGATGCACCTGTTCTGAGCTCGCCTTCTGGATGATAGTGGAGTGAACAGGCAGTGGCTCGGGTGGTTGTTGTCCTTGATGATTTTTTTGGCCTTCCTGTAACATCTGGTGCTGTACGTGGTCCTGGAGGGCAGGTAGTTTGCCCCCCCGGTGATGCGTTGGGCAGACCGCACCACCCTCTGGAGAGCCCTGCGGTTGAGGGCGGTGCAGTTGCCATACCAGGCGATGATACAGCCCGACAGGATGCTCTCAATTGTGCATCTCAAAGGTTTGTGAGGATTTTAGGTTCCTGAGGTTGAAGAGGTGCTTTTGTGCCTAATTCACCACACTGTCTGTGTGGGTGGTCCATTTCAGTTTGTCTGTGATGTGTACGCAGAGGACCTTGAAGCTTTCTACCTTCTCCACTGCAGTCCCGACGATGTGGATAGGGGGGTGCTCCCTCTGCTGTTTCCTGAAGTCCACGATCAGCTCCTTTGTTTTGCTGACGTTGGGTGAGGTTATTTTCCTGGCACCACACTCCCATGGCCCTCACCTCCTCCCTGTAGACTGTCTCGTCATTGTTGGTAATCAGGGCAAATACTGTTGTGTCGTCTACAAACTTAATGAATGAGTTGAAGGCGTGCATGTCCACGCAGTCATGGGTGAACAGGGAGTACAGGAGGGTGCTGAACACGCTCCCTTGTGGGGACCCTGTGTTCAGGATCACGGACGTGGAGGTGTTGTTTCCTACCTTCACAACCTGGGGGACAGCCTGTCAAAGTCCAGGAACCAGTTACGCATGGCGGGATTCAGACCCACGGTCCCGATCTTAATGATGAGCTTGGAGGGTACTATGCTGTTGAATGCTGAGCTATAATCAATGAACAGCATTCTTACATAGGTATTCCTCTTGTCCAGATGGGTTAGGGCAGTGTGATGGCGATTGCGTTATCTCTGGATCTATTGGGGCAGTAAGCAAATTGAAGTGGGTCTAAGGTCTCAGGTAAGGTAGAGGTGATCTGATCCTTGACTAGTCTTTCAAAGCACTTCATTATGACAGAAGTGAGTGCTACAGGGTGATAGTCATTTAGTTCAGTTACCTTTGCTTTCTTGAGTACAGGAACAATGGTGGACTTCTTGAAGCAAGTGGGGACAGCAGACTGGGATAGGGAGAGATTGAATATGTCCGTAAACACTCCAGCCAGCGTGTCTGCGCATGCTCTGAAGATGTGGCTAAAGATGCCGTGTGGGCCGGCAGCCCTGCGAGGGTTAACACGCTTAAATGTCCTTCTCATGTCAGCCACGGAGAAGGAGAGCCCACAGTCCTTGGTAGCTGGCCGCGTCTGCGACACTGTTATCCTCAAAGCAAGAAAGGTGTTTTAGCTTATCCGGAAGCAAGACGTTCCAGACACTATGTAGACCTAATGACGAGGCATATTGAAGCCGTTCTGGCTCATGGTAGCCCAACGCGCTATTAAGTCATTATGTTGGTGTATTCTTTACTTTGGCAGTTACCTGTAGTTATGCTATTGATTTCAACACCCATCAGAGAGGAGGGAAAGTTAGCTTCTAGTGTGGGAGAAGTGGTTCTGCTGGGTTGCCAGCAGCAATATATTCAATGCCCTTTTTAGTGGGAGTTTGTCTTACAGTATAGCTTCTAGTAATTATACCCTATAATTTAATATATTTAGAATAAGGCTGTAATGTAACAAAATGTGGTAAAATTCAAGGGCTCCGAATCCCTCATCAATCTACACAATACACCATAATAACAAAGCAAAAACTGTTTTTTATAATCAAACATCTCTGGAGAGACCTGCAAATAGCTGTGCAGCAATGCTCCACATACAACCTGACAAAGTTTGAGAGGATCTGCAGAGAGGAATGGGAGAAACTCCCCAAATACAGGTTTGCCAAGGTGTACAGGTGTAGCATCATACCCACGTATGGGTGGCCCCAGTAGGCTGCACATGGCTTTTCAGCACAAGGCTTAAACTTGCTAGATCGGGTTAATCGCACTCGCAAGCTTACATCACAGTGCACCTTGTCAGAATGGGTCCTTCGGGAAAAATTTCCCACAATCATCTCTCTGTTTCATTAAAAATACTGTCCTCCATGTTGCTCTTAGGCTGGATTAATGCACATAGAGCTTCAGCTACCTCCCTAATTCTCTGTCTCTGCTACCCCTGTTATCTCTCCCTCTCTTTTTTCTCTTCTTTCTGCCTTTCTCGATTCAGCCCTGGGCCCTGCACTGCCAACAAGTCTCTCCATCCCTCCACCTGACATTTAAATGTTAACACAGCCTTAGATCTCAGTAAACCCCCCATGATGCACAGTGTCAATTCCCACTGTCCCCTCATGCCCCCTGTGTTTGTCTTTGTCACTGTGTGGATGTCTTTGTCCCTGCGTGGAAGTTTTTTGTGTATTTTCTATTGTTGTTGCCCTCAACCTGAAGACCTGTGATCTTGTTATGTCTTTATCTACTTCTGGCTCTTTGTTCTGGCTCTTTGTGTTTATCCTTGTCCTTATGTCCCCTGCGTATCTGTCCCTGACTCTGATAACCCTATGTGTTCGTGATCAGCTCTGTATGTGATAATGCCAGCCTTGTTTTGTTGTTAGCTCTGTCTGTATGTTGCAGACAGCCATCCCTTCATTTAATCTCTTTTCCTCCCCTCTCTCTCCTTTCCTCTTTTTCTCTCTGTGCCTCTCCCTCTCTCTGCCCACGAACTGAAGGAAGGCTGTGCTCCTCTCAGCACAGAATCATATTTTTTCTTTCCATTGCTATCTACGTATGCATGGCTTTTACTTATCAAAGTGTGTGTGTGCATGTGTTTTGCGTGCACTCTGGCGTCACACCTACTAATCATAGTAGGTATATGAATCTTTATGGAGGATATTTTAGTTGACATGGAGGAATTCAGTCTCAATTAATATTGTCATTAGTCTTGTCCATATTCCTGCGTGTGCCCCTTTGCAGTGTGACGTTAGGAAAAACTCTCTCGCTCCATCTAATGCTGTGCTACTCCCACAAACCCGATGGAGCTGTTGTCATCTCACCTTCCTGTTTCTATGGTGACAGGGTGCAATCTATGGTCAGTGTGGCTCAGTCTCAGTATTCTCACAAACACATGAACACTAATGCTTATGCACATCATGCAGGCACACACACACTCATTGACCCTTTCAATCATGACCTTTCACATGCCATCTAACATTCATGAACATTCACGCACGCAGACACACTTAGGCAGGAGGCACAGGAGGTTCCTTCTCTAACCCTCTCGGTCTCTCCCTTTATCCCACAACGTGCACACACACACACACACACACACACACACACACACACACACACACACACACATAGACTGTAAGGATTACATAGTTCTATCTCTTTAGCTTGAGTTATCATCCACACACACCTGCTTCACACACACTCCCACTGATGGGAAACCAATATGAAACGATGCATTTCACCAGCTGGTACTGAACCACAGGCAAGACTAACCCATGTGATTGGCATCAACCTCACATACAGTATGTATTGATGTCATATTATTGTAGTGAAAAGCATGAGCTGGCAAATACCCCATCAATTTAGTGGAGGTGCTGACTAAAGGTGAGTGAACTGTAGGCTATAAAAATAGAGAGTGGCACACTCTATATCTAAGTAATATGTTGGGTAAACACAAGTTTCGGCATCACTGTGCTTCTCCAGCCTGAAGAAGCAAGGCAGAGTGGCTGAAACCTTTTATATATATATATTTGTCCCAACAAATTACTGGAAGCGTACATATAGTGTGTGCGACTCTTTATTTTTGTCATAATTATATTATACCCCATATAATAAGACAGTGACAGCATGTGTGGGAGGATGATACTTTGCATGACAATGAGAGAGTTGACAGGTATAGCTGCCAGCGTGCTGTAGTTTACTCTATATTTCTCTTTTTCGAATCCATTTTTATTTGATTCCTTTCTTTATTTCTCTCTCTCTCCGTCCTACTCTCTGCTGTGAACGTAAGAGAAAATGGTTGCATGTCAAGGGGGTTGAAGTGTGTTTGTGTGTGTGTGTGTGTGTGTGTGTGTGTGTGTGTGTGTGTGGAGGGGGTTTGCTCCTCTCCCTGGCCCCTGGGTGGAGACAGCTGTCCAGGCTGAGGGGTGTACTGTATGAGCTGGCAAAGGTGTGAATCTCTGACCCCTTCCAGCCAAATCAGCTAATTTACCACTGGCCTCATCCAAGGGTTTGTGCCCACTCGACCACTGTGATTGTGTGAAGACCTTTATATACATGATTCATTATAGTACATTGTTGAAAGAGCAAGCAAGAAATGCATTTCACTGTACTAGTGCACCTGACAATAACTTGAAACGTGGACCTTCTGGCTATGTATCAGAGCTACAGTATCGACCACAGAAATATAATCACTATAATTGCGTTCCCTAATATTTACTGTAGGATTTGGAAGTGGAAAAAGTGCATAGTTAAAGTTATGTAATCTCAATTAGCCTAGCTCGAGTAACTAGCTTCTCTTGTTTTGATGCAGTCAATCCTAGGGATTTCCTTACAAAAAAGATTGCCGTTTTGAAACTGCAGTAAAAGTGCAGTAACTGCAGTCGACTGTGGTATTTTGGACACAGTGATTGTGTCACACCCTGACCATGTTTTGCTTTGTATGTTTCTACGTTTTGGTTGGTCAGGGTGTGAGCTGAGTGGGCATTCTATGTTACATGTCTAGTTTGTCTAGTTCTATGTTTGGCCTGATATGGTTCTCAATCAGAGGCAGGTGTTCGTCATTGTCTCTGATTGGGAACCATATTTAGGTAGCCTGTTTGGTGTTGGGTTTTGTGGGTGATTGTCCTTGTTCCTGTCTCTGTGTCACTTTGCACCAGTATTAGGCTGTTTGGGTTTTCCTGTTACGTTTATTGTTTTTGTATTTCACCTAAACCGTGACAGATTGCAGAATAACTATAGTGTACTGCAGTTGAAATGCAGTTTTACCTCACTGTAACTGCAGTTACACTGCAAAATTACTGCAGTCAATAAAAATGTGTTATTTTGGAGTATTTGCAGCATACTGCAATTATAATGCAGTATAACTACGGTTATACTACGCTGTACTGCAGTTTACTGCAATCTGACTGCAATCTTTTTTCATAAGGGTTAATATTTTCCCGAAAATATATATTATATATTTTCCCGAAGTTTCAGTACTGGGAATATCAGAATATCACCATATTTGCCAAAGTCAAGTTGATAATTATAGAGATACCAGATCAGCTCATAAATAACAGGGACATGAAGAGAGGAAATGGTTTAAATATCAAGACATCTTAACAGGGGCCAACTCTGTTTAAAAAAATATCCATATCTACTCTCATACTGTTTGTTGATCACACATTCTCTACTGAAACTCTCATATGGGCAGCAATATGAGACAGCGCAGAAAAGCGGGCAAATGTTATAGCGGTATTTTGACATGCATAGGCATTGCATTGATAATGCAACTAATGGATTAACTAATAAAGTTAGGAATTTTCATGCAAGACAAGAAAAGGATTTTGCGTTTCAGTGGGATTGGGACGATAGGAATATAGCCTAGGCTCAATTGACGTGAGTCAATAGATAACTAATACACTTGATTTAGGCTACGTTATTGCATGCTAAATGTTTCTGCAGTGATAGATGAGCAAACGAGTAAATGAGTTACCACTTCCACTTGTCCAGCCAGAGCTCAATCAACCAAATATACAGACAGTAAACTGTATTCTGGTCAAGTCAATCCTTTTCAACTGTTGCTGTACATGTACTACTCTATCCACTTATTCTTCAGATATATATACACACAGAGAGAGAGAGAGAGAGAGTCAAGTTTGGACACACCTACTCAAATATATTTGAAATTCTTCTAAATAGCAACCCTTTGCCTTGATGACATCTTTGCACACTCTTGGAATTCTCTCAACTAGCCTCATCTGTAATGCTTTTCTTACAGTCTTGAAGGAGTTCCCACATATGCTGAGCACTTGTTGGCTGCTTTTCCTTCACTCTGCGGTCCAACTCATACCAAACCATCTCAATTGGGTTGAGGTCAGGTGATTATGGAGGACTATTTTACAACTGAGATATTTGATATGGCATTGAGATACGGAGTGAGCGAAATTCTCATTGGCCATTGCGATTGTGTAGGCCTCATTGGACGATATACAACTGTAATGTTTTTGGGGACATAACATTTACTATTAGATTAATACATGGCTATTAGCAGTGGGTATTATATTTTTTCCTTAACCTTTATTTAACCAGGTAGGCCAGTTGAGAACAAGTTCTCATTTACAACTGCAACCTGGTGAAGATAAAGCAAAGCAGTGTGACAACAACAGAGTTAAACATAAACAAACGTACAGTCAATAACACAATAGAATAATCTATGTACAGTGTGTGCAAATGTAGTAAGATTAGGGAATAGTAGTAAGATTAGGGAGTAGTCGTATGATCAGGGAGAAGTAGTAAAATTAGGGAGTAGTAGTAAGATTAGGGTGTAGTAGTAAGATTAGGGAGTAGTAGTAAGATTAGGGAGGTATATTTAGAGTCAGCAATCTTGTTATGAGTTTCCACTTCAACGCAGGTGGTGAATTAGTCCCAAATAAATTAGCCTATGATTTTATTGCACATAAATTCACATATAAAAAAATGACATTCTGGAGTCCTATATTAACAGTAAAATCTAACAATAGCATATTTGTTAAACCAAAATACATGACAATCCCTGTATTAGGTTGCACATGAAAATATTTTGAATCACAACAATGAAAAGATGATTAAAAAAGTTGCCCTTGTTTTGGTTTGGGCACACGCACCCCCCTCCCTCCAAAAGGTATGTGCACAGCCCTAAACATTTGGGATGAAGACATTGGCTAAAAGACAAACTATATACATGCCAAGCTGAGGACCCAGCAGAAGAGAATGTGTGAGGGTGCACCTCCTTGGGATGGATTACCATTGACAGAAGGTGACATACATGTGTTGTGTCTGCAAAAGGGTCTTGCTATTCCATCTCCCTGGTGTGATTTGAACATCCATTTGGAGATTGATTTGGTCTCTCGCTAACAAGGACCGTCATAGGAAAAAGAAAATGGCTTTTCTTCTTTCACCCCTTTCACATCATCTACTGTTCACATAAATACATTCTGATCTGTCGCCATCCAAGAATAATTATTTTCATTAGGTTGTAATATGCAATGGCCCCAGTGCGGGACGCAGTCTTTTCATGGAGTCAATAAGTCATTGATCTGAAATTCTATTGTGCCTGTTCGAGAAGGTGTAATGTAAGCACTACCTCATCTGATATGGGCGCACTGAGGACAGTAACGATTTCTGGGTCTGGTTCGCAGCTTCTTCTACCTCTGTTCTCGCCATTTGATTGCACACTTTGTTCTTATTTGGTCCTTTGTTCTTATTTTCCTACACAATGGGAAATTAAACCAAACTCACTTGGTTTTTAACATCATTATCTGTGTGCTTTAAGTAGCCATCGGTAGCTTTTTATTGAGAAATCGACACTACTTGATGTGCTCATACAGTCTGGAAGTATGCCAGGTGTGGTTATATTTAGCTAACACTATTTGCTGTATACTGAGGGAAGAATTAATTATTGTTATGGGAGTGAGTGATGTAACATATGCCCAAGGGGGAGGAGGAGAGTTTCTCAGACAGAAAGACAGGCCATGTGTAGCAGTCAATTGCTGCTCTCTTTCTCCCTGAGAGCCCTGTAGTCACTGAGCGAGCGGGGGACACGCTGTTTCTTGTTTGTTTGCTGAAATCATTATTTTGGCTGATGAGAGACACTCAAAGGAAGTTCAGTCTGCTTTCGTCTGAACATAAAATAATTCACCCTCAAAGATATTTATTTTAAATTCTTTAAAAAAATGTAAAAGGCAAGTCAGTTAAGAACAAATTCTTATTTTCAATGACGGCCTAGGAACATTGGGTTAACTGCCTGTTCAGGGGCAGAACGACAGATTTGTACCTTGTCAGCTCGGGGGTTTGAACTTGCAACCTTCCGGTTACTAGTCCAACACTCTAACCACTAGGCTACTCTGCCGCCCAATATAAATTGTTCCTTTTAAGTTATGTTTGTGTACGTGTGTGCATGCGTCTGTTTTGTGATAATTATCTGGTACATCAGTTGGCTGTGTTCCTACACTATACAGTATATACAAAAGTATGTGGACATCCCTTCAAATTAGTGGATTCATCTATTTCAGCCACACCCTTTGCTGACAAGTGTATAAAACTGAGCACACAGCCATGCGATCTCCATAGACAAACATTGGCCTTACTGAAGAGCTCAGTGACTTTCACTGTGGCACCATCATAGGATGCCACCTTTCCAACAAGTCAGTTCGCATTATTTCGGCCCTGCTAGGGCTGGCCCGGTCAACTGTAAGTGCTGTTATTGTGAAGTGGAAACGTCTAGGAGCAGCAACGGCTCAGCTGCGAAATGGTAGGCCACACAAGCTCACAGAACGGGACGCAGAGTGCTGAAGCACGTAACGCGTAAAAATTGTCTGTCCTCGGTTGCAACACTCACTACCAAGTTCCAAACTGCATCTGGAAGCAAAGTCAGCACAATAACTGTTTGTCGGGAGCTTCATGAAATAGGTTTCCATGGCCGCACACAAGCCTAAGATCACCATACACAAGCCTAAGATCACCATACACAAGCCTAAGATCACCATGCACAATGCCAAGCGCCGGCTGGAGTGGTGTGAAGCATTCCACCATTGGACTCTGGAGCAGTGGAAACGCATTCTCTGGAGTGATGAATCACGCTTCACCAGCTGGCAGTCCGACGGACAAATCTGGGTTTGGCGGATGCCAGGAGAATGCTACCTGCCCCAATGCATAGTGCTAGGTCGGTGGTGGAGGAATAAGGGTCTGGGGCTGTTTTTCATGGTTCGGACTAGGCCCCATAGTTCCAGTGAAGGGAAATCTTAACAGCATACAATTTAATAAAAATGGCGCCGGAAAGAAATGGCAGCAGTTTTACCGGTGCCCAACCAGTTGTGCTATTATGTGGGTTTTTTTCCCATTTATTTGTAACTTTTTTTGTACATTATGTTTCTGCAACCGTATCTTACGTATCTTAAGATTTTTTCATCAACAAGCAAGACGCACAGGACATTCTCCAAACACCCGACAGGGCCAATATCCCCATTATTTGCAAGAGGAAGAAATGCAGGCACAGGGGACACAGAGCGGGATGCCTCGTGAGGACCCGCAGAAGGCGAGTGGGCAAGCTGTCGTTACTGTCAATATTACTCGTCATTGGACAATAAATTAGACGAGGTACGATCACTAATATTCTATCAATGGGGCATCAAAAACTGTAATATCCTATGTTTCACGGAATCGTGGCTGAATGACGACATGAATATTAAGCTAGCAGGATATACGCTGCATCGGCAAGCTAGAACGGCACACTCCGGTAAAGACGTTGTCCCAACAGTGACTGTACGTACATACCCCAACCAGAAACCATGGATTACAGGCAACATTCGCACTAAGCTAAAGGGCAGAGCTGCCGCTTTCAATGTGTGGGACTCTAGCCCGGAAGCTTACAAGAAATCTTGCTATGCCCATCAAACAGGCAAAGCGTCAATACAGGGCTAAGATTGAATCATATAACACCAGCTCCGACTCTCATCTTATGTGGCAGGGCTTGCAAACTATTACAGACTACAAAGGGAAGCACAGCCGCGAGCTGCCCAGTGACACGAGCCTACCAGATGAGCTAAATCACTTCTATGCTCACTTCGAGGCAAGCAACACTGAGGCATGCATGAGAACATCAGCTGTTCTGGACGACTGTGTGATCACGCTCTCCGTAGCCGACGTGAGTAAGACCTTTAAATAGGTCAACATACACAAGTCTGCGGGCCAGAAGGATTATCAGGACGTGTGCTCCGGGCATGTGCTGACCAACTGGCAGGTGTCTTCACTGACATTTTCAAAATGTTCAACCCTGATTTGAGTCTGTAATACCAACATGTTTCAAGCAGACCACCATAGTCCCTGTGCCCAAGAACATAAAGGCAACCTGCCTAAATGACTACAGACCCGTAGCACTCACGTCTGTAGCCATGAAGTGCTTTGAAAGGCTCCAATTTGCATACCGCCCCAACAGATCCACAGATGATGACATCTCTATTGCACTCCACACTGCCCTTTCCCACCTGGACAAAAGGAACACTTATGTGAGAATGCTATTCATTGACTACAGCTCAGCATTCAACACCATAGTACCTTCAAAGCTCATCACTAAGCTAAGGATCCTGGGACTAAACACCTCCCTCTGCAACTGGATCCTGGACTTCCTGACGGGCCACCCCCAGGTGGTAAGGGTAGGTAGCAACAAATCTGCCACGCTGATCCTCAACACTGGAGCCCCCCAGGGGTGTGTGCTCAGTCCCCTCCTGTACTCCCTGTTCATCCATGTCTGCATGGCCAGGCACGACTCCAACACCATCATTAAGTTTGCAGACGACATAACAGTGATCTGATCACCGACAACGACGAGACGGCCTATAGGGAGGAGGCCGGAGACCTGGCCGGGTCTCACTTTATTAGGCCCTGACATCCATTTCTCTTTCAACACATCCTTTTAGCTGTCATTTGTTTTATTACCATATTGTTACTTGGAAAGATCAATCATTTATAATTCAAGAAAAACAACTTGTTGTAATCATCCTCTATTCGGTCTCTTGTTCTACAATATCAGGGTGATGTCAGGACTCCACCCACATACAATCGTAATATTTGTTATAGAGGCTATAAGCTTGTTTTTCTGGAGCCTTGGACTCACATGCCCTCCCAGTCCCCTCATTGTACGCTCACTACTAATGTGTTTATCTAGGCGATTAGTCAGCAAATGAGAGTGGGCGGACCGGGTTGGGGCAAGGTTGTTGTCTCTTTTCTACTTTCCTCTTACACATGCAGCCCAATTAGACTAAATGAATGTGAATGCAAATGGTTTCAAGTCTCTGGCTAATGTGTGTCCCAGTGTCTCTCTCTCGCTCTCTCTCAGCTACAGAAAGCACCAATCAGAGATTGTCTGGCTTTGGAAGATGAGGTGATTATCAGTAGTTTGCGAAGTGTAGAAGCGGAGTAGAAATATTGCATTAGTGAAATACAGCATGCATTTTCAATGTCATAGGTTTGTTCTTCTTCACTGTAGAAGGGTCAACCTTTTGTGAATGTTGAGGGTCATAGAAATCTGCTCTGAGGTACAGTAGTGGTTTTCTATGATTCCTTTTCATAGGTGGCAATGGAGAGCAGGAGTGAATTCTTGATTCCTCATGTCCTCCCTCCTCATCTCCTTCTCAAAGCACATTGGAGCAGAAGATCTGAGGCCAGGAGGGTGGATGTGAGGAATCAAGGGAATACAATTGAGACTAATCCCATGATTTTGATGATCCACCTCTAGACGTCTTAATGAGGTAGTGCAGAGGTTGTGACAAACCCTCTGAATCAAACGGAGCAGGATGCGCCAACTAATACACAATTTGTTAATATTAATGAAAAAAGGACGAGAAAATAGCTCCCTCCAAATGGATCACTGCTGTTGAATATCGCAATGATTTGCCCTCTGCTCTAATCTCTCTGTCTTTCCTCAAGGCTACTAGAATCTGCCTTCCATAGTCAACTACTCTCAAACCTCAGCCCTCATCTGTTGGAATATTTACATCAACGTACTAAATTACTCTCATTTAGTGCTTTGAATCAAAATGTGCACAGGATTAATCTTTGACTATAAATCCTTTATTACCAATTCCTTTGGTTATCTGTTTTCAACGTCTCCCTTCTCTGCCATGTCTCCTCTACTGCTAACATCACTCTGGTTCAGCAGTCTCCTATTCCTTAGCTTTGAGTGACAGTGCCATAGAGTTACTTATAGAATACATTTTAATTATAGGATCTCTATGGAGAGGCCTGTGATCCCACTGGGCACAGACGTCAACTAAACATCTATTCCACATTCAATGTAATTTTATTGAAATTACTTGGAAACAACATTTATTCAACCATTGTGTGCCCAGTGGGATGTGCGTTCTGGGTCGACTTCTTTTTCTAAGAGTGTATCTAGAACCTAATAATGGTTATTTGGCTGTCCCCATAGGATAACCCTTTTGAATAACCTTTTTTGGTTCCAGGTAGAACCCTTTTGGGTTCTACATGGAACCCAAAAGGGTTCTACCTGTAACCAGAAAGGGTACTCATATGGGGACAGCCGAATAACCCTTTTGGAACCCTTTTTTCTAAGAGTGTATGTGTTTGTGTGTGTACACTACCGTTCAAAAGTTTGCTGTCACTTAGAAATGTTCTTGTTTTTGAAAGAAAAGCACATTTTCTGTCCATTTAAAATAACATCAAATTGATCAGAAATACAGTGTAGACATTGTTAATGTTGTAAATAACTATTGTAGCTGGAAACGTCTTTTTATTTTATGGAATATCTACATAGGCGTACAGAGGCCCATTATCAGCAACCATCACTCCTGTGTTCCAATGGCACGTTGTGTTAGCTAATCCAAGTTTATCATTTTAAAAGGCTAACTGATCATTTGAAAACCCTTTTGCAATTAGTTGTTTCTCCTTTAAAATTTGCGAGCTTGCACCGTGGGACTTAGAGGTACCCAGCATCACGGCTTCATTATCCCAGACCACCACAAGGGGGAGTTAGAGCACTCATTATGCATTTGGGTCCCAAGGTTTTTATATGACCAATCATATCAAGTGGTTCCAATGACGAATTTTGACGCGAGCCACCCGTGCCTGGTGGCGTTCTTCAACAAAGATGACTGACAAAACATTACGGTGGAAGCAAAGGTAAGTAGTTATAACGTCATAACAACTGAAGCAAAATGTATGTACAATTGAGAGGAATATGTTACAGACAAAAGCTTGTGCATATTTTTTTGTTTGTCGTAAAGTTCATTTACAAAAATCGCTATTGAGCAAGTTATCTGACATGCTAACATTAGCCAACTAGCTGGTGTTAGGAGAATGAATATGTCATTTGTGTTGAATGTTTTAGGGACTCCTGAGAACCAGCAAACCAGGCTGTCGTCTTGTGGATGTAAAGAATCTAGCTAGCTAAAGCATTTACTTAAAAATGTAATGTACAGTTGTGTAAGCTTGCCTTGCAATGCAGCTGAAGGAACATAGCTAGCTAACTATAAAAAAATATATATATATATTTTCCCATTCTTTTTCACACTCGTGACCCCACAAATCCTTCTCCTGACACTCCAGTCTGAGAACCACTGGTGTACTGTACTGTGGGCAGCAGTGGGACTCTGACACAGTCAGCTGACCCCTTTCATTATCTGGCGCTGGGTCTTCCAGAGTTCCTTGGTGGACGGGCCTATAATAAGACCATGATGTCAGCCTCTCTCTCTCTCTCTGTCCCCCAAGGCCACGGCAGGCTCTGGTCTCTAACAACCAGCGTCACTCAATGCAGCTACCACCAGGGAAGGAAGCAGAGCATTACTCACTCCAACAATGGCTGCCTGCCACCGCTTCTTTCTATTTTCACACTATTTATTCAATATTTACCAAAATTAAGGATTTGTGTACTATTTTGTTTTGTCTTATGGGGAAATTGTGAGAATGAATAATTGAGTGATTTAAATGTTTTGGTAGAAAGCCTTCATCCCCTCTAGCTGAATTAGTGGCAGGGGCAGGGAGGGCACGGAGACTTGCCATAGCTTTGTCATCAAGTCAGCCAGTCAGTTTGATAAAACCCAACAGCCACACTTTTTTCTTTCCTTATTTACCAAATCTGGCAATGGCTAAGAGCATCCTATTGGGTGTGAAGAGGGAATGAAAACACATGACTCAGTCAATTTTTTCTCTTTTCTTTTTGTTTTTCTGCAATTAGTGCAGGATCAGCTTGGGACACATTAGTGGACTGGCATTAATTAACGTTCTGAGGGGGGAGGAGGCGGGGGAGGAGAGGGGGAGGACGGGTGAGTAATGTGGCAAAACTAACATCTCCCCTCCCTTCTCTGCTGTGTTAATTGACTGAGGTGGGAATAGGCAAGAGACTGGCTCAGATTTCAACTTCTACAGTACAGGAGGACCCCTAAGGAGAACATGTTGTACCCTGCCTGATTGCTGTGACATCAGTGCTCAAGCTACTCTGTTCAACACTCAGAGAATATTATTTCTAAAAGACTGTATCTGCCCATAATGACAGTAATAGAACTAGGAGAAAGACAGCCGCACGCATCAGGTTTCTAGGTTCTCCAGGTTCATGGGATGCATGCCAACCCCGAAAATATGAATTCTGGCTACGTGAGACTAGGAAAAAGACGTGGGAAAGACGTATTGTTGACGTGGGATGGACAGTTTGTTTTGTCTGACTTTTCTGTCCTGATCTTTGATGTCTGAGATGTTCATGGCTCTAATCTGAAAATGTCTCATCACTCCTCATGTTGACGCCCTGTTCATCACAGTCAATGCGACTGCCAAAGGTGCCCATATTTGATCAAAAGGAGGCCTGGCAGGCACAATGAATTCATTAGACCCGTCCTTATGGGGCATTGTTGAAAATGCCTCTCTCCGTTTCTGTCTCGGCACGGCTGTCCTCTCAAATCACATGGTGGCGGGAGGCTGTGGTCAAAGCTTCACTGACGAGTTGACCCCCGCCTAGCAGACTAACAGGATATGACACGTGAAGACTGCCGCTACGTAATTGGTGGACTTGACTGATGTCCCTTTCTATTAGAAGAGATGGCAGAAATGAATTTTAATTGGCAAGAAATGGGCTTTGTCTAATGGCCAGTTCATAGGGTGTGTGTCATTTCTGTATGTTTGTGTTTGCATTTAGAGACATTAATGGACAAATCCACCCAAAACTACTCATGAATTTAATTTACAGTGTTAAATAACACTAATATGAGAGAAAAATATGTTTGGTGAACTAATGTTTAATTTTGGCATTATAAGGTTGGTAGCAAAAATCTGTTGCAGCTCAAGTCGCCTACAAAATCCACAATGTGATGATTTAGCTTGGCAACCGCGTGACGCAGCATGACAACATGAACGCGATAGGTCGATAGTCTGCTAGTTTGAACACCTAATTAGAACACCAATAACTCAGATGAGTTATTGACCCAGGGAATTGATAGAACATCTCTCAGATGCACAAAAACAATATAACATTCAACATGGGGGTACATTTCCTTTAAGAAAGACAACTATAAAGAAAGCAAGGCGTTCTGTCTGCCTGTATCATGGCATAGGTCTGGAATTAAGCTGTTGGCCTATCGAGACAGACCGACAGACACAGAGGATCAGGTAGACAGTCAGGCAGACGCTTTTGTGCTCGCACTACTCCCCTCACTGTGCTCACACTACTGCCTTCTCCTCTGGGAGTGCACATTGCGTCTCCTTTAGTCAGGACGTGTGAAGAACTCAATCGTTGCCCCCAGACTGGCTGTGTTTCAGTAATTAAAGTGTCTCACTCACCCGCAGAGGGCAGGAAACCTTTTTCTCTCTCTGCGCGGGTGGATCTGGAGGAAGGAATGATGAGCTGTATTCACACACAGGCTCCAGAGCTACTGAGGCATCCTAATGTAACAGGATGAAATGCACAGAAATTTTAAAGATTTTACTGAGTTACAGTTCATATAAGAAAATCAGTCAAATCATCCCTGGGTCGCTCCTCTTTTCAGTTCGCTGCAGCTAGCGACTGGAACGAGCTGCAAAAAACACTCAAACTGGACAGTTTTATCTCTGTCTCTTCATTCAAAGACTCAATCATTGACACTCTTACTGACAGTTGTACCTGCTTCCCGTGAGATATTGTTGTCTCTACCTTCTTGACCTTTGTGCTGTTTTCTGTGCCCAATAATGTTTGTACTATGTTTTGTGCTGCTAGTTTTGTGCTTGCTAGCATGTTGTTGTCATGTTGTGTTGCTGCCATGTTATGTTGTTGTCTTAGGTCTCTCTTTATGTAGTGTTGTGGTATCTCTCTTGTCGTGATGTGTGTTTGGTCCTAGATTTTTAGTTTTAATCCCAGCCCCCGTCCCCGCAGGAGGCCTTTTGCCTTTTGGTAGGCCGTCATTGTAAATAAGAATTTGTTCTTAACTGACTTGCCTAGTTAAATAAAATAAAAAATCTGCATGAACACCATTTGCCTCAAGCAGTGTGACACATCTCCTTCGTATAGAGTTGATCAGGCTGTTGATTGTTTCCTGTGGAATGTTGTCCCACTCCTCTTCTGGGACTGTACGAAGTTGCTGGATATTTGCGGGAACTGGAACACGCTGTTGTACACGTTGATCCAGAGCATCCCAAACCTGCTCAATGCGTGACATGTCTGGTGAGTATGCAGGCTATGGAGAAACTGGGACATTTTCAGTCTCCAGGAATTGTGTACAGATCCTTGTGACATGGGGCCGTGCGTTATTATGCTGAAACGTGATGGGGGTGGATGAATGGCATGACAATGGGCCTCTGTGAATTCAAATTGCCATCGATTAAATGCAATTATGTTTGTTGTCCGTAGCTTATGCCTGCCCATACCATAACCCATACCCACCGTCACCATGTGGCACTCTGTTCACAACGTTGACACAAGCAAACCGCTCACCCACACGACACCATATACATGGTCTGTGGTTGTGAGGCCGGTTGAACATACTGCTAAATTCTCTAAAACCGCTCTGGACTATGGTCGAAAAATGAACATTAAATTCTCTGGCAACAGCTCTGGTGGACATTCCTGCAATCAGCATGCCAATGGCATTGTCTGTGGCATTGTGTTGTATGACAAAACTGCACATTTTAGAGTGCCTTTTTATTGGCCCCAGCACAAGATGCACCTGTGTAATGATCATGCTGTTTAAAATCTCTACAGAATCAATGTCCCGAAATTGGGACAGTTGCTGCTCAATATGCGATATGTGACTAGAATGGTGTTGTAAGCAACAGCCAACTTTCCGGGACATAGACATGTCTTATATCGTCAGAAAGCTTAAATGATTGTTAACCTAACTGCAATTTACAGTAGCTATTACAGTGAAAAAATATCATGCCATTGTTTGAGGATAGTGCACGACAACAACACTTTTATCAAGGCAACTAGTTTGATACATTCACCTCTGACAGTAAATAATGTACTGTCATTCAAGAATCTTGCTCTGACTGGTCTTCCTGAGGGTCCCAGAGATAAAATGTAGCATTATTTTGTTTGATAAAGTCTATTTTCAAATCCTACACTGTCCATGTTGTATACTGCGCTTTGCATGAATGAAAACAATTTATTATATCTATTCGGCAAAACGTTGTTTAACCCGGTCAAGTTTGGTTTCTGTGCAATCCTCAGACACTCTAGAAGGCAAGCAAACGTGTTTCATCTTTCTACATTATGTATTGCCTACACAACATGACAATTAGCCCATGAAGGTCAGACATCATTACGCACCAATGAGACAAGCGGTGCTCACTTGAATTACAGTGTCTTGGTCCAATGACCACCTATTGTTTTAAAACATAGCTAGCTGGATATCCAATGAGCTGGGCTTTCCAGTAGTATGTGAATTCCCTTTGTACCGGTCTGGTGAGGATCTGCCTTATAACAGGCCTGCAAGCCCTCCGTCCAGTCTCTCTCAGCCTATTGCGGACAGTCTGAGCACTGATTGAGGGATTGTGCGTTCCTGGTGTAACTCGGGCAGTTGTTGTTGCCATCCTGTACCTGTCCCGCAGGTGTGATGTTCGGATGTACCGATCCTGTGCAGGTGTTGTTACACGTGGTCTACCACTGCGAGGACGATCAGCTGTCTGTTCTGTCTCCCTGTAACGCTGTCTTAGGCGTCTCACAGTACGGATATTGCAATTTATTGCCCTGGCCACATCTGCAGGCCTCATGCCTCCTTGCAGCATGCCTCAGGCATGTTAAACCAGATGAACAGGGATCCTGGGCATATTTCTTTTGGTGTTTTTCAGAGTCAGTAGAAAGGCTGCTTTAGTGTCCTAAGTTTTCATAACTGTGACCATAATTGCCTACCGTCTGTCAGTTATTACTGTCTTAATGACCGTTACACAGGTGCATGTTAATTGTTTATGGTTCACTGAACATGCATGTGAAACAGTGTTTAAACCCTTAACTTCACAGATCTGGATTTGGATTTTTACGAATTATCTTTGAAAGACAGGGTCCTGAAAAGGGGACTTTTCTTTTTTTGCTGAGTTTATATATATTCCTGAGACATACAATGTATTAGCATAGCCTATGTGTATGTTATATTGGCTATGACATGCTGTGGTTTGAGTATCTTATTGCCTATTGATCTTCATATTTCATTATAGTGATGGTGTTCCCCATACTCTATATAATATATATGTTTCTAGATATGTGTTGTGTATTTGATGTATTGATGCAGGGCTCACCCCCTGATACAATTAAGGATAAATAAAAATAGTGTGTACATTTTTTTTTCACATTGTTTGTGCTGTGTGTACTTACAGTATGCTATTAGATCAGTGTTGGTTGCTAACTTGGCCCTTATCTTAAATAGTTAACGTTTGTGTTGGGAGGCATTGGATCAGCGTTCTCGTCGCGTTAGTACCTTTTATGTACCTTTTATGTAGGGAAGCTAATGATCCATCATGTATGACATTCCTGGGAGTGTGTAAACTTAAATGTTTTATTACCATAGCATTTTTGTATGTTCTCTATAGTTATATACTTGAAAATGTATACATTTATTAATTCGGCCACTTGGGTACATTTGGGCAAACTTGTGAGGGACACCTGAGAGACTTCATTCTAAATATTATGTAGCTCTCTCATTCTTGAATGTGGACAACATCTAAATTATCCCCAGCTTCCTATCTCAATGTATGGCCTTTCTTTTGCATATCAAAGATGATAAAATAGAAAACACATGTTTTTTTTGTTTTTATCTTTTCCCAGATGTATTGTTTTATATTCTCCTACATTAATTTCACATCTCCACAAACTTCATAGTTTTTCCATTCAAATAGTATTAAGAATATACAAATCCTTGCTGCGGGTCCTGAGTTACAGGCAGTTAGATTTGGGTATGTCATTTTAGGTTGAAATTGAGATGAAGGGTCCTATCCAGAAGAGGTTTTAATCAGCTTCTTGATATGCCACACATGTCAGGTGGATGGATTATCTTGAGAAAGTAGAAATGCTCACTAACAGGAATGTAAACAAATTTGTGCACAAAAAAAGAAATACGTTTCTTGTGCATATGGAACATTTCTGGGATCTTTTTATTTTTGCTCAGTGTAGTAGTAATGGTGTTTCTGCCTGGTACCTTGGCTTGGTGTGTGGTTTGGTGTGGAGTCTCTGCCTGCCACAGGTCTGCCTGTTAGCTTCTAGGAACAGAGCTGTAGACCAACTAGAATATATCATTAATATAGCCCCAGTGAGTGGGCTCAGTCCATATACAGTTGAATGCTCTCCACAATATACGCTTAACCTTCGAAGCACCAAATTTGAAGACTGTCAAGCAGCTAGTCACCGACCAAAATACACCACTTACCATGATTTCTGGAGGAATTACATTTTTTAAATGTGACTCAATCATGCACTTAATGGTAAAAGCATCACATTTATCACAAAGGTAGATATATCGATATGGAGCCACCCTAGATTTGGCCCCTGGAGGGCGTGGCAGCCACTATAACACAAAAAATATAAAAACATAATTAGCTTTCTGTCAATGTCTCTTTACCAAGTTGAGAGTATCATCTTTCAGATGCAATTGGAACTGAGTTGATAGCCCATAGCATTCCTAAGCATGCTGAAAGTCTTTAGTTGTACTGGTATGTCAGATTAGCTCAATCGCCAATTTCTAAACATCACAGAAACACTTTTAATGAATAACAGTAACATGTACATGACAAGTTGCTATGGATGAAATTGATCAAAATAACTGTTCAAAGCATAAAAACATATTTCTAAACATCAAATTTGACTGGTATGTAAAATGTGTAAAAGATATGCTTATTTGGAGAGATTTAAACAATTTACTTGTTACATAACATTAATAAAATAAAGTGTTACAGCTTGATACTGTGAAATGTTTAATTGGCACTTTTAAGGTTATAAATAATGTACTTGTATCCCTTATTTCCCTTATTTTGTGTTTCCTTTATTTTGGCAGTTACCTGTGTGTTGTTGATTTTAGGGTTAAAGGGACATTCTGCCATTACTACATCCATTTTTTTACTGAAAAAAATATAGATATATTGAAAAAGCCCCACCCCCCCAGAGAGTGGGCTCAGTCCAAAGGTTCATACAGGTGAATGCTCTCCACAATATATGCTTAAGATTTCTGCCATATGCTATGTTTTGGTATACTGATAAGGGGTGACTCACAGGATAGGGAAACATCACCAAGGACCCACAAGATAAAACATTTTCTGTGTGTCTTTGTGAAATGCATACACACCCGCCGTCTGACTGTGTGTGGCTAGCAGGCGCCGAGTGTGTGACTGATGGCTGATAGAATCACCCTTTATATTTCCCGTGGCATCGCCTGGCGCCCACATAGATATATTGTGGTGATGATAAAGAGATAATAAAACCCACTCCTCTTCAACTCCCAGCTGCCTGTCTGCTCCTCAGACATAAAACCATGCCCTCCTGTCCCCATCTCACTCACACACACACACGTACACACACACACACACACACACACAAGGTTTCATCATTGATTCGGGCTGATATGGTGTCAATTCCGATTCAACAGTCGAACGGACGCGAGCAAGATGAAACATCATTGCACAAGCAAACACTTGAGTCGAGGGAGAAGATCTGTGGTCGAGCGAGCAGAGGACGGGTGCCGCGAGTGCAGGCCAGTGTCGTTGAACGCAAATTAAACTTGAGAGCTTGCGAGTCTGACTTAGATCAAGCAGAAAGGCATTTCCGCATGCAGTAAATTAATTTAAGAGGAGAGATTTTTGTTCACCTGAAGAAATACTTACTACTGTGCCTACCACCCTGCATATCACTGCTGGCTTGCTTCTGAAGCTAAGCAGGGTTGGTCCTGGTCAGTTCCTGGATGGGAGACCAGATGCTGCTGGAAGTGGTGTTGGAGGGCCAGTAGGAGGCATTCTTTCCTCTGGTCTAAAAAAAAATATATGTGATTGGGGACACTGCCCTGTGTAGGGTGCTGTCTTTCGGGTGGGACGTTAAATGGGTGTCCTGACTCTTTGAGGTCATTAAAGAGCGAATGGCACTTATCATAAGAGTAGGGGTGTTAACCCCAGTGTCCTGGCTAAATTCCCAATCTGCCCCTCAAACCATCACCTAATAATCCCCAGTTTACAATTGGCTCATTCATCCCCCTCCTCTCCCCTGTAACTATTCCCCAGGTCGTTGCTGCAAATGAGAACGTGTTCTCAGTCAACTTACCTGGTAAAATAAAGGATAAATAATCAATACTCAGAAATGACTGCACTCACAAATACGGCACGTATAGCCAGGAGTATAGCCAGAATGATTGATTTGGGGTAGGCCTAGAAAAATTTGGATTGCCATTTTTTCTACTTATTTATTTAATTTGCGGTGTGCACTGTATATTATTTCGTAATACAATCGTTTCATACTAGTGCATAGTACTTGGAGCAACCTCATTACATACAGTTGAAGTTGGAAGTTTACATACACTTAGGGTTGGATTCATTGAAACTAGTTTTTCAACCACTCCACAAATTTCTTGTTTTAACAAACTATCGTTTTGGCAAGTCGGTTAAGAAATCTACTTTGTGAATGACACAAGTAATTTTTAAAACAATTATTTACAGACAGAATATTTCACTTATAATTCACTGTATTACAATTCCAGTGGGTCAGAAGTTTACATACATACATAATTGACTGTGCCTTTAAACAGCTTGGCAAATTCCAGAAAATTATGTCATGGTTTTAGAAGCTTCTGATAAGCTAATTGACACCATTTGAGTCAATTGGAGGTGTAACTGTGAATATATTTCAAGGCCTACCTTCAAACTCAGGGCCTCATTGCTTGACATCATGGGAAAATCAAAGGAAATCAGCCATGACCTCAGAAATAAATTGTAGACCTCCACAAGTCTGGTTCATCCGTGGGAGCAATTTCCAAATGCCTGAAGGTACCACGTTCATCTGTACAAACAATAGTACGCAAGTATAAACACCATGGGACCATCAATCCCAGAACAACAGCAAAGGACCTTGTGAAGATGCTGGAGAAAACAGGTACAAAAGTATCTACATCAACAGTAAAACGAGTCCTATATCGACAGAAACTGAAAGGCCGCTCAGCAAGGAAGAAGCCACTGCTTCAAAACCTCCATAAAAAAGCCAGAATACAGTTTGCAGCTGCACATGGGGACAAAGATTGTACTTTTTGGAGAAATGTCCACTAGTCTCATGAAACAGAAATATAATTTTTTATCCATAATGACCATTGTTATGTTTGGAGGAAAAAGGGGGAGGCTTGCAAGCTGAAGAACACCATCCCAACCGTGAAGCACGGGGGTGGCAGCATCATGTTGTGGGGGTGCTTTGCTGTAGGAGGGACTGGTGCACTTCACAAAATAGATGGCATTATGTGGAAGAAAAATGATGTGCATATATTGAAGCAACATCTCAAGACATCAGGCAGGAAGTTAAAGCTTGGTCGCAAATGGGTCTTCCAAATGGACATGACCCTCAGCATACTTCCAAAGTTGTGGCAAAATGGCTTAAGGACAACAAAGTAAAAGTATTGGAGTGGCCATCACAAAGCCCTGACCTCAATCCTATAGAACGATTATGGGCAGAAATGAAAAAGCATGTGCGAGCAAGGAGGCCTTCAAACCTGACTGTTACACCAGCTCTGTCAGGAGGAATGGGCCAAAATTCACCCAACTTATTGTGGGAAGCTTGTGGAAGGCTACCCGAAATGTTTGACCCAAGTTAAACAATATAAAGGCAATGCTACCAAATACTAATTAAGTGTATGTAAACTTCTGACCTACTGGGAATATGATGAAAGAAATAAAAGCTGAAATTAATAATTCTCTCTACTATTATTCTGACATTTCACATTCCTAAAATAAAGTGGTGATCCTAACTGACCTTAAACAAGGAGTTTTTACTAGGATTAAATGTCAGGAATTGTGAAAAACTGTACTTGGCTAAGGTGTATGTAAACTTCCGACTTCAACTGTATACAAATAATTACCTATCCCAGCACATTAAAAAAGGCAGTAACTTTAGACCAGTTGCCAACTTCCCAGTAATATAAAACTCATCTTCAGACTCACTTTAATCTCGATGGGCAAGCAAGCTTATATTTGATGATTCAATTTATACCATGGTGGGCATTATTACTATAAAATGGTAACTTTCCTTTCGTAGACGTACCATACATAAGGCGTGACTTACATCATAAGGCACAGACGTCGAGGCTTTGAGTTGAATATGGTGATGATTTCATCATAATCCAATGTATCTGTCAGTTGACGCTCAAAAGACAGCAAACTGAAGAGGTTCAGCCGGGCCCTTGTCATTGATGTGCGAAGACGATTTCTTTTATCCTAGTTGTTGTTGAGAAAAGTCTCTCTACACTGCATGATGTCATTGAAGTGTGACAGTGATCCTTAACAGAGAGTTTATATTAGGGAAAATATCATCAGGGCAGCTGTCAAGTACACTCATTATGGAGGAAAACTCACTCTTTCCCATGTTCATTTTGCGACTCAACTGCTGAATAAAAACAGTGAATTCAGCATCCTCAATTGATATCGTATTAAGGTCGCATGTGGTCTTCAGCTGCTCTTTAAGGCCGCAGGTTTGGGATTCTTTGGAAAAGGAGGCAGCAGCTTGCATGAGTCTGTGTCTTCTTGAAATCTTGAGTTCAACTCAGTAATCTGTCTGTCTAGAATATTGTTCCAAAGTTGCCTCAGGTCACTGTCACTCTTGATGTTGGATGTTTTCCCTAAGGAAGTTCTGACTACACTGCCAATTTTACAGGCATTTTTTGCTGCCGTGATGCGCTCACATCCCAATTACTAATATCATGCTTAATCATCATCTCTTCAGTTAGCTTGAGAATTTTATCAAAGTCTCCGCCTGAGTTCTCTCTGAACGTAGAAAAGCTGCTTTGGAGGATTTCAATTAAACCAATACAGTCCGTCACAGACAAGGTAGAGCTTTAAAATCACTAGTGTCAAACAATTGACTAAATGTGACTAACATTTTTCTGGATTTGTTGTAAGAGGGCATCGGCTTCTAATTTGGTTTGTCCACAAGCCTCTGGAAAATCTGCAAGAACCTCTAAAATGTCATATAGCAGTAACAGCACTTTACTCACAGACCCTGATTTTGAACTCCAATGTACATCCGTGGATCTTTCTAGCTCGATACACGGTCTATCGGGATGCAACTCTTTCTGTACTTCTATGAATCCAGCATGTCTGTGGGATCCACTCATAAACGTGTGTAACTAGTTTACTGTGTCAAAAAAAGTACTGACATGTCCCGACACTTTTTGTCGCGGTGCACAGAACCAAATTCAGATGGTGGGAGTTGCAATGCACATATACCGCTTGCTTAAATATTTGCTTTAGTAGGACTTCTACCCCTCGTCTGTTCCCCGATATGACTGAAGCGCCATCGAAACAAAAACCCTCACACAGAGTGGGATCCAACTCCAGGGGTTATAACACTTCAAGTATTTTCTGAGAAATTCCTTGTGCAGACAAGTCAGCAGTTTCCATAAACCCAACAGCTCTTTCTTTAATCAAGTCCAAGATAGTATAGCAGTCAGACGTCTTTGTCTTCATCTTGTCATGTCCCATGTATATACAGTGCCTTGCGAAAGTATTCGGCCCCCTTGAACTTTGCGACCTTTTGCCACATTTCAGGCTTCAAACATAAAGATATAAAACTGTATTTTTTTGTGAAGAATCAACAACAAGTGGGACACAATCATGAAGTGGAACGACATTTATTGGATATTTCAAACTTTTTTAACCCCTACCCTGGTCAACAGCTCTGCACCCCCCACAGCAACTTTCCCAAACCTCCCCCATTTCTCCTTCACCCAAATCCAGATAGCTGATGTTCTGAAAGAGCTGCAAATTCTGGACCCCTACAAATCAGCTGGGCAAGACAATCTGGACCCTCTCTTTTCTAAAATTATCCACCACAATTGTTGCAACCCCTATTACTAGCCTGTTCAACATCTCTTTCGTATCGCCCAAAGATTAGAAAGCGGCCACGGTCACCCCCCTCTTCAAAGGGGGAGACACTCTAGACCCAAACTGCTACAGACCTATATCTATCCTACCATGCCTTTCTAAGGTCTTCGAAAGCCAAGTTAACAAACAGATCACCAACCATTTTGAATCCCAGCGTACTTTCTCTGCTATGCAATCTGGTTTCCGAGCTGGTCATGGGTGCACCTCAGCCACGCTCAAGGTCCTAAACGATATTATAACCGCCATCGATAAGAGACAATACTGTGCAGCTGTATTCATCGGCCTGGCCAAGGCTTTTGACTCTGTCAATCACCAAATTCTTATCAGCAGACTCAACAGCCTTGGTTTCTCAAATGACTGCCACGCCTGGTTCACCAGCTACTTCTCAGACAGAGTTCAGTGTGTCAAATCAGAGGGCCTGTTTTCTGGACCTCTGGCAATCTCTATGGGGGTGCCATAGGGTTCAATTCTCGGGCCGACTCTCTTCTCTGTATACATCAATGATATCGCTCTTGCTTCTGGTGATTCTCTGATCCACCTCTACGCAGACGACACCATTCTGTATACTTCTGGCCCTTCTTTGGACACTGTGTTAACCAACCTCCAGACGAGCTTCAATGCCATACAACTCTCCTTCTGTGGCCTCCAAAAGCTCAGAAATGCAAGTAAAACTAAATGCATGCTCTTCAACCGATCGCTGCCCACACCTGCCCGCCCGTCCAGTATCACTACTCTGGACGGTTCTGACTTCAAATATGTGGACAACTACAAATACCTAGGTGTCTGGTTAGACTGTAAACTCTCCTTCCAGACTCACATTAAGCATCTCCAATCCAAAATTAAATCTAGAATCGGCTTCCTATTTCGCAACAAGGCATCCTTCACTCATGCTGCCAAACATACCCTCGTAAAACTGACTATCCTAGCGATCCTTGACTTCGGCAATGTCATTTACAACATAGACTGCATCCAATTTGCTGAGTAGAGTGTTGGAGGCTATCACAGTGCCATCCGTTTTGTCACCAAAGCCCCATATACTACCCACCACTGCGACCTGTATGCTCTCTCTGGCTGCCACTCACTTCATATTCGTCGCCGAACCCACTGGCTCCAGGTCATCTATAAGTCTTTGCTCGGTAAAGCCTCGCCTTATCTCAGCTCACTGGTCACCATAGCAGCACCCACCCGTAGCACGCTCTCCAGCAGATATATTTCACTGGTCACCCCCAAAGCCAATTCCTAATTTTGCCGCCTTTCCTTCCAGTTCTCTGCTGCCAATGACTGGAATGAACTGAAAAAATCACTGAAGCTAGAGACTCATATCTCCCTCATTAACTTTAAGCACAAGCTGTCAGAGTAGCTCACTGATCACTGCACCTGTACATAGCCCATCTGTAAATAGCCCATCCAACTACCTCATCCCCATACTGTTATTTATTTATGTATTTTGCTCCTTTGCACCCCAGTATCTCTACTTGTACATTCATCTCCTGCACATCTATCACTCCAGTGTTTTTAATTGCTATATTGTAATTTTTTTCTCCACTATGGCCTATTTATTGCCTTACCTCCCTTATCCTACTTCATTTGCACACATTGTATATAGACTATTGTGTTATTGACTGTATGTTTGTTTATTCCATGTGTAACTCTGTGTTGTTGTTTGTGTCGCACTGCTTTGCTTTACTTTATATTTTTTTGAGAACTTGTTCTCAACTGGCCTACCTGGTTACATAAACGTGAAATAAAAAAAAAATAATTCCAGCATGAATGTATCGAATGCACACAGCAATAAATTCTCGTTTAGATTGATCTTTATATTAATCTGCTAGTATGGAAAAATATGTGGAAGGAGCAGAATGAACTTCATCTTTTATCCTCCACAGTAACAATGATGCTGCACACTCAAGCAACTCATTCTGTATTTCGGGGCTCATAAGTGTGGCATTGCAAGGTAGCTAATTAAGCCTGTTTTGTATTTCTGAGTCATACTTTAAGATGACTCAGCAAACACTGAATTAGTTATGTGCGAAAAAAAATGTGGTTGAGCAAGCAGAGGATGGGTCCCGCGAGTGCACAGGCCAGTCAAGAGTGAAATTTAAACTTTAGAGTTTGCAAGTGTGACTTTAAGCAGCAAAACATCATTTGCACAGATCAACGCCCCCAAAAATATTCAACAGTACGTATAGATTGAACTGTAAGCAAAGAAACATGATTAAAATGTGTAAAAAGGTTTTTGGGACGCTTGAATCGTCCACCAGCAATAGTCACTTGTCAATGTCAAGTTTTCACTCACAATTTCTTCAATTGTTCTCTCTCATGTCTGGGCAACTTTGGGTTTGGATTTCAGACTGGTGGGGGGCAAAGTTAACGATAGGTGCGTGTCTAGAGACCTTAGATTGGTCACTGGAGTGATGGAAGAACTAACAAATTCATGCCCTTGGGCAGTCCAGTGTTGTGATTGGCTATTACGAGCATTCTGCTTGCAATGCATTGCAGAGGCGTCTGTTTGGAAACCCAGCAGCATGATAACCAAATGAATTGGGAAATAAAACCTAATAGGTATACTATACCTTGTAGAATCTACTTGGTAAAGTTAGCTAGCTAACTTGCCAGCAACGTTTGTCTGTAAAACGAATAGCAGAGTCAGTTCTAGCAAACACCGTAAACCGAGTCAGCTAATTAGAGGCAGGATCGAATATTTAGGACACACACACACACACACACACACACACACACACACACACACACAGCACATGGGGATTTTGAATTAAGGGATAATCTGCTACGTGCTACAGTTTATCCAGTACATAACCAATCCCAAATAATAATTGTAAACTGACATATGATAAACCAGCTAAACTCAGGTTAACGTGTCAGAATCAGCTTTATTCGCCATATACATTTGCATGTACAGGATTTTGACTCTGAAATGGTGCTGCCACAATAAACAGAATATACAGACGATAAACAGAATATACAGACAAAGGGTTCGTAGTGTACATACTGTATGTGGGTCTGGAAATTCTGCATTTACAGTGCATTCGGAAAGTATTCAGACCCCTTGACTTTTTCCAAATTTTGTTAAGTTACAGCCTTAATCTAAAATTGATAACCTATTTTTTTCCCTCAATCTTCACACAGTACCCCATAATGACAAAGTGAAAACAGGTTTAGATTTTTTTGCAAATTTGTACAAATTAAAAAACAGCAACCTTATTTACATAAGTATTCAGACCCTTTGCAATGAGACTCAAAATTGAGCTCAGATGCATCATGTTTCCATTGATCATCTTTGAATTGTTTCTACAACTTGATTGAAGTTCACTTGCGGTAAATTCAATTGATTGGACATGATTTGGAAAGGCACACACCTGTCTATATAAGGTCCCACAGGTGACAGTGCATGTCAGAGCAAAAACCAAACTATGACGTCAAAGGAGTTGTCCACAGAGCTCCATATTTTTTGAATTTCCCAATGATGGAGACCATTGTGCTTTTGGAAACTTTCAACAACCTAGAAATGGTTTTATTCTCTTCCCCAGATATATGCCTCATCACAATTCTTTATCTGAGATCTACAGACATTTCCTTGGACTGTATGGTATAGTTTCTGCTCTGACATGCACTGCCAACTGTGGAACATGTCCAAACAATTGAATTGGCCACAGATGGACTCCAATCAAGTTGCAGTGACTTCTCAAGGATGATCAAAGGAAATTGGATGCAGCAAAGAGGTGTGAATACTTATGTAAATTAGATTATTAGATTAGATTCAAATTGGTATTTTTGGAAACCGATTTGCCCGATTTTTTTTTTACACCTTTATTTAATCTTCATTTAATTAGGCAAGTCAGTTAAAGAACACATTCTTATTTTCAATGACAGCCTAGGAACGGTGGGTTAACTGCCTTGTTCAGGGGCAGTACGACAGATTTTTACCTTGTCAGCTCAGGGAGTCAATCTTGCAACATTACAGTTAACTAGTCCAACGCTCTAACCACCTGCCTCTCATTGCACTCCACGAGGAGCCTGCCTGTTATGCGAATGCAGAAAGCCAAGGTAAGTTACTAGCTAGCATTAAACTTATCTTATAAAAACAATCAATCAATCAATCATAATCACTAGTTAACTACACATGGTTGGTGATATTACTAGTTTATATAGCGTGTCCTGCGTTGCATATAATCGATGTGGTGCGTATTCGCGAAAAAGGACTGTCCTTGCTCCAATGTGTACCTAACCATAAACATAAATTATTTTCTTAAAATCAATACACAGAAGTATATATTTTTAAACCTGCATATTTAGCTAAATGAAATCCAGGTTAGCAGGCAATATTAACCAGGTGAAATTGTGTCAATTCTCTTGCGTTCATTGCACGCAGAGTCAGGGTATAAGCAACAGTTTGGGCCGCCTAATTTGCCAGAATTTTACGTAATTATAACATAACATTGAAGATTATGCAATGTAACAGGAATATTTAGACTTATGGATGCCACCCATTAGATAAAATACGGAACGGTTCCGTATTTCACGGAAAGAATAAATGTCTTGTTTTCGAGATGATAGTTTCCAGATTCGTATTTCTGTGTGTTATTATGTTATAACTAAGTCTATGATTTGATAGAGCAGTCTGACTAAGCGATGGTAGGCAGCAGCAGGCTTGTAAGCATTCATTCAAATAGCACTTTCGTGTGTTTTGCCAGCAGTTCTTTGCTGTGCTTCAAGCATTGCGCTGTTTATGATTTCAAGCCCATCAACTCCTGAGATTAGGCTGGTGTAACCGATGTGAAATGGCTAGCTAGTTAGCGAGGTGCGTGCTAATAGCGTTTCAAACGTCACTTGCTCTGAGACTTGGAGTAGTTATTCCCCTTGCTCTGCATGGGTAACGCTGCTTCGAGGGTGACTGTTGTCGATGTGTTCCTGGTTCGAGCCCAGGTAGGGGCGAGGAGAGGGACGGAAGCTATACTGTTACACTGGCAATACTAAAGTGCTTATAAGAACATCCAAAGGTATGTGAAATACAAATGGTATAGAGAAATAGTCCTATAATTCCTATAATAACTACATCCTAAAACTTCTTACCTGGGAATATTGAAGACTCATGTTAAAAGGAACCACCAGCTTTCATATGTTCTCATGATCTGAGCAAGGAACTGAAACATTAGCTTTCTTACATGGCACATATTGCACTTTTACTTTCTTCTCCAACACTTTGTTTTTGCGTTATTTAAACCAAATTGAACATGTTTAATTATTTATTTGAGGCTAAATTGATTTTATTGATGTATTATATTACGTTAAAATAAGTGTTCATTCAGTATTGTTGTAATTGTCATTATTACAAATAAAACATTTTTAAAATCGTCCGATTAATCGGTATCGGTGTTGAAAAATCATAATCGGTCGACCTCTATTATTGGCATCCTTGGTAAAGATGAGCAAAAAATACAATATATTGTATGCTAAAAATGTGAAATATTATTTTATACTAATGCAATTGCTTTGAGAAAAATATTTTGTAATTAAAAATAATCAAAAACATTATTGCCACCCCTGTGACCAATACTCTTGCAACCTACCCTTGCGAGGATAACAACACTGAGCCTTTTGTTTCATGAGATTGGAGAAGACATTGGGAAGGATCTTAGACCATTCCGCCATACAGAAGCTTACCAGATCCTTGATATGCTTTGTCTGCTCTTATGGACTGCCCCCATCAATTCAAACCACGTATATTAATTGGTGTTCTAGTCCAGAGACTGAGATGGCCATTCCAAAATGTTTATTTTTGTGGTGAATTAACAATTTCTTTGTGGATTTTGGTTCATGCTTGGGGTTACTGTCTTGCTTGAAGATCCACCTGCGGCCTAGTGTCAGCCTCCTGGTAGAGGCAAAAAGGTATTTGGCGAAAATGTCCTAGGTACTTGTTAAAGTTCATGATGCTGTGGACCTTAACAAGGGCTCCATGTCCAGTGGAAGCAAAATATCCCCATAACATTAAAGATCCACCACCATATTTTATCAGAGGTATGATGTACTTTTCTGCATATGCTTTTGTTTTTTAAATGCTGAACTCAACAGTGGTGTGTGTGTGGCCAAAGAAATCTAGTTTCATGTCATCTGACCATAACACAGCCTGGAGTTCTGTTTGATAAACAGCATTGGCACTTGGATTGGAACCGTTGCTATGGTCAGATGACATGAAAAAGAGCTTGCACACCAGTGGTGGATTTGGCATTGAAAGCAGAAGGCCATCTCAGTCTGCCAACATGAAACCCATTTAAAACCTGTGGTTTGAATTGAAGAGGTCAGTCTTTAGACGAAGGATATCAAGGATCTGTAAAGATTCTGTATTAGGATCCCTCCCAACGTGTACTACAATCTCATAAAACATTCTAGAAAAAGCATCATTATTATCCTTGCAACCGGTGCCAGTAATGAACTTTTAAATGTTTTATTTTATAATACTTGTTGAACAAAATATCTTTCTCTGAGCAATTGTATTAGCATAAGATCATATCATTTCCCAATTTTTGGGGGAGCATACAGTATAGCTCAGTATTATTATTTATTTTATTCAGTCTTTTTTGCTCATCTTTGTCAATGGTGCCAATAATTCTGGACCTGACTGTATTTCTGTCTCTCTCTCGCAGTGTGTGATGTTTTTCAGTAGGTTTTAGTGCAGCACTTAGTTGTCCCCCCCATCCATGTGCTTCTGCTTATAATGCAGCCAGCCAGCTGTGGCTCTGTGACTGAGAGCTACACACCACACACACACACACACACACACACAACTATTTTAATCCTTACAGTCTATCTCTTTAGCTTGAGTTATCATCCACACACACCTGCTTCACACACACTCCCACTGATGGGAAACCAATATGAAACGATGCATCTCACCAGCTGGTACTGAACCACAGGCAAGACCAACCCATATGATTGGCATCAACCTCACATACAGTATGTATTGATGTCATATTATTGTAGTGAAAAGCATGAGCTGGCAAATACCCCATCAATTTAAGGACCTGCTGCTGCTCTACTGTCCTTACTGACAGAGAGAGAAAGTGGTGAAGATATCTTGCCCTGAGTGTACTGTTTTACGTGCCTCTTATGAATGCACCCACCTGACTCTCCTCTCGTTGTCATGTATGTGTCTCTAGGATCCTGGCCACGGTGGGCTCAGACTTTGACCTGAGGACTCTGCGAGCGGTGAGAGTACTGAGACCACTCAAACTGGTGTCTGGCATCCCCAGTAAGTCACTGACATCAACAACAGGTTACTTAGTGTGCACCATCACATTACTGTAGCATGAATAACATATGGAAGATTTGTATACAGATCATACATTTCTAAACACACAAACACAAACTGACTTATTAAGTATGACATATCTTATCTTACATGGTCAACATATGGCACCTTTCTCTCCCTTCACCCCCCCATCTCTCTTCCTTCCCAATCTATCTCTCTCCACAGGTCTTCAGGTGGTTTTGAAGTCTATCATGAAGGCCATGGTGCCTCTGCTCCAGATAGGCATGCTGCTCTTCTTCGCCATACTCATGTTTGCCATTATCGGAGTGGAGTTCTACATGGGCAAGTTCCACTCCACCTGCTTCACTGTCGACACTGGTGAGTGCTGAATGGATTACACACACATACTGCACACAGTACTGTACACAGTAGTAGTATGCTCACACACACACACACACACACACACACACACACACACACACACACACACACACACACACACACACACACACACACAGACAAACAGACACAGTAGGTTATGGAAACACAACACACAGTACCAAGTTTTAGGCCTCCCTTACTTGTCTACATTTTGATAGCCTTTTATAGACAGATTTTGATAGATCACCTCTCAAGGTTGGATAAATAAGTGTCTCTCAATAAGGAGTTGATGGAGCTGAAATAGATAGATATTCTCCCACTGGAGTCAATGTGTTGATGTGGAGGTGAACATGGATCTGATAGAAAACAGTTCCTGTATGCATACTTTATGCCATCAGTGTCAATGGAGGGTGTGAGTTGATCATAGTGTTGACGGCTCTACCAGCTGGAGGTTGTGTGTGTGTGTGTTTGACCCTCTCGTGTGGTGGTGGTGTGAGAGGTCTTGACAGCCTGCTAATGTATGTGTGTGTGTGTGTACATGTGAGTTATTTTAGTAAAGAACAGTGGGGTAACAAATCAGCTCAAGGCACTGGTAACATCTTCCCAGCTGCACGTTGCTGTGTGTGTGATTCATCAGCAGGTGTGCACTGAGTGCATGTTAGTGAGTGTGTGTGTGTGTGTGTGTGTGTGTGTGTGTGTACCATATTTTAAGCTCACTTAATCTGCCAGGGTGTTTGTTTTACTGTATGTGTTGTAATTACAGTAACTCACTCTCTCCCTCCCCCTCTCCCCTGTGTCCCCCCTCCTCCCTCCCTCACCCCATCTCTCCCTGTTCTTTTTCTATCCCTCTGTCTCTACCACTCCCCCTCCCTCCTCCTCTCTCTCCCCACCCCCACTCTCCCCTCTCTCTCCCTTCTTTCTCTTCTCCCCCCATCCAGGTGAGCGAGCAGCAGCGTTCCCCTGTGGTACGGAGGCCCCAGCCAGGATGTGTCCTAATGGTACAGAGTGTACAGAGTACTGGATCGGCCCCAACTACGGCATCACCAACTTTGACAACATCCTGTTTGCCGTGCTCACCGTCTTCCAGTGCATCACCATGGAGGGATGGGTGGACATCCTCTACAATGTAAGACCTCTGTCTTTCATTATTTTGTTCTCTCTCTCCATTTGTCTCTCTTTTACGCTTTCTCCAAGAACAATGTCACCTCTATAGGGTTACAAAATTCAGTCAGCTCTCCCAAAATTCTCAGGTTTTTCAGAAATCCTGGTTGGAGAATTCTGGATATCCTGCCTGATTCTTTGAATGTTTCAACCAGATTTTCTGGAAAACTGGCACACTTGGGAAAGATACTGGAATTTTGCAACCCTACACACACATTACTTTTCCACTTATTGTAAACTAAGAGCTAACACATCCCACACTTTCCTTCTCTCTCACGGTTTCTCTCCCTATATTCTATTGGGTATATAGTGAGTGCATGTCTGTGTATAGAAAACATGGAGAGAAAGAGAGCTACTAGAGGTTTATTTGACTGAGTAGCAAACGTGAGAATGCTAATCATTGACTACAGCTCAGCGTTCAACACCATAGTGTCCTCAAACCTCATCACTAAGCCCTCTGCAATTCGGTCCTGTACTTCCTGATGGGCCGCCCCCAGGTGGTAAGGGTAGGTAACAACACATCTGCCACGCTGATCCTCAACACGGGGGACCCTCAGGTGCGTGCTCAGTCTCCCTGTACTCCCTGTTCACCAATGACTGCATGGCCAAGCACGACTCCCAACAACATTAAGTTTGCCGACGACACAACAGTAGTAGGCCTGATCACCGACAACGAGGAGACAGCCAATAGTGAAGAGGTCAGAGACCTGGCAGTGTGGTGCCAGGATAACAACCTCTCCCTCAACGTGATCAAGACAAAGGAGATGATTGTGGACTACAGGAAAAGGATGACCGAGCACGCCCCCAGTCTCATCGACGGGGCTGTAGTGGAGCAGGTTAAGAGGTTCAAGTTCCTTGGTGTCCACATCACCAACAAACTAACATGGTCTAAACACACCAAGACAGTCGTGAAGAGGGCACGACAACACCTATTCCCCCTCAGGAGACTGAAAAGATTTGGCATGGGCCCTCAGATCCTCAAAAAGTTCTACAGCTGCACCATCGAGAGCATGGTTGCATGGCTGACTGGTTGCATCACCGCCTGGTATGGCAACTGCTTGGCCTCCGACCACAAGGCACTACAGAGGGTAGTTTGTATTGCCCAGTACATCATTGGGGCCAAGCTTCCTGCCATCCAGGACCTCTATACCAGGTGGTGTTAGATGAAGGCCCTAAAAACTGTCAAAGACTCTAGCCACCCTAGTCATCAAATTCAAATCAAATCAAATGTATTTATATAGCCATATAGGTCCAAGAGGCTTCTTTACAGCTTCTACCCCCAAGCCATAAGACTCCTGAACAGCTAACCTAATAGCTACCGGTACTATTTGCATTGACCCCCCCCCCCACCCCCATTTTTACACTGCTGCTACTGTTTATTTTCTATGCATAGTTACTTTACCTCTACCTACAATGTACATGTTACCTCAATTACCTTGACTAACCTGTTCCCCCGCACATTCACTCTGACTTCAGTTTATTTTAGTAAACACTTATTCTTCTTCAAACTACATTGTTGGTTAAGGTCTTGTAAGTAAGCACATATGACAAATAACATTTAATTTGAACAGAACTGAGGATCTGGAGGTAGCGTACGTGTCTGCTGTGCTGCTGTGTGTGTATGTGCACAGAATCTCTCACACACAAACAAACCTACCTACAGCTGGGGAGATGTTACCAGTGCCTTGAGCTGATTTGTTACCCCTCTGTTCTTTACTAAAATAACTCACATGTACACACACACACACACATACATTAGCAGGCTGTCAAGACCTCTCACACCACCACCACACAGAGGGTCAAACACACACACACACACAACCTCCAGCTGGTAGAGCCGTCAACACTATGATCAACTCACACCCTCCATTGACACTGATGGCATAAAGTATGCATACAGGAACTGTTTTCTATCAGATCCATGTTCACCTCCACATCAACACATTGACTCCAGTGGGAGAATATCTATCTATTTCAGCTCCATCAACTCCTTATTGAGAGACACTTATTTATCCAACCTTGAGAGGTGATCTATCAAAATCTGTCTATAAAAGGCTATCAAAATGTAGACAAGTAAGGGAGGCCTAAAACTTGGAACCGTGTGTTTCCATTACGTACGTTTGTGTGTGTGTTTAAATTAGAGAGTTTAATAGTCACATGTACAGGGTTGCAGATGTAATTACAGTGACAATTCCAACCAACAATGCAGGACAAAGGGACATAAAAATAGATAGTAATAATATATATTAAGGGGTGTTGGAGCAGCAGGGGAGGAGGGGATGGGGGGTAGGAATACCAGGGGAGTAGGAAGGGGGGACAGTGCGAGCAGGTGCCTGACTAGTGCTAGTTGTTCAGCATGATAAAATGTCCATTTTAGTTGGAGGCAGTGTAAAAATGTCCGTTGAGGAGGTGGTGGGTAGGAAGTCCAAGTGGGCAAGGGGGGAGCAGGTAGCTGACTAGTGGTGGCTCTGGGGGTAAAAACTATAGGCCAGTCTTACAATTTTTGTCATGATGCTCCTATACTGCCTGCGTCTGAGTGATCGAAACGGGAAGCACAGGCCATGAATCAGGTGGCTGGGGTCCCTGATTATCTTCTTGGCCTTCCTGCGACACCTGGTGTTGTAGGTGTCCTGGAGGTCAGCCAGTGTGCACCCAAAGGTGTGTTCAGTTAGCAGTTTGAATGAAGAGCACCTGGTATTGGAGAACCAGGACTAACAGACAGTTTGAATGAAGAGCACCTGGTATTGGAGAACCAGGACTAAAAGACAGTTTGAATGAAGAGCACCTGGTATTGGAGAACCAGGACTAACAGACAGTTTGAATGAAGAGCACCTGGTATTGGAGAACCAGGACTAACAGACAGTTTGAATGAAGAGCACCTGGTATTGGAGAACCAGGACTAACAGACAGTTTGAATGAAGAGCACCTGGTATTGGAGAACCAGGGCTAACAGACAGTTTGAATGAAGAGCACCTGGTATTGGAGAACCAGGACTAACAGACAGTTTGAATGAAGTGCAGCTGGTATTGGAGAACCAGGACTAGCAGACAGTTTGAATAAAGACCAGCTGGTATGTGAGAACAAGGACTAGCAGACAGTTTGAATAAAGACCAGCTGGTATGTGAGAACAAGGACTAGCAGACAGTTTGAATAAAGACCAGCTGGTATGTGAGAACAAGGACTAACAGACAGTTTGAATAAAGACCAGCTGGTATGTGAGAACAAGGACTAGCAGACAGGTTGAATAAAGACCAGCTGGTATGTGAGAACAAGGACTAACAGACAGTTTGAATAAAGACCAGCTGGTATGTGAGAACAAGGACTAGCAGACAGTTTGAATAAAGACCAGCTGGTATGTGAGAACAAGGACTAACAGACAGTTTGAATAAAGATCAGCTGGTATGTGAGAACAAGGACTAGCAGACAGTTTGAATAAAGACCAGCTGGTATGTGAGAACAAGTACTAACAGACAGTTTGAATAAAGACCAGCTGGTATGTGAGAACAAGGACTAGCAGACAGTTTGAATAAAGACCAGCTGGTATGTGAGAACAAGGACTAGCAGACAGCAGTTTAGATTACTCCCTGCTGGGTTCTGGAGCCCTGTGTGGATTCTGGCTTCCTCTTTTTCCCCCCAAATCCTGCCACCTTGTCTTTAGGTAGGCTGAGCTGCCAGCAACGTGGCAGGATAGCAGCATTTGCAACTGCTACAACTTCCAACACCTCTCCCTCTTCTCTCTATCCTCATGTTTTCCCTCTTTATAAAACCTCTCCTGTTGCCTGCTTTCTCGTTATGCTAGCAAGCTCCTCTCCTGTGTGGCTACATGCTGCTGGGAACCGACTCACTGGGCTTTTAGTGCACCTGTCACACTCTATCCCTTTGTCTCTCTCCCCATTTATTTATCTCTCTTCTCTCTCTCTGTTTCCGTCTCTACCTCTCCCTCTTCCCCTTCTCTTCCTCCCTCTCTCTATTTCTCTCACCTTTTTCCCGATCTGTCTATTTCTCTCTCCCCTCTCTATGTCTCTCTCTCTCTTATGCCCCCTGCTGTGTTCCTGGCAAGGCTGCCTTCACACAGGGTGAGGAGTGTTCCCTCTAAGTAGGACAGACTCTTTTCACAAGGCCTCATGGAACTTGTAAACATACTGTTTGCCTTCCTCCTATCAGATCAATCCTGTTGGCTCGTCCTCCTCGAATCTGGTTAAGTGGATTGAACTGGTACATGTGTACACACATATCTAGAAGAAAAAGAAACGCACACCTATTAAGACGAGGTGCTGGCTAGCGGAGTAGAACACCTATTAAGACGAGGTGCTGGCTAGCGGAGTAGAACACCTATTAAGACGAGGTGCTGGCTAGCGGAGTAGAACACCTATTAAGACGAGGTGCTGGCTAGCGGAGTAGAACACCTATTAAGACGAGGTGCTGGCTAGCGGAGTAGAACACCTATTAAGACGAGGTGCTGGCTAGCGGAGTAGAACACCTATTAAGACGAGGTGCTGGCTAGCGGAGTAGAACACCTATTAAGACGAGGTGCTGGCTAGCGGAGTAGAACACCTATTAAGACGAGGTGCTGGCTAGCGGAGTAGAACACCTATTAAGACGAGGTGCTGGCTAGCGGAGTAGAACACCTATTAAGACGAGGTGCTGGCTAGCGGAGTAGAACACCTATTAAGACGAGGTGCTGGCTAGCGGAGTAGAACACCTATTAAGACGAGGTGCTGGCTAGCGGAGTAGAACACCTATTAAGACGAGGTGCTGGCTAGCGGAGTAGAACACCTATTAAGACGAGGTGCTGGCTAGCGGAGTAGAACACCTATTAAGACGAGGTGCTGGCTAGCGGAGTAGAACACCTATTAAGACGAGGTGCTGGCTAGCGGAGTAGAACACCTATTAAGACGAGGTGCTGGCTAGCGGAGTAGAACACCTATTAAGACGAGGTGCTGGCTAGCGGAGTAGAACACCTATTAAGACGAGGTGCTGGCTAGCGGAGTAGAACACCTATTAAGACGAGGTGCTGGCTAGCGGAGTAGAACACCCTATTAAGACGAGGTGCTGGCTAGCGGAGTAGAACACCTATTAAGACGAGGTGCTGGCTAGCGGAGTAGAACACCTATTAAGACGAGGTGCTGGCTAGCGGAGTAGAACACCTATTAAGACGAGGTGCTGGCTAGCGGAGTAGAACACCTATTAAGACGAGGTGCTGGCTAGCGGAGTAGAACACCTATTAAGACGAGGTGCTGGCTAGCGGAGTAGAACACCTATTAAGACGAGGTGCTGGCTAGCGGAGTAGAACACCTATTAAGACGAGGTGCTGGCTAGCGGAGTAGAACACCTATTAAGACGAGGTGCTGGCTAGCGGAGTAGAACACCTATTAAGACGAGGTGCTGGCTAGCGGAGTAGAACACCTATTAAGACGAGGTGCTGGCTAGCGGAGTAGAACACCTATTAAGACGAGGTGCTGGCTAGCGGAGTAGAACACCTATTAGGCGAGGTGCTGGCTAGCGGAGTAGAACACCTATTAAGACGAGGTGCTGGCTAGCGGAGTAGAACACCTATTAAGACGAGGTGCTGGCTAGCGGAGTAGAAAACTTGAAAATAAAAGAGAGCCGCACACTCTAGGAGCTCAGATGCAAAAATGTCATTACCAACGTTTCGACAGCCAAGCTGTCTTCATCAGGGTATGTGTACACACAAACACACACACAGATCCTGGAAGACATCCTGGATATATTTTCTTGGAAGTGATGCGTTTGTGAACACATGACAATTGTAAAGCGGGCCTCATAAGAGCTATGGGATGGTTTTGAAACCTTGCTTATGTTATGCTCACACATTCAGCCTGGGCCTCTGAGTCACTTCCAGTAATATTTGCACATCATGCTGAAGGCACTGTGAGGAGACTGTATCTATCTGTGTGTGTGTGTGTGTGTGCGCACATGTCAGTGTGTTTGTGTGTGTGTGTACTTAGCACAGATGCAAGGGAAGGAACAATACAGTAGCATAATGAAATAAGAACACAAGCCCCTCTCCATTCTGTACATTGTGTGTTCCCGTTACCCAGCGTTAACCTTGTGGATTGATGGACTGTCTCCTCTCCACAGCCCCAAGGGAATGCTGGGATACTCATTAATGGTGCAGTGAGCGCTAATCTGCCTCTCCCTCCTCCCCTTGTCTCTCCTCTGCCCCAATCCTTTGCTCTCAGAGGAAGCTGATGTTCTGGAATGGAGTGTCTGTGCTATCCTGTGCCCAGAGGGGATGATAAGGAAGTGACTTGGCTCAGGCCAGGTCAACAATACATTAATATCACCACACATTAGCACTATCAGCTGAGCAAATATATCTCCAATCGAGTCATTATAGCATCAGAGTGGATGGAAGGATGTCACCAAGCAGAGAGAGAGGTTTCTTGCCCTCCGTGGGTGAGTGAGACACTCCCAGAGGAGAGGGCAGTAGTGCGAGCACACAATCTTGATGTTTTAATCATGGGAAAATACTCCAAATGAAGAATGATAGGATCTTATGCTAATTTTGATAATGTTGTCAGGGTAGTCTAGTGGTTAGAGTGTTGGACTAGTAACCGGAAGGTTGCAAGTTCAAACCCCCGAGCTGACAAGGTACAAATCTGTCGTTCTGCCCTTGAACAGGCAGTTAACCCACTGTTCCTAGGCCGTCATTGAAAATAAGAATTTGTTCTTAACTGACTTGCATAGTTAAATTAAGGTTAAAAAAATAATAATAATAAAATCTCAGCGAGAGAGTATAGGCAGACTGGGAGGCAACTTCCCAGTGTCATCTTAGTCTAGAAGCCAAACACAGAGAGAGGATGAACAGAATAGAGATGGACTGTGTCCCAAATGGCCCATAGGGTAGTGCACTATGTAGGGAGTAGGATGCCATTAAGGACACACGCATGGTCTATCATGGAACATTGTGGGGCTGTATTGCTGAGGAATACATATTAAACTGTTCAACTACTCACGGAGGGTAAATGGATTGAAAATTACAGAATCACACACTATAACTTTGTGGGGCTCCTGAATGGCACAGCGGTCTAAGGCACTGCATCTCAGTGCTAGAGGTGTCACTACAGTCCCTGGTTCAATTCCAGGCTGTATTTCAACCAGCCGTAATTGGGAGTCCCATAGGGCGGCGCACAATTGGCCCAACGTCGTACGGGTTAGGGTTTGGCCGGGTTAGGCCGTCATTGTAAATAAGTATTTGTTCTTAACTGACTTGGCAAGATAAATAAAGGTTAAATATATATATTTTTTTAAATAACTCTCTCATTTGCTCTCTATTGTTCAGTGTCTCGTTCTCTCTCTGTCTCTCTAACCACGTTTCTATCCACTGTTTTTATGCGAGTAACTTCATACCATATAAAATAAAAAATCACAACAACTGTAATGGAATTGTTAGAATTGTTCATTCGACATGGTGCGATCTTTTTGTGTCGGTAAAGTGAATTGTGCGAAAAATGGCGGTGGACACACTTTTATGTGCAAATATTGATATAATAACTATCATATCAAAGTAAGCTTGGAGTCACGCAATGTTATGGTGTGTGGTCCTTCCACTACGACTTGCAAAACCATGCAGCTTATTAGGCTACAGCTGAAATAAGTTATGATGAAAGTGCACACTATGAGCTTGATGCTGCTTTCCAATCAAATATGGAGAGTCTTCTTCTGGGGACATGATGATCAATGCTTGACTGCTGTTTGACAAATACAAATATTCTCACTCTTATCCATAACAATCTCATCATGTAGACTGTGAGCTGTTGTTGGATAAGAAAACACATTGAACTTTAGATTTATATTCAGTGCATGAAAACCTAAGTTACATTTTCTTTTTGTGCACTGTCATCACGCACTCATTTTTATCCGCAACAATCTGTCGCTGATTGAATGGAAACCTAGCTTCTGTTTCTCTCTGTATATTTCTTTCTGTTTCTTGCTGACTGCTACTGGGATCGGAGCAGCAATGTGCCCTGATTTAAAATTTGTGCACTATACAGAGTTAATTGGGTGCCATTTGGGATGCTACCCTGTCAGGCTAGCTAGATGCTACTGTTAGATCTCAGTGAGCGGGGTGGTTCCAAGCGTTAATAATGTGGCAATTTTAATTTCATGCTTGTTGATTTTATTTATCTCGTTCTCTCTCTCTTTCTAAGCAACCTAATGACTGCTGGCTAATTAGAACAATCTATAATCACCTCTGCTGTGAAATGTTTAGCTTTATGTCCCCCACAATCCTCCTTGGCACAGCAGTCTCCCTGACCACATGGAAAGACTACTGCACAAAAGCCTCTCTCGCTCTGTATAGAAGGCTTTATCTCCCTTCAACTGATGGGATCTTTGTCTCAATGTAGTGTGATCTAGCGTTGGCTAAAAGCCTCTGATAAATGGCATTAAGTAAGTGGTCTTGTCAGAATGAGCCAGAATAGTGCAGGAATCTCCTGTTTCTGTGGCGTGAGGCAGCTTGATGTACTTCCCCAGGACAGGTTCATAGTCTGTCGCAGGGTCTTACCCCCAATACATTTCCTTAATGCTGAGTGCCAATCAGAGAGATATCAGGTCCCATTTGTACAGTTTTAGGTAGAACTCACCTGAGGAATCAAACCCACAACCTTCCAAGTGACAGACTTTTCCTAGTGACAACCTTTTTACTGACTGCCAGTAGGACCTTCAAGAGGTACTTTTCTCTATTGTGTTAGTTATCAGGTATTTCACCCATGTACAAAGAAATTAATGTTTGTTCTATGTTAAATCCCATTATTTTTCCAATGTTAGATCTTATTTCTCCCCAGTAAGTTTCGATTGCGGGGCAAGTCCAAAAGATATGAGAGTGGTCCGCCCTCAATAGACCGCATTCTCTCCAACAAGGGTGTAGTGAGCCAGTCTGTTTTGATTTCAATTTAGGTGTTATGAAGAAACGTATAACATTCTTCCAACAGAATTCTCTCCATGACCTTGAGTTGGTGGAGCTTTGTTGAGTCTCTAATATGTTCAACCATGTTTCATCAGTTATTTCATTGTTAAGCTCCCATTTTTTAAAATATAGTTTGTAGAATGTTTCTTTGAGGATTGAATACCCAAGTAGAGATTTGAAATAGTTTTTTTGTTACTCCCCAAGTTGTATGCGTTAGTGAATACTTGGATTCATTTTGGAGGTGCTCGAGGGTCAGTCACTTTTATCTTCCTTAAGAAATAGTGTCGAACTTGTAGGTATCTGTAAAAATGTTGTTGATCCAAGCCATGTTTTTTACCTAGTTCCTGGAAGTTATCTAGGTTCACATTCCTTATAATTGTACTGAATGATGTGATGCCTTTCTGCGTCCATTGTTTAAACCTGCTGTCCTGAGTTGCAGGGATGAAGCTGGGGTCGTATGCAGGCCAACTCAGCAGTTTGATCTCTCTGTCTAAATTAACTACCCTAAACCATGTCTTCAGAGAGAAATTAATCCAATGATTTTGTCTATTGTATATTTATTTTACCATCTCCTTTTTTCCCAGTACTGACTGTATGGGTATCTCTGTCAGAGTAGTCTCCATGTCTTTCCATTTGGATTCGTATTCTGAATTGCACCAACACACCAGAGGTCGTAATTGGGCTGACACATAATAATATTTTAGGTTTGGTAAGGCCATACCCCCACAGTTTTTTGGTAACTGTAATGTTGGTCTCTTACTGTTCCAGATAAACCTTGATATCTGTTTATCCCATTCCCTAAACTGTTTAGGCGGGATTTCTATGGGCAGTGATTGGAACAAATACAGTAACTTTGGCAGTTCATTTTGATTGTTCTACTTTTCTAATACTAAGATCTAAGGGAAGTGAATTCCACCTGTCTAGGTCATCATATATTTTCTTGTCAATGTGATCGTAATTCATGCAATAAGGTTTGGGTGTATCTTTTGGTAAATTTACTACCAGATATTTAATGGATGAAGAGGTCCAGGTGAAGTTATACCTACTCTTCAGCTCTTCCTGTGGGGTATAATTATATACTAGGGCTTGGGTCTTGTGTACGTTAAGCACATACTCTGAATATGTTCCAAATGTTTGTAAAACATCCATCAATCTAGGTACACTTGAGCCTGGGTCTTTAAGGAATAACAGAACGTCATCAGCATACATGCATGTCTTATGTTCACTGCCTCTTATTGTTATTCCCTCTAAGGTTGGGTCCTGTCTTATTGCCTGTGCTAATGGTTCGAGGTACAAGGAGAAGAGCGTGGGTGATAGATTACAGCCTTGTCTTGCCCCTCGCTCTAATTTTATCGTTCGTGTCAAATTTCCATTTATCTTTATTCTAGCGGTCGGACATGAATACAGTGTTTTGATGCACTGTATCACTTCTCTGTTGAAACCAAATCTTTCCATAACTTGGAATAGGTAATCCCATCCCACTGAATCAAATGCTTGTTCTGCATCTAGGCTGATTAATATTGCACTTGTCTTATTCTGAGTAATGTGGTCCATGACATGTAGTGTTCTCCTTATATTGTCCTGTGTCTGCCTATTTTGTATGAAACCAGTTTGATCTCCGTCAAATCAATTCTGGGATTATGTTCTCCATTCTTTTGGCTATTATTGATGCATATAGTTTATAATCTGTGTTAAGAATTGCGATAGGTCGATATGAACTGCATTCTTTCTTATCTTTACCCTCTTTTGGGATTACTGATATGAGGGCCTCTCTCCATGACGGTGGGAGACCCCCTCCCTCAGAGTCCAGTTAAAACAGGCCTTAAGTAGAGATGCTAATTGTTCTCTGAAGGTCTTGAACCATTCTGAAGGGAAGCCATCAGTGCCTGGAGACTTGCTGACTTTTTGTTGAGATATTGCTTTATTAATTTCTTCAGTGGATATTTCTAAAGTTAGTCTATCATTTTGCTCTGTCCCAATTGAGGGGAGATCAAGTGAGTTCAAAAAGTGCTCTATTGTCTGTGCATCTGCCTTCTCTGGTTGCTTGTACAGATTTGTGTAATATGATTCCAATGCATTCTGTATTTCATCTCATTTGCATGTGATCTTTTTGTTTTGGGGTCTTTTATTTTGAAAATGGTATTCTGTGCTTGTTGTTTCCGGAGTCTCCATGCTAGTAATTTGGTTGCCTTTGAGCCTGCTTCATAATATCGTTGTTTCAGGAACCTACGTTTTTTCTCTACTTCTTCTCTATAAATCTGGTCAATTTCCTGTTTTACCTGTTGAATCTCTCGTAATACAAGAGGGTCTTTGTATTGACTATGAGATCGTTCTAAGTTTCTTAGTGTTTCCTGTAATTTCATCAGTTTCTGTGCTTTAATCTTTTTCTTGAGAGATGATGTAGCTATGATCTTCCCTCTAATAACCGCCTTAGCTGCATCCCACAATATAGCAGGAGATACTTGCCCATTTTCATTATTCTCCAGATAGATGTTCAATTCTGTCTTTATTGATTCCTTGAATGCTGGATCATTCAGCATGCTTGTGTTAAGTCTCAAGGTGTAGAGGAAGGTAAAGTCCATTATGATCTGATAAGTCGCTCTGCCCGATCCTACAATCCTTAAGCCTGTGTCTATCTGCATTGTACATAAAAAAGTAGTCTAACCTGGAGAATTCAGTGTGGCGGGCTGAGTAAAAAGTATTTTCCTTATCGGTCTTGTGGGTGTCACGCCATACATCGACCAGTCCTAGATCCTGCAGTTTCCTATTGATCTTTTTGACAACTAGGCTCATTTTCCTATTTTGGTTTGTGCTGTCCAATTTTGAGTTTAGAATTGTGTTATCTCGTGTTCAGGTGTGGATAAGGGAGTTTCTCGTGTTCAGGTGTGGGTAAGTGAGTTTCCTGACAGAATAGTATGTCAAATCTCTCCCGTTTCATCTTTGCTATTACCTTACTTCTCTTGATGGCACTCTCCAGTCTGTTTACATTGAGACTTATTACCTTACTTCTCTTGATGGCACTCCCCAGTCCGTTTACATTGAGACTTATTACCTTACTTCTCTTGATGGCACTCCCCAGTCCGTTTACATTGAGACTTATTACCTTACTTCTCTTGATGGCACTCTCCAGTCTGTTTACATTGAGACTTATTACCTTACTTCTCTTGATGGCACTCCCCAGTCCGTTTACATTGAGACTTATTACCTTACTTCTCTTGATGGCACTCCCCAGTCCGTTTACATTGAGACTTATTACCTTACTTCTCTTGATGGCACTCCCCAGTCCGTTTACATTGAGACTTATTACCTTACTTCTCTTGATGGCACTCCCCAGTCTGTTTACATTGAGACGTATTACCTTACTTCTCTTGATGGCACTCCCCAGTCTGTTTACATTGAGACGTATTACCTTACTTCTCTTGATGGCACTCCCCAGTCTGTTTACATTGAGACGTATTACCTTACTTCTCTTGATGGCACTCTCCAGTCTGTTTACATTGAGACGTATGACCTTAAATTCCCCATGATGCATCGATATAAATAGAAAACCCTGTGCACCATGTCTGCCTGCTTATCATGAACCTAAAAATGAACGAAAAATCTAGAACGATAATAAAGTAAACCAAAGTGGGAAAATACTTTGGTATTTGGACTCCCATGTCAGAGGACTGTCTCTTGCCTCTGGGGTTTGAGGGGATGAGCCTGTCCGCAAGATGGGCCCCTCGCTCAGATATGAAAATGCGTGACGTAGTCACAAACAAGACCTGGTGGAACCGAAAATAATAAGGGTGCCTATTTCGTCGCGTATACACATCGGTTAATTACAAGTGAAAACTATATCGGTCATGCTTGCATATCATGAATCCTCCCCTTGATATGCCCTTCTGTCGCCCTGTTGTCAATGTGTCATTAATCCTTAGCTAATATATATGTTATTAACGTGACGCTTCTTAGTGTGTTCGTAAAGAACACATGCTTTTGGCTACTCACCATTGTTCTGCATTGGGGGAAAATAGGGGAGATATTTGACCTATTGCAATGTCAACCGTAACAACCCAAAGTCTTAACAGCGGTAACTATTCATTCTGTTAAATCCGGGTTCAGTGTCTTACATCTTCCCGTTGGAAATGCCTGAGTCTCTTTCGGATGTGAACGTCCTCTCGCCGAAATGGTTTCCCTCTTTCTCCATGACCCTGCTTGTCAACAATGATCCATGGGAGAGCCTGCTCGAGTCTTTCCACTGGTGATGTCGCCTTTCTCCTGGCGGTATACTCCACTGGGAAGCCACTCGACTTCAGGTCCTCAGCCGCCTCGTCTGCATGCTCGTATGTAACCGGGCCATTTTCCAGAAATACCCGCATTTTGGCCGGGTATGGTGTTTGGAAGCGAATACCCTTCTCTTTAAGTGCTTTCTTAATGGGGGTGTGTTCTTTCCTTCCTTTCAGTATCTCTCCCATGTAGTCATGATCAAAGAACACTTGTTGGCCTTGGAAGTTAGCAGGCGTTTTCCAGGTTGCATGTAAGACTTTCTCTTTGACTGAGAATTTTAGGCACTGTACTACTATGGATCTTGGTGGGGCGCCGCTGGGGGGTTTTGAGGCCAGAGCTCGGTGTGCTCTCCCGATTCCCAGGTCACTGTCGTCTTCAAGTATGCCCTTGAATAGACCCTCCAGGAAGTTGGGCATAGAGTATTTTTTGCATCCTCTACTACGTTATAAAGTCTAATGTTGTTTCGACGTGAGAAACCTTCGATTTCTGTCACGTTTGTCTGTAGTGCGTGTTGGCTTTTCAGTGACTGTTCAAGTATTTCCTTGACTGCTGAGTTCCATGTGTCCGTTTCCCCAATGCGCTGTTCTGAGTCCCCCATTCTTGTAGATATGCTGTGAAGTTCTCATTTGTTTTCTTCCAGTTTCTGGTTAATGTCCTTCTTGAACTCATTTAGCTATTTTCTTACATCTTCTCGAAGTTCCTCTCGTAAGCCTGTGAGCGCCTCGTGCAATTCCTCCATTACCTCACGTAATGAGGGTCCTTTTGCTGCTGCTATCTTATTTCAGGGCTGTTGTTGTTGCTCCGCGACCTGTTCCTTTTTTCCCCTTTTCCATTATAATGCTCAGAGTAAATACTTGAATTTAGGGGGGGAATACCCAACCGATGTGCAGTACGAAAAACTAGGCAGCCATTTCCTAACTCCCCGTTTCATGGTAGTCTTAATCAAATCTAATTTGAAACAAAATTATACACCTCACACACATGGTTATTTTAAATGTTAAGTTTGCATCACAATATTATACTTTATATACATCACAGAAGACTGAAATATAGCAAATCTCCTAGTGTGTTTGAGCTGTACACTGGCGTGACTGTTCAGAGATGTACAGTTGGTCAGTGTCCAAAAATCAACAACGACAAAAAATATTTTTGAAAATTCTTTATTTTCATGCATATAACTTATCAAATAGTGTTTTTATGACCAAATTCACATTCTTTAGTGAAGACAATGTTTTCATGAGTGTTTGAGATTAGGTCCCTGAAAGGTCAAAAACCTCTTCAAATAGAGGTATGTTTAGCACAAAATATCTTACAAGTAGGGCCTCTTACTGTCTCATGTCACAATTCAATTAAAATGGCTCTATTGGCATGGGAAACATATGTTTACATTGCCAAAGCTAGTGAAATAGTAAACCAAAGTGATTAAAAAAATACAAATAAACAGTAAACATGTACACACTAACATTCAAAAGGAATAGAGGCACTTGAAATATCATATGGCTATATGCAGTGTTGTAACAATGTACAAATGTGACCGACCACCTTGATTCATTCTTATGTAGCAAAAATGTGAAATTGTGTTTTTTACATTGGATAAAAGCAAAAACACTACAAAATGGTATATCACACACTGCATTTTGTAAGATTAAGACTAAAAGTGGTAAAAGTAGTATTCTACAATAAGGGAAAATTTCAGGTAAACAGAAAGTGTCCAGATAGAAGTCATTTATAAATATTAGATAACGCTCACAAAGACACACTGGTCTAAATTGATGGGTCATGTGAAGGAAATGCCCTAACCACCAGCCACATCTTGTGGAAGGGTCTCTACAGGAGGTGGAAACGGTACAGCCAAATGGTTACTTGCATAGTAGCAATATCAGATATAGAGTCGATATAAATCAAATATACAGTATGTACAAGAACAATGTCAGTGATAGACGAGGTAGTAGTATGTATACAATCAGGGGTAAAGTTGCTGAGCAGTGGGATAAAAATGAACAGTAGCAGCAACGTATGGCGTGTGTGTTAGTAGTCATGTGAATAGAGGCACTGCAGATAGTGCTGTTGACTGGTCCGTCCAAATCACGCATGAACAAGGGAATCTATATTCAGAAAGCCTGTTTGACTTTGGTGAAGGGCATGTGATGGCCATAGCCTCTTTGTCGCAAAACTCCCCTTTCTCCTCAAAAAAAATACGTTTGTCTAGCTCTGTCCAGTCCAGGTGATGCTTGTACAGGCAGACAATCTATGGGAGGAAGCTGCTACCTGGTACCGATTGAGTCCGAACGCTCCTTGGCGACAACATCAGGCTCCAGAACATCGAAGCTGTAAAACAGGAAATAACAAAAAAAGGTAGAAGCCATTACAACATCAATTCACCTTCCATGTTTAGATAAGAAGAATATCCTCCTATAATGCAATGAAAATAATATTCACCTGACGTGCTGGTATTGCTTGATCTATGGCAGCGGCCTGAAGTACAGAGTCAGGTGTTGTTGCCAGCCATATTTTTCCACCAGTGCCTCTTTGCTTGACATCATGGGAAAATCAAAAGAAATCAGCCAAGACCTCAGAAAAAGAATTGTCCCCATGTGCAGTTGGAAACCGTAGTCTGGCTTTTTTTATGGCAGTTTTGGAGCAGTGGCTTCTTCCTTGTTGAGCGGCCTTACAGGTTATGTTGATATAGTACTCGTTTTACTGTGGATATATATACTTTTGTATCAGTTTCCTCCAGCATCTTCACAAAGTCCTTTGCTGTTGTTCTGGGATTGATTTGCACTTTTCGCACCAAAGTACATTCAACTCTAGGAGACAGAACACGTCTACTTCCTGGGCGGTATGACGGCTGCGTGGTCCCATGGTGTTTATACTTGGGTACTATTGTTTGTACAGATGAACGTGGTACTTTCAGGCATTTGGATATTGCTCCCATGGATGAACCAGACTTCTGGAGGTCTACAATTTTTTCTGAGGTCTTGGCTGATTTCTTTTGATTTTCCCATTGATGTCAAGCAAAGAGGCACTGAGTTTGAAGGTAAGCCTTGAAATACATCCACGGGTACACCTCCAATTGACTCAAATGATGTCAATTAGCCTATCAGAAGCTTCTAATGCCATGACATCCTCCAAGCTGTTTAAAGGCACAGTCAACTTAGTGTATGTAAACTTCTGACCCACTGGAATTGTGATACAGTGAAATAATCTGTCTGTAAACAATTGTTGGAAAGATTAGTTGCATCATGCACAAAGTCGATGTCCTAACCGACTTGCCAAAACAATAGTTTGTTAACAAGAAATGTGTGGAGTGGTTGAAAAACGAGTTTTAATGACTCCAACCTAAGTGAATGTTAACTTCCGACTTCAACTGTAGGTGTCAGGGAGACTGGGAATAGTGGGCAGCTGGTGATTTATGACATTGTGTTAGTGATTTGGCTGGCTGGGGCCCATTTGCCACAAAAACACTCTTTTCAGCGGTAGTTTAGAAATAACGTTAATTATGAAAAATATAACTTTCCACACATGAAGCTACTAGAGGGAACTTTTGGTCATTGACTGCAGGGAAAGGTTTAATTGATTATTATTGTGACTCTTAATGTGGTCATGGCTATCTAAATGTTTATTGTGGTGGATTGCCTGTGTGGCCCTCTTGTGGTCATAGTGCCCCCTATAAGGTGTGTCATTTGTCTTGTCACAGTAGTCTTTGGGGTCTTACTGTAGTTTCACAATCACAGTAGTGGTTGTGGACCTAGCTTCAAAGTCACAGTAGTCCTTGTGGTCGTAGTTTCACCAATGGTTGTGGTCAGTGTTACCCGTGTCTCTCACCTCATTAGAGCCATCTGAGTCACTGTAGTCTGGGCTCACCTTGACCCTGTTTCCATGGTATCCTGCACTGTCACAACGATCACATCGCTCATTAAACACTTAAAAATAGAAGGGGAGTGAGGAGCAGGGGCAGGCGGACAGCGCGGAATGAGAGGAGCTACGTTGAGACTAATATGATCTGTGTTTGTCTGTTGTCAGTGAATCATCCCGTTTTGGTTGTAGCTTGTTGGATCGGCAGTAAAACATGAGGGGAGTGGAAGGGACTGGGCTCATGTCTCTGTGTGTGCATGTGTGCGTGTGTATCTTTACTGAGACCAGACGGCTGGCTACACATTCCAGAGGCATCCGTAAGCTCTATGTGCAGTGAGATGGAGAGAAAGTGAAAAAGAGAGAAGGACAAATTGAGAGGCAAGGGCAGTGAGTGTGTAAATGAGATACATAGGGCTGATAGAGAGATATTGAGAGAGACATAGTTTCTTCCCGTTTTACACCGTAATAATATTCCAGTGTTCATCTCATGAACAAAACCAAGATGATAACCAGAGAGTAGTGCACTTAACATCACCTAGAACCGCAAAGAAAATGCTTTCCTTTTCAGAATTCTCTCAAGGCCCTTGTTCCTTGTGTTTCCCCCATTGTTCCCACCAGTTTGTACCTCGCTCTCCCTGTGTCTGCACTCTTAAAGGAGCTCCAAAACGGATTCTGAGTGCCTATTTAGTGCACTACTTTTGACCATGGCCCATAGGGCTCTGTTATGCACTATATAGAGAGAATGAGGTGCCATTTGGGATGCAACCCCAGTGTAATCTTTTACCATTCGTCTAGCACGGTGGCCTTTTTGTAGCTCTCCAGATCTGCTGGTGTGTGTGTTTATCTCTCCCATCATTGTGCCTCTACAGCACTTTTCCTCCTCCAGTAATGCAACCCTGTGGAATCTTCGAGGGGTAGGAATGGGTTTGGGCGTGAATCTGTTTCCCTGTGCACTGTCAGAGCCATTCTCCCAACCTCATAACTAGCTACCAAGTTGTATTAAAGTGCTGTGGTTGCAGGTTCACCTGCATCTAAAGCCTATTCCTTTGGGGTGTTTCTAAAGGCCACCAAGTGCTAACAATCGAAATAATGCGTGTGGAATGCTTGATAGTGCATGTGATGTAAACAGAGAGGTCTACTTTCTCTGGGATCTGATTATTGACTGGTTTTCATCAAGCTGTCCACTCAAGAGGAAGCTTCTCACTGTAACCAGTGCCTGTAATCTGGGGCTTCACCGTGTTTATTCGAAATGTACAGCTGTGTGTTGTCTGCATAGCAGTGAAATAACATTCTGTTTCCGAATGACATCCACAAGAGGTGGAATATATAGTGAAAACAATAGTGGTCCTAAAACGGAACCTTGAGGAACACCGAAACTTACAATTGATTTGTCAGAGGACAAATCTTCCACAGAGACTAAATGATCTTTCCGACAGACAAGATCTTAACCAGGCAAGAACTTGTCTGTGTAGACCAATTAGGGTTTCTAATCTCTCCAAAAGAATGTGGTGATTGATGGTGTCAAAAGCACTAAGGTCTAGGAGCACAAGGACCGATGCAGAGCCTTCTGGTGGAAAAATGGTCTGACACCATTAAAAGGTAATTTACCACCTTCACGAGTACAGTCTCAGTGCTATGATATTGTCTAAAACCAGACTGAAGCGTTTCGTATATATTATTTGTCTTCAGGGAAAATAAATTGTTGAAGTGTCTATTTCTCAAACTAGACACTCTAATGTACTTGTCTTCTTGCTCGGTTGTTCACAGGGGCCTCCCACTCCTCTTTCTATTCTCATTAGTGCCAGTTTGCACTGTTCTGTGAAGGGAGTAGGACACAGCGTTGTATGAGATCTTCAGTTTCTTGGCAATTTCTCGCATGGAATAGCCTTCATTTCTCAGAACAAGAATAGACTGACTAGTTTCAGAAGAAAGGTCTTTTGAGCCATTTTGGCATTTGAGCCTGGAATCAAACATACAAATAAATGCTGATGCTCAGATACTCAACTAGTCTAAAGGCCAGTTTTATTGCTTCTTTAATCAGAACAACAGTTTTCAGCTGTGCTAACATTATTGCAAAAGGGTTTTCTAATGATCAATTAGGCTTTGTAAATGATAAACTTGGATTAGCTAACACAATGTGCCATTGGAACACAGGAGTGATGGTTGCTGATAATTGGCCTCTGTACACCTATGTAGATATTCCATAAAAAAATATTTATTGTTAACAAACTATTGTTTTGGCAAGTCAATTAGGACATCTACTTTGTGCATGACACAAGTAATTTTTCCAACAATTGTTTACAGACCGATTATTTAACTTATAATTCACTGTATCACAATTCCAGTGGGTCAGAAGTTTACATACACTAAGTTGACTGTGTCTTTAAACAGCTTGGAAAATTCCAGAAAATTATGTCATGGCTTTAGAAGCTTCTGATAGGCTAATTGACTTCATTTGAGTCAATTGGAGGTGTACCTGTGGATGTATTTCAAGGCCTACCTTCAAACTCAGTGCCTCTGTGCTTGACACCATGGGAAAATCAAAGGAAATCAGCCAAGACCTCAGAAATAAAATTGTAGACCTCCTTTGGGAGCAATTTCCAAACGCCTGAAGGTACCATGTTCATCTGTACAAACAATAGTACGCAAGTATAAACACCATGGTACCACGCTGCCTCCAGAAGGAGCGGTACTAGAGATGAACGTACTTTGGTTCCAAAAGTGCAAATCAATCCAGGAACAACAGCAAAGGACATTGTGAAGAAGATGCTGAAGGAAAAACAGGTACAAAAGTATCTATATCCACATTAACAAGAGTCCTATATCAACATAACAAGGAAGAAGCCACTGCTTGAAAACCGCCATAAAAAAGCCACACCACGGTTTGCAACTGCACATGGGGACAAAGATCGTACTTTTGGAAGAAATGTCCTCTGGTCTGATGAAACAAAAATATAACTGTTTGGCCCTAAATGACGATGTTTATGTTTGGAGGAAAAAGGGTTAGGCTTGCAAGCCGAAGAGCAGCATAATGTTGTGGGTGTGCTTTGCTACAGGAGAGACTGGTGCACTTCACAAAATAGATGGCATCAAGAGGCAGGAAAATTATGTGGATATATTGAAGCAACATCTCAAGACATCAGTCAGGAAGTTAAAGCTTGGTCGCAAATGGGTATTCAAAATGGACAATGACCCCCAGCATACTTCCACAGTTGGACAACAAAGTCAAGGTATTGGAGTGGCCTTCACAAAGCCCTGACCTCAATGCTATAGAACATTTGTGGGGAGGCTTACATACCTGTTACACCAGCTCTATCATTAGGAATGGGCCAAATTTCACCCAACTTATTGTGGGAAGCTTGTGGAAGGCTACCCGAAACGTTTGACCCAAATTTAATGGCAATGCTACCAAATACTAATTGAGTATGTAAACTTCTGATCCACTGGGAATGTAATGAAAGAAATAAAAGCTGAAATAAATCATTCTCTCTACTATTATTCTGACATTTCACATTCTTAAAATAAAGTGGTGATCCTAACTGACCTTAGACAGGGAATGTTTACTAGGATTAAATGTCAGGAATTGTGAAAAACTGAGTTTACATGTATTTGGCTAATGTGTATGCAAACTTCCAACATCAACTGTATATATATATATATACACACACACACACACACACACACACACACACACACACACACACACACACACACACACACACACACACACACACACACACACACACACACATTCACTCATTCAAGGGTTTTTCTTTATTTTTACTATTTTCTAAATTGTAGAATAATAGTGAAGACAACAAAACTATGAAATAACACATGGAATCATGTAGTAACCAAAAAAGTATTAAACAATCAAAATATATTTGAGATTCTTCAAAGTAGCCACTCTTTAACTTGATGACAGCTTTGCACACTCTTGGCATTCTCTCAACCAGCTTCACCTGAAATGCTTTCTTAACAGTCTTGAAGGAGTTCCCACATATGCTGAGCACTTGTTAGCTGCTTTTGCTTCACTCTGCAGTCCAACTCATCCCAAACCATCGAATTGGGTTGAGGTCGAGTGATTGTGGAGGCCAGATCATCTGATGCAGCACTCCATCACGCTGCGTCTTGGTAAAATAGCCCTTACACAGCCTGGAGGTGTGTTTTGGGTCATTTTCCTGTTGAAAAAGAAATTATAGTCTCACTAAGCGCAAACCAGCTGGGATGGCATTTTACTGTAGAATGCTGTGAGAGCCATGCTGGTTAAATGTGCCTTGAATTCTAAATAAATCACTTCCAGTGTCATCAGCAAATCATTCCCCCACCATCACGCCACCTCCTCCATGCTTTACGGTGGGAACCACACATGCGGAGATCATCCATTCACCTACTCTGTGTTTCACAAAGACATGACGGTTGGAACCAAAAATCCCCAATTTGAACTCATCAGACCAAAGGACAGATTTCCACCTGTCTAATATCCATTGCTCATGTTTCTTGGCCCATGCAAATATTTTCTTCTTAATGGTATCCTTTAGAGCCTTTTGGGCTCCCGAGTGGCCCAGCGCTCTAAGGCATCTCAGTGCTAGAGGCATCACTACAGACACCCTGGTTTGAATCCAGGCTGTATCACATCCGGCCGTGATTGGGAGTCCCATAGGGCGGAGCACAATTGGCCCGCGTCGTCTGGGTTTGGCCGGTGTAGGCCGTCATTGTAAATAAGAATTTACAATGCCTGGTTAAATAAAGGCCTGATTCACGTAGTTTCCTATGACCAGTTGATATTGAGATGTGTCTGTTACTTGAACTCTGTGAAGCATTTATATGGGTTGCAATTTCTGAGGCTGGTAATGCTAATGAACTTATCCTCTGCCACAGAGGTATCTCTGTGTCTTCCTTTCTTGTGGCGGTCCTCATGAGAGCCAGTTTCAGCATAGCGCTTAATGGTTTTTGCGACTACTTGAAGAAACGTTCAGAATTGACTGATATTCATGTCTTTAAATTAATAATAGACTGTCATTTACCTTTGTAAAGCTCGTCACAACACAACTGATTGGCTCAAATGCATTAAGAAGGAAAGACATTCCACAAATTATATTTTAACAAGACACACCTGTTAATTGAAATGCATTCCAGGTGACTACATCATGAAGCTGGTTGAGAGAATGCCAAGAGTGTGCAAAGATGTCATCAAGGCAAAGGGTGGCTACTTTGAAAAATATCAAATATATTTTGATTTAACACTTTTTTGGTTACTACATGATTCCATATCTGTTATGTCATAGTTTTTATGTTCATTCTTATTCTACAATGTAGAAAATAGTTAAAATAAAGAAATACCCTTGAATGAGTAGGGGTGTCCAAACTTTGGACTGGTACTGTGTATGTGTGCATATATATATATATATATATATATATATATATATATATATATATATATATATACAGTGCCTTGCGAAAGTATTCGGCCCCCTTGAACTTTGCGACCTTTTGCCACATTTCAGGCTTCAAACATAAAGATATAAAACTGAGACTATCACAGTGCAGGTGCATTTATACGGAGACTTGATTACACACAGGTGGATTGTATTTATCATCATTAGTCATTTAGGTCAACATTGGATCATTCAGAGATCCTCACTGAACTTCTGGAGAGAGTTTGCTGCAGTGAAAGTAAAGGGGCTGAATAATTTTGCACGCCCAATTTTTCAGTTTTTGATTTGTTAAAAAAGTTTGAAATATCCAATAAATGTCGTTCCACTTCATGATTGTGTCCCACTTGTTGTTGATTCTTCACAAAAAAATACTGTTTTATATCTTTATGTTTGAAGCCTGAAATGTGGCAAAAGGTCGCAAAGTTCAAGGGGCCCAATACTTTCGCAAGGCACTGTATATTATTATTAATCTGTCCTCGCTTGTCTTTCAATCATCCATGTGGGTTTGTATCTTCCTGATATTCAATAAGGTGGGGACTTGCAGCACGTGAAGAACCAAGTTCTATTTTAACGCTTGGCTACACAGACGCACGTTTATGCAAGCAAGCTGTGTGCACACGACATGTTTGGTTTGGGTGTAATACCTGCTCTCACCTTAACAAATGAGACTGTCAACAACAGTTGTTTGTGCGTGTTTGTGTGTGTGTGTTCACATATTCATGTGCGTGTGTGTGTGTGTGTGTGTGTGTGTGTGTGTGTGTGTGTGTGTGTGTGTTTATGAAATAGAAATACAGTAGTGAATGAAAAGTCACTTCAACTGTCTTTCCTTAAAGATGCTTGGCTTTGCTTTGATAGGTTACTACAGTAAAAGTGGTCGGTTAAAGTTTGAACAATGTTTTCTATTTGGTACTGCTGGTGAGCCATTGCCCAATACATTGCTCATTGACTGGAGGAACTATTGATTTTAGACTTTCATTTCAAAATATGTATCAGTGCCTTATTTAAAATCAATAGCGAAGCTGACACAACAGTTTATCTTTTCACTTTATTTTCTCTTTACAGTTATCCATCTACTGTCCCCAGAGAGGCTGGGGGAGACAGTCAGTCAGATATTGGGAGAGAGAATGATAAACTACAGAGAATGAGAGCGAAGTTATAGAGATAAAGAGACAAAGGCAAGAGTAATGGATGATGAAGTGAAACAGAGAGGCTGATGCTGGACATTCATCCTGTGTGTGGGCCGAGAAAGTGACAGCTGAGAGACAGATGGTAAGATGGGATGAGTATGTGTGTGCTCACACACAAACACTTTGTTTTTTTGTCAGGGACCATGGACAAGAAGATTTAGCTAGATAGTCCATGGGCAAAAAATCATCAATGGCGCTGGAGAAGGATGGTTGACGTTTTACATGCTCCTAACCAACTGGTATTTTGTTAATTTTTTTGCGTTGTTTTTAACTTATTTTTTAAACTTAATTTGTACATAATGTTTCTGCTACCGTCTCTTATGACCGAAAAATAACTTCTGTACATCAATAGCGATTACTCACCTCGAACTGGAAGAAGCTTTTTCCTTTAATGAGTCCGACGAGAAGGATAAACTGCTTTTCCGGGAACATGCCCAAATCCCCGTAATTTGCGTGAGGAAAAGACAGAGAAAAAGGGTGTGGAGGTCGGGCTGCCTTCTGAGAATTTGTTAGCGAGCGAGTAAACTCCCACTGCCATCCATTCTATTGGCCAACGTGCAATCATTGGAAAATTAAATTGATTAAATACGATCAAGATTATCCTACCAACGGGACATTAAAAACTGTAATATCTTATGTTTCACTGAGTCATGGCTGAACGACGACACGGATAATATAGAGCTGGCGGGAGTTTCAATGCACCGGCAGAACAGAGAAGCTATGTCTGGTTAGACGAGGGGTGGGGGTGTGTGTCTATTTGTAAGTAACAATGTCTAATATTAAAGAAGTCTCGAGGTATTGCTCGCCTGAGGTAGAGTACGTTATGATAAACTGTAGACCACACTATCTACCAAGAGAGTTCTCATCTATATAATTCGTATCCATTTACCACCACAGACCGATGCTGGCACTAAGACCGCAATCAACCAACTCTATAAGGCCATAAGCAAACAAGAAAATGCTTATCCAGAAGCGGCGCTCCTAGTGGCCAGGGACTTTAAATCAGGCAAACTTAAATCCGTTTTACCTCATTTCTACCAGCATGTCACATGTGCAACCAGAGGAAAAAATCTCTAGCCCACCTTTACTCTACACACAGAGATGTATACAAAGCTCTCCCCGCCCCCCATTTGGCAAATCTGACCATAATTATATCCTCATGATTCCTGCTTACAAGCAAAAACGAAAGCAGAAAGTACCCGTGACTCACTCAATACAGAAGTGGTCACGCGAATGAGGCGAATGCTACGCTACAGAACTGTTTTTCTAGCACAGACTGGAATATGTTCCGGGATTCATCGAGTGGCATTGAGGAGTAAACCACCTCAGTCACCGGCTTCATCAATAAGTGCATCAATGACGTCATTCCCACAGTGACCATACGTATATATCCCAACCAGAAGCCATGGATTACAGGCAACATCCGCATCGAGCTAAAGGCTAGAGCTGCTGCTTTCAAGGAATGGGACACTAATCCGGACACTTATAAGAAATCCTGCTATGCCCTCAGACGAACCATCAAACAAGCAATGCGTCAGCTTTGGATTAAGATTTAATCATACTACACTGGCTCTGACACTCGTCAGATGTTTTTTTTTATTTTTATTTTTTTTTTTCACCTTTATTTAACCAGGTAGGCTAGTTGAGAACAAGTTTTCATTTACAACTGTGACCTGGCCAAGATAAAGCAAAGCAGTGCGACAAAAACAACAACAACACGGAGTTACACATGGGACAAACACATGTACAGTCAATAACACAATAGAAAAATCTGTATGCAATGTGTGCAAATGAAGTAAAGAGGTAAGGCAATAAATAGGCCAATAGTGGCGAAGTAATTACAATTTAGCAATTTACACTGGAGTGATATACTGTATGTGCAGATGAGGATGTGCAAGTAGAAATACTGGTGTGCAAAATAGCAGAAAAACTAAAACGAAATATGGGGATGAGGTAGGTAGTTGGTTGGATTGGCTGTGTACAGCTGCAGCGATCGGTAAGCTGTTCTGACAGCTGACGCTTAAAGTTAATGAGGGAGATATGTCTCCGACTTCAATGATTTTTGCAATTCGTTCCAGTCATTGGCAGCAGATAACTGGAAGGAAAGGCGGCCAAAGGAGGTGTTGGCTTTGGGGATGACCAGTGAAATATACCTGCTTGGAGCGCGTGCTGACCATGGTGACCAGTGAGCTGAGATAAGGTGGAGCTTTACCTAGCAAAGACTTATAGATGACCTGGAGCCAGGGGGTTTTGCGATGAATTTGTAGTGAGGGCCAGCCAACGAGAGCATACAGGTCGCAGTGGTGGGTAGTATATGAGGCTTTGGTGACAAAATGGATGGCTCTGTGATAGACTACATCCAATTTGCTGAGTAGAGTGTTGGAGGCAATTTTGTAAATGATATCGCCGAAGTCAAGGATCGGTAGGATTGTCAGTTTTACAAGGGTATGTTTGGCACCATGAGTGAAGGAGGCTTTGTTTTGTTTGAAGAGGGGGATGACCGTGGCTGCTTTCCAATCTTTAAGAAGCTCAGACAATACGAAAGAGAGGTTGAACAGACTAGTAATAGGGGTTGCAACAATGGCGGCGGATCATTTTTAGGAAGAAAGGGTCCAGATTGTCTAGCCCAGCTGATTTGTAGGTCCAGATTTTTTGACCCTTTTCAGAACATCAGCTGTCTGTATTTGGGTGGTGGGGGGGGGCTTTGGCCAGTTGCTGCGGGGGGTGCAGAGTTGTTAGCCGGGGTTGGGGTAGCCAGGTGGAAAGCATGGACAGCTGTAGAGAAATGCTTGTTGAAATTCTCAATTATCGTGGATATATCAGTGGTGACAGTGTTTCCTAGTATCAGTGCAATGGGCAGCTGTGAGAAGGTGCTCCTATTCTCCATGTACTTTAGTGTCCATAAACTTTTTGGAATTAGTGCTGCAGGATGCACATTTGTTTTTCAAAAAGCTAGCCTTTGCTTTCCTAACTGACTGTGTGCATATTTTCCCTGAAAAGTTGCATATCGCGGGGACTATTCGAAGCTTGTGCAGTACGCTACAGGGTGTTTTTGTGCTGGTCAAGGGCTGTCAAGTCTGGCGTGAACCAAGGGCTATATCTGTTCTTAGTTCCACATTTTTTGAATGGGGCATGCTTATTTAAGATGGTGAGGAAAGCACTTTTAAAGAATAAGAAGGCATCCTCTACTGACAGGATGAGGTCAATATCCTTCCAGGATACCCGGGCCAGGTCGATTAGAAAGGCCTGCTCGCAGAAGTGTTTTAGGGAGCGTTTGACAGTGATGATGGGTGGTCGTTTGACCACGGACCCAGGCAATGATCGCTGAGATCCTGATTGAAGACAGCAGAGGTGTATTTAGAGGGCAAGTTGGTCAGGATGATATCTATGAGGGTGCCAATGTTTACGGATATGGGGTTGTACCTGGTAGGTTCCTTGATAATTTTTGTGAGCTTGAGGGCATCTAGGTTAGATTGTAGGATGGTCGGGGTGTTAAGCATATCCCAGTTTAGGTCACCTAGCAGTACGAACTCTGATGATAGATGGGGCAAACAATTCACATATGGTGTGCAGGGCACAGCTGGGAGCTGAGGGGGGTCTATAACAAGTGGCAACAGTGAGGGATTTTTTTCTGGAGAGGTGGATCTTTAAAAGTAGAAGCTCGAACTGTTTGGGTGTAAACCTGGATAGTATGACAGAACTCTGCAGGCTATCTCTACAGTAGATTGCAATTCCACCCTCTTTAGCATTTCTGTCTTGACTGAAAATGTTGTAATTGGTGGCTGGGCTTTAAAAGATGTGGCTTGGCTTGAAAACTATTACAGACTACAAAGGGAAACTCAGACACTAGCTGCCCAGTGACGCATGCCTACCAGATGAGCTAAATGCCTTTTATGCTCGCTTCGAGGCAAGCAACACTGAGGCATGCACTAGAGTGCCAGCTGTTCTGGACGACTGTGTGATAGCGATCTCGGTAGCCAATGTGAGCAAGACCTTTAAACAGTTATCATTCACAAAGCCACGGGGCCAGACGAATTACCAGGACGTGTACTCAAAACATTCGAGGAGACCAACAGGCAAGTGTCTTCAGCCTCTCCTTGACCAAGTCTATAATACCTACATGTTTCAAGCAGACCAACATAGTCCCTGTGTCCAAGGAGACGAAGGTAACCTGCCCAAATGATTATTGCCCAGCATGACAAAGGAGCTGATCGTGGACTACAGGAAAAGTTCCAGGCCGATCAGGCCCCCATTAACATTGAGTTTCAAGTTCCTTGGTGTCCACATCACCAATGAACTATCATGGTCCAAACACACCAAAACAGTCATTAAGAGGGCACTACAACACCTTTTACCTCTCAGGAGACTGAAAAGATTTGGCATGGATTCCCCCCATCCTCAAATTCTGCAGCTGCACCATCGAGAGCATCCTGATCGGTTTCATCACCCACTGGTATGGAAATTGCTCGGCATCTTACCGTAAGCTGCTACAGAGTGTAGCGTGTATGGCCCAGTACATCACTGAGGCCAAGCCTCCTGCCATCCAGGACCTATATAGGCGTTGTCAGAGGAAAGCCCTAAAAATTGTCAGACTCCAGTCACCCAAGTCATAGTCTGTTCTCTCTACTACCTCACTGCAAGCTGTACCGGAAACGCCATTTCTAGGACCATAAGGCTCCTTAAAAGCTTCTACCTCAAAGCCATAAGAAGGCTGAACAATTAATTAAATAGCCACCGGACTATTTACCTTGACACCCCCCCCCCTCCTCCATTTGTTATGTACACTGCTGCTGCTCGCTGTTTATTATCTATGCATAGTCACTTCATCCCTACCTACATGTACAAATTATCTCGGCTATCCTGTACCCTCACACATTGACTCGGTACCTGTACCCCCTGTATATAGCCTCATTATTGTTATTTTATTGTGTTACTTTTTATAATTTTTTACTTTAGTTTATTTGGTAAATATTTTCTTAACTCTTCTTGAACTGCTCTGTTGGTTAAGGGCTTGTAAGTAAGCATTTCACCGTAAGGTCTACACTTGTCACAAATAAAGTTTGATTTGAACATGTGTGTCTGTATTTGTGCGCCTGTGTGTGTGTGTTTGCGCGCTCATGCACCTGTGTGTGTGTTAACCAGCTTACCGAATCAGCTGCCTTGAACCCACCCATCAATTACACCCATCATGTGGCAGCGCTCCGACACGAGCGTCTGCACAATGTCACCATGCTTCATAAAACCATCAGTCCCTGGGTCCATGCTGTTAGCACACTGCTTCTCTGGGATTAGAGGCTCATGTAAACACACCCTCTGGTATGGGTTCTCTTGGCCTGCTGCCCAAGAGAACTGATTCTGTATCAGATCTTCCATAACTCTATCCTACTCTTCACAATATGAGCACAGTGACCAAAACAGCCCTGGGCCAGTTAGAGTAACCAGATAAAAACACAAGTGGGGCCCAAAGCAAAGAGTGTACAGGGAGAGATGGAGAGTCCAATTATGGTGTGCTAAGTTAGTGGAATGGTGGGAGATACACTATATATACAAAGTATGTGGACACCCCTTCAAATGAGTGGCTTTGGCTATTTCAGCCAAACCATTTGCTGACAAGTGTATAAAATCAAGCACACAGGAATGCAATCTCCATAGACAAACAGTGGCAATAGAATGACCTTACAGAAGAGCTCAGTGACTTTCAACGTGGCACTGTCATAGGATGCCACCTTTCCAACAAGTCAGTTCGTCACATTTCCGCCCTGCTCGAGCTTCTCAGGTCAACTGTAAGTGCTTGTGAAGTGAATGCAAGATGGCCGCCTAACTTTGAGTTCTTTGGAAACTATGTATTATTTAGTTTTTTTCATGCATCGCGCTGACAGAGATAAACTCCTCTCTGGGAAGAGGAAGGGCGGGGATGTATGCTTCATGATTAACGACTCATGGTGTAATCATAAGAACATACAGGAACTAAAGTCCTTCAGCCCACCTGACCTAGAATTACTTACAATCAAATGCCGGCCAAATTCTCCCAAGAGAATTCTCATCAGTTATTGTCACAGCGGTGTAAATTCCCCCTCATGCAGACACCAAGACAGCCCTCAAGGAACTTCATTGGACTCTATTTAAACTGGAAACCATATATCATGAGGCTGCAGTTATTGTAGCTGGGGATTGTAACAAAGCAAATTTGATAACAAGGCTACCTAAATTCTATCAGCATATTGATTGCACTACGCATGGGTGTAATACACTCGATCACTGCTACTCTAACTTCCGCGATGCAAACAAAGCCCTCCCCCGCCCTCCCTTAGGCAAATCCGACCACGACGCCATCTTGCTCTTACTGTCTTATATGCAGAAACTCAAACAGGATATGTACCAGTGACTAGAACCATTCAATGATAGTCTGACCAATCGGAATCCACGCTTCAAGATTGTTTTGATCACGCGGACTGGGATATGTTCCGGTCAGCCTCAGATAACATCAATCTATACGCTGACTCGGTGACTGAGTTTATAAAGAAGTACATTGGAGATTGTACCCATTGTGACTATTAAAACCTACCCTAACCAGAAACCGTGATGGACCGCATTTAACCATGGAAAGAGGTCTGGGAATATGCCTGAATATTAACAGTGAAGATATTCCCTCCGCAAGGCAATCAAACAAAAAAGATGTTGGTACAGGGACAAAGTGGAGTCGCAATTTAACGAATCAGACACGAGATGTATGTGGCAAGGTCTACAGGAAATCACGGACCACAAAAAGAAAACCAGTCACGGACACTGACGTCACACTTCCAGACAAACTAAACACCTTCTTTGCCTTCTTTGAGGATAATACAATGTCAGTAGGCCCACTAACAAAGACTGCGACTCCCCCCCAACCCCCTCTCTTGCGACGTGGCCGACGTGAGTAAAACATTTAAACGTGTTAACCCTCGCAAGGCTGCTGGCCCAGACGGTATCACCAGCCATGTCCTCAGAGCATGCGCAGACAAGCTGACTGATGTGTTTACGGACATATTAAATATCTCCCTATCCCAGTCTCCTGTCCCCACATGCTTCATGATGGCCACCATTGTTCCAGTACCCAAGAAAGCAAAGGTAACTGAACTAAATGACTACTGCACATCATGAAGTCATCATGAAGTGCTTTGAGAGACAAGTCAAGGATCATATCACCTCCACCTTATCGGCCACCCTAGACCCACTTCAGTTTGCATGCCGCGCCAACAGGTCCACAGACGATACAATCGCCATCTCTCTGCACACTGCCCTATCCCATCTGTACAAGAGGAATACCTATGTAAGAATGCTGGTCATTGACTACAGCTCAGCATTCAACACCATAGTACCCGCCAAGCTCATCAGCAAGCTGGAGGCCCTGAGTCTCAACTCCGCCCTGTGCAATTGGGTCCTGGACTTTCTGATGGGCCACCCCCCAGGTGGTGAAGGTAGGAAACAACATCTCCACTTCGCTGATCCTCAATACTGGGGGCCCACAACTGCGTGGCCGTGCATGCCTCCAACTCAATCATCACGTTTGCAGACGAGACAACAGTCGTGGGCTTGATTACCAACAACGACGAGACAGCCTACAGGGAGGAGGTGAGGGCATCCGGAGTGGGGTGTCAGGAAAACAACCTCTTACTCCATGTCAACAAAACAAAGGAGATGATTGTGGACTTCAGGAAACAGCAGGAGTACCCCACTATCCACATCGAAAGGACAGCAGTGGAGTCTTTAAAAATTCCTCTGCGTACACATCACAGACAAACTGAAATGGTCCACCCACACAGACAGGGTGGTATAGAAGGTGCAACACCGCCTCTTCAACCTCAGGAGGTTGAAGAAATTTGGCTTGTCACCCAAACACCTGATACACTTTTACAGATGCGAGAGCATCAATCGAGAGCATCCTGTCGGGCTGTAACACAGCCTGGTACGGCAACTGCACCTCCCTCAACCACAAGGCTCTCCAGAAGATGGTGTGGTCTGCACCACATCACTGGGGGCAAACTACCTGCCCTCCATGACACCTACAGCACCCAATGTCACAGGAAGGCCAAAAAGATCAAGGACAACAACCACCCAAGCCACTGCCTGTCACACCGAGGTCAGTACAGGTGCATCAAAGCTGGGACCGAGAGTCTGAAAAACAGCTTCTATCTCAAGGCCATCAGACTGCTAAACAGCAATCACTAACTCAGAGGCTGCTGCTTGCATTGAGACCCAATCCCTGGCTGCTTTAATAAATGGATCACTAGTCACTTTAAACAATGCCACTTTAAACAATGGCACTTTAATAATGTTTGCATATCTTACATTACTCATATGCATATACTGTATTTTATGCCATCTATTGCACCTTGCCTATGCCGCTCGGCCATCGCTCATCCATATGTACATATTCTCATTCACGCCTTCAGATTTGTGTGTATTAGGTAGTTGTTGGGGAATTATACAATTACTTGTTAGATATTACTGCAACTAGAAGCACAAGCATTTCGCTACACTCGCATTAACATCTGCTAACCACGTGTGACCAATAACATTTGATTTGATTTTGATTTGAAACGTCTAGGGGCAACACCGGCTCAACCATGAAATGGTAGGCCACACAAGCTCACAAAACGGGACCACTGAGTGCTGAAGAGGTCGGCACGTAAAAATTGTCTGTCCATTGCAACACTCACTCTCGATTTCTAAACAGCCCCTGGAAGCAACGTCAGCACAAGAACTGTTAGTCGGGAGCGTCATGAAATGGGTTTCCATGGCCAAGCAGCCGCACACGATGCCCACGATGCCAAGCATCGGCTGGAATGGTGTAAAGCTCGGCGTCATTGGACTCTGGAGCAGTGTATACTCGTTCTCGTGTGTGAGCCTCTTAGTTTCAGTGATGGGAAAGCGAGGTCCATACAGAAATGGTTAGTCGAGATCAGTGTGGAAGAACTTGACTGGCCTGCACAGAGCCCTGACCTCAACCCCATCGAACACCTTTGGAATGAATTGGAACGCCGACTGCGAGCCAGGCCTAATCTCCCAACATCAGTGGCCAAGCTCACTAATGCTCTTGTGGCTGAATGGTATCAAGTCCCTGCAGAAATGTTACAACATCTAGTGGAAAGCCTTTCCAGAATATTTATAGGGGCTGTTATGGCAGCAAAGGAGTGACCGAGTCCATATTAATGCCCAGGGTTTTGGAAGGAGGTAGTCGCCGAGCAGGGGTCCACATACTTTTGGCCATGTAGTGTATTCACATCTGTTACTGCACTATTGATCGTTAGCATACATGAATGTGTTCTGATTAGGTGACAAACCAGGTCCCTATGGGTTAATGACTGAGCTGTTAATTACCCTTGTTAAGCCAATATCTTCCCCCTGCCACCTTCCCTTAATTGCCCAGTACAAGCCATTGGTCAAGAGGTCTTAGTGTAGGTCTTATCTAAACAATGGAATCCTCACCCTATGGCCAACTCTGGAGAGTAAGATTGATCCAGGAAGTTTTAGGAGGGTAGAGAGGGCACCTAAACTGGAGTGATTGATAATAACGCCTGTATAATCAAATCTCAGGCCAAAATAAATGCTACAGGCTACCCACTGCATTATTAATATTCTCTGCCACAATCACAATCTGAGGTCTTGTCCCAAATGGCACACTGTCTTCCCAATATAGTGTTCGACATTAGGGACCACTTTTTATATTGTGAATTGGGTGTCATTTGGGATGCACACTGAAAAAATTATGATGCAGTTTTTTAATGGAGAGCTCATGGGTAGTTCAAATGACAGGTTCTTGCAGATACAGTACACTTCCGATCTGCATTAACCTTTCTTTTTTATGTTTATTTTTGCCGTGTCTCTATGCACACACACACACATTAGCACACACACTTTTCTTTTCTCATGTTTTTGTTCAATACATTTTTTATAGTATTACTGATATTGATTACTGCATTGTTGGGAAAGAGTAAGCAAGAAAGGCAGTTCACTGTACTTGTGCACGTGACAATAAAAACGTGAATATAAATCAACATGGAATAAGAGAAGTGTGTAACATTACAGCAGACCTAGCTGGATTAGAGTCCAATAATCCACTGGAGCATATCGTACCAATATATACAGTGGGGAGAACAAGTATTTGATACACTGCCAATTTTGCAAGTTTTTCTACTTACAAAGCATGTAGAGGTCTGTAATTTTTTATCATACGTACACTTCAACCGTGAGAGACGGAATCTAAAACAAAAATCCAGATAATCACATTGTATGATTTTTAAGTAATTAATTAGCATTTTATTGCATGAGTATTGCATAAGTATTTGATCACCTACCAACCAGTAAGAATTCCAGCTCTCACAGACCTGTTAGTTTTTCTTTAAGAAGCCCTCCTGTTCTCCACTCATTACCTGTATTAACTGCACCTGTTTGAACTTGTTATCTGTATAAAAGACACCTGTCCACACACTCAATCAAAAAAATTACAGACCTCTACATGCTTTGTAAGTAGGAAAACCTGCAAAATTGGCAGTGTATCAAATACTAGTTCTCCCCACTGTAAAAAAAGGTGCGACTGTCCCCATAGGAGAACCCTTTAAAGAACTATTTTTGGTTGCAGGTAGAACCAGAGTTCTACATAGAACCCAAAATAATTCTACCTGCAACCAAAAATCTTTGTTCTATGGGGACAGCCAAGGAACCCGTTTGGAACCCTTTTTTCTCAGTGTACTGGGAAACTAGTCAGGCAGACAGGCCGATACAGTGCCTTGCAGAAATATTCATCCCCCTTGGCATTTTTCCTATTTTGTTGCATTACAACCTGTAATTTAAATGGATTTTTATTTGGATTTCATGTAATGGACATACACAAAATAGTCCAAATGACTTGTTTCAAACAATTCCAAAAAAATTTAAACTGTAAAGTGGTGCATGCATATGTATTAACACCCTTTGATATGAAGCCCCTAAATAAGATCTGGTGCAACCGATTTCCTTCAGAAGTCACATAATTAGTTAGATTGCTGTGGGGATGTTTTTCATCGGCAGGGACTGGGAAACTAGTCAGAATTGAAGGAATTATGGATGGAGCTGAATACAGGGAAATTCTTGAGGGAAACCTGTTTCGGTCTTCCAGAGATTTGAGACTGGGACGGAGGTTCACCTTCCAGCAGGACAATGACCCTAAGCATACTGCTAAAGCTTCACTCGAATGGTTTAAGGGGAAACATTTAAATGTCTTGGAATGGCCCAGACCTCAGACCAATTGAGAATCTGTGGTATGACTTAAAGATTGCTGTACACCAGCGGAACCCATCCAACTTCAAGGAGCTGGAGCAGTTTTGCCTTGAAGAATGGGCAAAAATCCCTGTGGCTAGATGTGCCATGCTGATAGAGACATACCCCAAGAGACTTGCAGCTGTAATTGCTGCAAAAGGTGGCTCTACAAAGTATTGACTTTGGGGGGGTGAATAGTTATGCACGATCAAGTTTTCTGTTTTTTTGTCTTATTTCTTGTTTGTTTCACAAGAAAAAATATTTTGCATCTTAAAAGTGGTAGGCATGTTGTGTAAAAATAAATTTTATTTCCAGGTTGTGAGTCAATAAAATAGAAAAATATGCCACAGGTGGTGAATACTTTCGCAAGCCACTGTAGACAGGCAGGCAGACAGCTCCAGACCATTATATAGGCCAGACCTCAGCCTGTGTCTCTCCCAGCAGGGGATTGGCTTGTCAAGCTAGTTTGGCTTTCCACAATTTTTTCCAATTGGCTGTTTAGAAACAGTAGTTTAGTGTTGTATTACACAGTTGTTATACAGTGATAGAAGCCCCAAGGTCTCTCTGTTCTGCACATGGTACCTGGTGGATCTGATTTGGTGGTTGGTTGACTGACTGTGTGGGAGTGTGTTTACCGGTAAGAATACATTTATTTTAGTGTTAAGTAGCGTATATTGACGTTTTTGTGTACATGCAAGTACAGCAAACATGTCAGATATAGATGTTATGCAGATGTTGTACATTGACCAACTGCAAACATTAAGAGGATACGTAATACTCATACACCTTTTTCTTTGTCTTTCTTTCCCACTCTGTGTGTGTGTGTGTGTGTGTGTGTGTGTGTGTGTGTGTGTGTGTGTGTGTGTGTGCGTGTGCGTGTGTGCGTGCGTGCGTGCAGGCTAACGATGCCTCAGGGAACACCTGGAACTGGCTCTACTTCATCCCCCTGATCATCATCGGATCCTTCTTCATGCTCAACTTGGTCCTGGGTGTCTTATCAGGGTAAGTCTGACCAAACATATACACACACACACACACACACATACACACACACACACAGACGGACGGACGGAGCCCTGTCTCCCACTGCTAAGGTATGGTGTGGATGAGGTCAGCTCACAGATAAAAGGGTTGTAAAGGGTTGCTCACATGCACACACCTATGCATGCATTCACACATGCACACACACCAACTCTTTCCTTAGGCCCAGATAAAGTTCTGCTTCCCCATAGGAACCCAGTTCTTTCTAGACTAATGACAATGTATATGGAATGAGCCCTGTTGAGACGGACCCAGTGTGTGTAGAGGAGTGTTTCTCACTGTCAGAGACAATGAGACCGACACCACTGAGTTCAAAGAGAAGAGCAAGGGACACCATTAAGATTAAAGACCTGGCCATTTTAAAACACAGGAGAGAGAGCGAGAGAGTGAGAAGAGAGAGAGAGGGAGATAAAGAGAGCAAGTCGGGGGAGGGAGGGAGAGAAGGAGAGGGAGATGACTCATTTTAGCTCTTTTCAGTGTCATTTCAGTTGAGATGCATTTCCTGTCAGTTGGAGGAATTCAAAATGAATGCGGTATCATCAGTGTAATTTTATGTTACCCAAAAGTGACACTGTCTTCTCAGTGCCATCTCTTTGTTACCTCAACCACTGGAGTGATGGCTGAGTTTCTATTGTGGTAAGCTGTGGAATGTGAGAAGGGAGGCTCTACAAGATGGCCATGGATCTTGAGGCTAAAGGCGTCCGCATACTTTGGTTCAGCTGGCGTCCAGCTCGCATACTCCCTTAAAACACCTTCGCTTGAAAAACAAGAAAAAGCAGCAATAGTACTGTTTGTCCATCTTGAGACGTTGTAACCAAAAATACTGAGAATAAATGAGATCTTAGTTGCACAATTTTACATCTAACTAAGCTGTTTGGTGCAGTATTTCTCAAGTGAAAAAAGTAGCATGAAAACAATTTGTCTGTCGCTGAATGACAACAAACACTTAGCTGAAGAATCCCTACTGTTGACCAATGACGACGAAGGGGTGTAGATTTTGGCTCCGAGTTTCGGCTTGCCTCGAGAATTTGGGGATTTGTACGAACAGCCGAAAACCCCCCCGAAGACCAAAACGAACAAAAGCGTCACAAAATGACATCATAATACATGCACAAACTGTTCCAAATTGTTTCAGATGGGAAGCATGCCTTTGGGTTCAGGAAGGACAGAAGATATGGAGGACGCACGCACACACAATGCACACACACACACACACAAAACACAAAACAGAGGAGAGCTAGTCATTCACTGAGTAGGAGATTAGGCTTCCCAGAAAATGTAAACATAGCACCTGACCAGAAACATGTAGCCATACTACATTACTCATTACTCTCATTACTACATCCCTACAAGGATGTCTCCTTGTAGGGCTGATCGGAGACATTGTATGCCTGTGTGTTTGTGCGTGGGTGAATAATGCATCCCATATTAAAAGAGACTAAAGAGAGAGAAACAGGGAAGAAGACATTCATCCATGTCTGTTTCTCTCTGAGTTTGGCCCTTCAAAGAGCACTTTCATGATCCATTCCTCCCAGAGAGGAGAGGAAGAGTGGAACACACATAGAGGCTGAAATGCCATAGAAATGAACCTGTATATTCCAATAGGAGTTTAAAGTGTGTGGGTCCGTGTGTGTGTGTCCATATATATGTGTGTGTGTGTGTTCACAGGGAGTTTGCCAAAGAAAGAGAGCGTGTGGAGAAGAGGCAGGACTTTCTAAAGCTGCGCAGACAGCAGCAGATAGAGAGAGAGCTGACAGGATACCTGGAGTGGATATGCAAGGCAGGTCAGGCTCACCTCCACTTTTTCTACTCCGTGTGTGTGTTTTCCACATTTTGTTACATTACAGCCTTATTCTAAAATGGATTAAAACATTTCCCTCAACAATCTACATACAATACCCCATAATGACAAAGCGAAAACAGGTTTTTAGTGTATATTGAGTGACATTTCAGATGTATGTGTATGGGGACAGAGAAAGAGTTTGCTTTTTTTTAGTTATACACTTCTTTGTGATTATAAAAAATGTCGATCTTGTCTCATCGCTGTAACTCCCCAATGGGCTCGGGAGGCGAAGGTCGAGTCTTGCTCCAAACCCGCCAAACTTCGCTTCTTAACACCCGCCCGTTTAACCCGGAAGCTAGCTACACCAATGTTTTGGAGGAAACAACATTCAACTGCCGACCGAGGTCAGCCTACAGGCACCCGGCCCGCTACGAGTAGTCGCTATGAGCCAAGTAAAGACCCCCCTGGTCAAACCCTCCCCTAACCTGGATGACGCTGGGACGATTGTGCACAACCCTATGGGACTACCGTTTTAATCCCACTTTGTAACACAATAAAATGTGAAGGAATCCAAGGGGTCTGAATACTTTTGCAAGGCATGTGTGCATTGTTACTTTAAATGATGGTGATGTGTATGCACTGTACATGGGTATGTAGAGTCTTAGAAAAAAGGGCCCTACCTAGAACCTAAAAGGCTTACTGTCGCCATAGTAAAACCCTTTGAAGAACCATTTTTGGTTCCAGGTAAAACCCTGTTGTTCCAGGTAGAACTATTTTCGGTTCCATGTAGAGCCTCTTCCAAAGAAAAACCCAGAAGGGTTCTCTCATGGGGACAGCAGAAAAACCCTTTTGGAACCCTTTTTTCTAAGAGTGTACAGTTTGTGTGTGTGTGTGTGTGTGTGTGTGTGAGAGCGCGTGTGAGTATGTGTGTGAGTATATGAGTATGTGTGTGAGTATGTGTGAGCATGTGAGTATGTGTGTGTGTGACGTGGTATATAACCCTGTCCTCTCCTGTTCCAGAGGAGGTGCTGCTGGAGGAGGAGGATGAGAACGCGGAGGAGAAGTCCCCTCTGGACGGTGCGTGGTACAAGAGGAAACATAACCTCCCAGGTGAAAAGAGGGCTAGAGGTCCACGCTGTGGCCTTTACCATGGTAACCTACTGGACTACCATGGTACCTTATGGTAAAACAGGCACAGTTAGATACTATTAACCATTCTCATGAATTAGCCTCGCCCATTTTCAGATTCAGACTATGTTGCACCATGTCATTCTATGGTATATAAATCGCTCAATTCGATTCATGCCATATTCAGGGTTCCATGAATGTGGCCTGGTTCTCTTTCACCTGGGTTATAGGGATTAATACACTATTACAATGTGATAGAGTATCAATGAGTGATTACTAAGATCCAGGGAGACTGCTGTAATGAGATGCTTGTCTCATTCTCTCTCTATTCGTTTTTTCTCGCCCTCTATTTCTATCCTTTATTTCTTCAACTTTCCATCTATGTATTCCCCTTCACTCCACTCTTCTTGCCCTCTCTTCTTTTTTCATCTTCTCTGTTGTGGGCGGTTCTCTTCTTGTTCTCTATCACTACCCCCTCTCTCTCTCTTCACCTCTCTCTCTTCTCTCCTTCCCTCTTCTTTCTCCCTCTCCCCTTCTCTCTCACTCCCCCTCCTCTCTCTTCTCTTTCTCTTTCCTCTTCTCTCCGACATGGACGGTTCTTCCTGCTCCATCTGGAGTCCAGTCATGTCCCAGCTGTTACTCCCCCCCCCAGCCCCCTGCAGCCGCATGTTGTGTTATGTCCATACTCTCAGCCAATTAGGTCTGGTGTGGGAGCCAGGGTTAATTAGGGGGATTTAGAGAGATTACTTAATTGGATTAGGGCTGTACGAAACATACGCGCACACACAAACACACAAGCACAAATCTACACACACACTCACACACATTTCTCAGGTTAGATGACAGAACTGATGGCTTGTCTACGTATTTTGTCTACATCTTTCTTTGTTTAATAACTTAATTACATGATGCAGATTATTATGCCACTGAATAATATTGTTAAAGTTGAACATGTCGACTTGGCCAAGGGATATTGAATGGCAGGTTCAAGTTCTATTGACACATGCACAAGTACAGTCAAATGCTCAACTTGTAAGATCTACACAACAGGCACTAATCAATGTCAAAATAGTACAATTCATAAAATAACACATTTATATAATAAAGAAAACATGAGAAATAAGAAACGTTTTAAATGTTTTTACAATGTGCAGGAATACTGGAGTATATGAAGTAGATATGTCATGTTTCCACCTCGCCCATCTGAGTGCAAGCGAGCTAATATAAGACAGGTAAATTGCCGAACCTGACGTTAGGGCTGGAAAATGCCAGTGTCCCTGTTTTTACATGACAAATTTGCAAAATAATGTGCGTTTGACACTAGCACCGCCTTAACGCTAGCCGGAAGGGTTTTGTATACTAGTAATATACTAGTGGTAATATATACAGTACCAGTCAAAAGTTTGGACACATACTCATTCAAGGGTTTGAAGACATCAAAACTATGAAAGAACAGATATGGAAACATGTCATGTTAAACAAATCAAAAAAGTGTTAAATAAATGTAAATATATATTTATTTGAGGTTCTTCAAAGTAGCCACCCTTTGCCTTTGACAGCTTTGTACACTCTTGGCATTCTCTCAACCAGCTTCGTGTGGAATGCTTTTCCAACAGTCATGAAGGAGTTCCCACATATGCTGAGCACTTGTTGGCTGCTTTTCCTTCACTCTGCGGTCCAACTCATCCCAAGCCATCTCAATTGGGTTGAGGTCAGGTGATTTTGGAGACCAGGTCATCTGATGCAGCACTCCATTACTCTCCTTCTTGGTCAAATAGCCCTTACACAGGCTGAAGGTGTGTTTTGTGTCATTGTCCCTCAACAAACTTCACTGGACATTATGCAAACTGGAAACCACTTATCCTTGAGAAAATAATGCAAAAATAATTTAGACATATACGGTGACTGAGTTCATAAGGAAGTGTGTAGGAAATGTAGTACCCACTGTGTCTATTAAAACCTACCCTAACCAGAAACTGTGAATAGATGGTAGCATTCGCGCGAAACTGAAACGAACCATCGCATTTAACGATGGCAAGGCGACTGGTAATATGGCAGAATATAAGCAATGTAGTTATTCACCCCGCAAGGCAATCAAACAAGATAAATGTCAGTATAGAGAGAAAGTGGGGTCTCAATTCAACGGCTCAGACACGAGACGTATGTGGCAGGGACTACAGACAAAAACGGACTACAAAAGGAAAACCAGACAAGTTGCCGAGACCGATGTCTTGCTTCCGGACAGGCAAAACACATTCTTCGCATCCTTTGAGAATAACACTACCACCGACGCGGCCTGCTGCCAAGGACTGTGGGCTCTCCTTCTCTGTGGCCGACGTGAGTAAAACATTTAAACATGTTAACCCTCGCAAGGCTGCCGGCTTTGACTGCATCAGAAGCCGCGTCCTCAGAGCATGCGCAGACCAGCTGGCTGGTGAGTTTACGGGCATATTCAATCTCTCCCTATCCCAGCCTGCTGTCCCTACATGCTTCAAGATGGCCACCATTGTTCCTGTATCCAAGAAGGCAAAGGTAACTGAAGTTAATGAATATCGCCCCGTAGCACTCACCTCTGGTACCATGAAGTGCTTTGAGAGACTAGTCAAGGTTCATATCACCTCTACCTTGCCTACCACCCTAAACCGACTTCAATTGCTTACCGGCCAATAGATCCACAGACGATGCAATTGCCATCACTCTGCACACTGTCCTCTCCCATCTGGACAAGAGGTCCTGGACATCCTGACGGGCCGCCCCCCAGGTGGTGAAGGTAGGAAACATCACCTCCACTCCGCTGATCCTCAACACTAGGGCACCACAAGGGTACGTGCTCAGCCCCCTCCTGTACTCCCTGTTCACCCATGACTGCATGGCCATGAACGCCTCCAACTCAATCATTAAGTTTGCAGATGAGACAACAGTAGTAGGCTTGATTACCAAAGATGACGAGACAGCCTACAGGGAGGAGGTGAGGGCTCTGGGAGTGTGGTGCCTGGAAAACAATCTCACTCAAGGTCAACAAAACGAAGGAGATGATCATGGAGGTAAGGAAACAGTAGAGGGTGCACCCCCCTGTCTACATCAATGGGACCACAGTGGAGAAGGTGGAAAGTTTCAAGTTCCTTGGTGTACACATCACTGACAAACTGAAATGGAACTCCCACACAGACAATGTGATGAAGAAGGTGCAAAAGAGCCTCTTCAACCTCAGGAGGCTAAAGAAATTTGGCTTGTCACCTAAAGCCCTCACACATTTTTACAGATGAACAATTGAAAGCATCCTGTCGGGCTGTATCACCGCCTGGTACGGCAACTGCACCACCCGCAACCATAAGGCTTTCCAGAGGGTGGTGCGGTCTGCCCAACGCATTACCGGGGGCAAACTACCCACCCTCCAGGACACCAATAGCACCCGATGTCACAGGAAGGCCAAAAAACAAAAGACATCAACCTCCCGAGCCACTGCTTGTTTATCCCGTTATCATCCAGAAGGTGAGGTCAGTACAGGTGCATCAAAGCTGGGACCGAGAGACTGAAAAACAGCTTCTATCTCAAGGCCATCAGACTGTTAACCTCTAGCGACGAGCAATCCCGTATCCGGGAGCGTAATCATAGCCTCAAGCGCATTACCATAACGCACCTTTTCCTATTCATGAAAATCGCAAATGAAATGAAATAAATATATTCAAACACAAGCTTAGCCTTTTGTTAACAACACTGTCATCTCAGATTTTCAAAATATGCGTTACAGCCAACGCTAGACAAGCATTTGTGTAAGTTTATCATGGCATAATGCTATGCTAGCTCTGCTGGCAGCAGGCAACATTTTCACAAAAATAAGAAAAGCAACCAAATTAAATCATTTACCTTTGAAGAACTTCAGATGCTTTCACTCAGGAGACTCCCAGTTAGATAGCAAATGTTCCTTTTTCCCAAAAATATTATTTTTGTAGGCGAAATAGCTCCCGTTTCTTCATCATGCTTGGCTGAGAAATCGACCGGAAAATACTATAACGCCAAACTCTTTTCAAAATTTGCTCCATAATATCGACAGAAACACGGCAAACGTTGTTTAGGATCCATCCTCAAGGTGTTTTTAACATATGTATTCATTAATATATCCGTCGAGGCAGTTGTTTTCTCATAAGAAACGATTGGAAAAATGGCTACCTCAGTATTTTACGCAAGGTTTTCCCCCGGGAGACACCATGTGACCACTCGCCCTATATGGTCTCTTACAGCCATTCTCCAATGGAAATGCCTAAAAAGACGTCACAATGCTGACGAGACACCTTGGGGAAAACGTAAGCTGACTCCTAGCTCCTTCACAGCCATATAAGGAGTCATTGGCATGAGGCGGTTTTAAAAAATGCGGCACTTCCTGATTGGATTTTTATCTGGGTTTCGCCTGTAACATCAGTTCTGTGGCACTCACAGACAATATCTTTGCAGTTTTGGAAACGTCAGAGTGTTTTCTTTCCCAAGCTGTCAATTATATGCATAGTCGAGCATCTTTCCGTGACAAAATATCTTGTTTAAAACGGGAACGTTTTTCATCCAAAAATTAAAAGAGCGCCCCCTATATCCAACTAGTTAAACAGCCATCACTAGCATATTAGAGGCTGCTGCCTATAGATACAGACTAGAAATCACTGGCTACTTTAAGGAATGGAACACTAGTCATTTTAGTAATGTTTACGTATCACACATCACTCATCTCATCTATACTGTATTTATACGATTATATGGTATCTTAGTCACTTAATAATGTTTACATATCTGGCATTACTCATCTATGATATGTATGTATGATATGTACAGTTGATGTCGGAAGTTTGCATACACCTTAGCCAAATACATTTAAATTCCCTGTCTTAGGTCAGTTAGGATCACACTTTATTTTAAGAATGTGAAATGTCACAATAATCAGCTGTTATTTCTTTCATCACATTCCCCATGGGTCAGAAGTTTACATACTCAATTAGTATTTGGTAGCATTGCTTTTAAATTGTTTAACTTGAGTCAACCATTTTGGGTAGCCTTCCACAAGCTTCCCACAACATGGTGGGTGAATTTTGGCCCATTCCTCCTGACAGAGCTGGTGTAACTGAGTCAGGTTTGTGGGCATCCTTACTTGCACACGCTTTTTCAGTTCTGACCACAAATTCTCTATAGGATTGAGGTCAGGTATTTGTGATGGCCATTCCAATACCTTGACTTTGTTGTCCAACTTTGGCAGTATGCTTGGGGTCATTGTCCATTTTGAATACCCATTTGTGACCAAGCTTTAACTTCCTGACTGATGTCTTGAGATGTTGCTTCAATATATCCACATAATTTTCCATCCTCATGATTTGATCTATTTTGTGAAGTGCACCAGTCCCTCCTGCAGCAAAGCACCCCCACAACATGATGCTGCCACCCCCGTGCTTCACGGTTGGGATGGTGTTCTTCAGCTTGCAAGCCTCCCCCTTTTTCCTTCAATCATAATGATGGTCATTATGGCCAAACAGTTATATTTTTGTTTCATCAGACCAGAGGACATTTCTCCAAAAAGTACGATCTTTGTCTGCATGTGCAGTTGCAAACAGTAGTCTGGCTTTTTTATGGTGGTTTTGGAGCCGTGGCTTCTTCCTTGCTGAGCGGCCTTTCAGGTTATGTCGATATAGGACTCGTTTTACCGTGGGTATAGATACTTTTGTACCGGTTTCCTCCAGCATTTTCACAAGGACCTTTGCTGCTGTTCTGCACTTTTCTCACCAAAGTATGCTCATCTCTAGAAGACAGAACGCGTCTCCTTCCTGAGCAGTATGATGGCTGTGTGGTCCCATGGTGTTTATACTTGCGTACTATTGTTTGTATAGATGAACGCGGTTTCTTCAGGAGTTTGGAAATTGCTCCCAAGGATGAACCAGACTTGTGGAGGTCTACAAATTTTTTTTCTGAGGTCTTGGCTGATTTCTTTTGATTTTCCCATGATGTCAAGCAAAGAGGCACTGTGTTTGAAGGTAGGCCTTGAAATACATCCACAGGTACACCTCCATTGTGATACAGTGAGTTATGCACAAAGTAGATGTCCTAACTGACTTGCCAAAACTATAGTTTGTTAACAAGAAACTTGTGGAGTGGATGAAAAACGAGTTTTAATGACTCCAACCTAAGTGTATGTAAACTTCCGACTTCAACTGTATATACTGTTTTCTATACTATTCTACTGTATCGTAGTCCGTTCGCTCGGACATCGATCGTCAATGTAGTCTTAATTCATTCCTACTTAGATTTGTGTGTATTGGGTATATGTTGTGTAATTTCTTAGATATTACTTGTTAGTAATTACTGCTCTGTCGGAGCTAGAAGCACAAGCATTTTGCTACACCGGCAATAACATCTGCTAATCGCTTGTATGTGACCAATGCATTTTGATTTGATTTGAAGAAACTTTAAAAGTTATTTTAGTTTTCCGCATCGACTGACCTTCATGTCTTAAAGTAATGATGGACTGTCATTTCTCTTTGCTTATTTGAGCTGTTCTTGCCATAATATGGACATGGTCTTTTACTAAATAGGGCTATCTTCTGTATACCACCCCTACCTTGTCACAGCACAACTGATTGTCTGAAACGCATTAAGAAGGACAGGAATTCCACAAATTAACTTTTAACTTTGCACACCTGTTAATTGAAATTAGTTCCAGGTACTTAGTATACGTTTTTCAATCATGAAGCTGGTTGAGAGAATGCCAAGAGTGTTCAAAGCTGGCATCAAGGCAAAGGGTGGCTACTTTGAATAATCTCAATATAAAATGTATTTTTTGGTTACTACATGAATCCATGTGTTATTTCATTGTTTTGATGTCTTCACTATTGTTCTACAATGTAGAAAATAGTAAAAATAAAGAAAAACCCTTGAATGAGTAGGCGTGTCCAAACCTCCAGGCTGGTTCTGTATATCATACAAGGACAATATTCACAAATTCTACAGCACAATGGCAGAGTCATGTCTCAAGTGTACAACTAATAATACCTCAATAATCCATGCTTTCTGGGAATGCTATATAGTCCAGAAGTTGTGGGCAGACCTAAAAAGTTGGCTGTCAGAATGATTACAATGTAAACTTACATTTAATCTGTCTCTCTGCATATTTCAAGACATGGCATATGGGGCTGTAGTGAGATACTCAATGGCCTGGACAATTCTTTTCTCATCACTCATCTTGAAAAACGTATACTAAGTATTTGGAAGTCAGTCAATCCGCCATCATTGACACACTTCGCAGGGAATCCAGGACTTTTGATTGGAGAAGCATCTGACCTTCACTGTGGGGCCGATGTTGGCAATGCATTTCATGATGAAGCCGGTGACGAGGGTGGTTAGATCGACAATGCTATCGGTGGAGTCCCGGAACATGTTCCTGTCAGCGCTAGCAAAGCAGTCCTGTAGCATTGCCATCTATTCGAACAATCCTTTTTCAATGGAGTGCGTCCCGTTTACCTCCTATTTTGAGCTTTTGTCTGAAAAGGGGGGAGCAGGAGTATAGAGTCGTTATCAGATTTGCCGAAGGGGGACGAGGGAGGGCCTTGTGTGCTTGCTTGTGAGTAAAAGTGGTCCAGGACTTTATTACCCCGAGTGGCAAAGGAGAATTGTTGTTAGAAGTTGGGCATCACTTGTTTTAGTGATGCGGAATTAATATTATTTGCATCAAGAAAAGCAAGCTTTGGGTGCATGGTTTCCTGCAGGTTTATAGCCTTGTACAGTTTGTCAAGTGCCAGCTTTTTGTTGTTTTCCTGAGGTGGAATGTATACAGCAGTTACGATAACAGATGAAAACTCTCTCGGGAGGTAGAAGGGTTGGCACATGACAATCAGGTATTCCAAGACGGGTGAACAATAGGTTGAGACTATCGCTAGAGTCAGAACACCAGTTTGTTGATGAAGAGACATATCCGTCTCCCTCTGGTTGTCCCTGAATCCGATGTCCTGTCCCCTCGATGATTATCTTGTACAAATGACATTTTTCAGTAAAACAGAGGAAATTGTAGTTACGAGCGTCACGTTGATAGCAAATCCGCAATTGGAGGACATCCATCTTATCAAGTGACTTTGCACTTTGGGGTTATGTGCCTTCCTCAAGGGCACATCGACAGACTCTCCTTGTCAGCTTCGAGAGTTGAACTAGCAATCGTTCGGTCACAGGAACTCTGCTCTAACCACTAGACTACTTGCTGCATGGAGTGCAGGTGACTGCATTGTGCAAATGCCAAACATTGCTGACCGAGCAAAGATACAGTTGCTGGAAGGGATGGAGAGAAATGAAAGAACAGATTTATAGGTAAAGATCCAAATGCTGGAGCGTTGTCAATCTCTCTGTCGTTCTATTAAACACCTTATCGTTCTCGCTATTTCACCATTTACTCATAACTCTCCAGAGAATTAAGATGTTGCTCCGATCCTCATTCATAGAGAACATAAGCAGAGCTCATTTTGCCTCTGAGCAGAGCATTGAAGAGGTACTCTAGATTCTAGAAGGGTTGTAAGAGCTTTTGTGACATTGATGGTCATGTGACGATCACATTCATGCACCGCAGTTTTTCATTTCAAGGCTGACTTGAAGCGGAAGCTAGAATCGGTGAATGAAGCATTTGATTGATGCCCACTATTCATTGCATCCAATTAGCCCACACATATGGGGGAGGGGTATGGTGGGTGTGTGCGTGCGTGCATGCGTGCGCTTGGCAGCACATGCATATGTGTGTATGTAAATGTCCATGTGTGTGTACATATCCTTACTCCTGCCTCTCTTCTGTGCTGTGTGTGTGCAGTGTTGAAACGAGGCAAGGTAAAGAAGAGTAAGAATGACCTGATTGGTGCTGAGGAGGGAGAGGATCACTTCACTGACATGTCCTCTGTTGGTAAGACTCAACCGTTTTCCTATTCTCATTCATCTTTTTAATGCCTCGATGTACTTAACTGTTGTCTCTGGTATGTAAACACAAATAACAACACTTGTTGTACAAGGAAACTCTACTCACAGTATCATAGTCAGAGGTTCTGCTTGTTTTACTGATTCTTTGTATCAAATCAAATTGTATTGGTCACATACGCATGTTTAGCGGGTGTAGTGAAATGCTTGTGTTTCTAGCTCCAACAGTGCCGTAATATCTAACAATTCACAACAATACACATAATACACATAATACACACATACCTAAAAGTAAAAGTGTCATGGGGATGCAGGCTTTACACAGTCACCCAGAGGTTAGGTTCATTTAATTGTCTTATTATAAACAAACTATAACTATAACTCCAGGATAATGGAATTAGAGTTTTAATATTAATGAAATTCAGTTTGCTTCACAAAAAAATCTGTAATTGCTTGTCTTTGGGGGAAATCCTCATAACCATGATAATTGAAATGATTTAGTGCATTCACATTAAAAGCACCAGCTGGATTCCTCACATGATAACCTCCAGTGGCTGTTTTACATCTAAATGAATGTCATGGGGATACAGCCTTTACACAGTCAAATCTTATATCTACATTTTTCCTGTTCTAGACTAAAGATCCAATTTCACTCTCATTGAGGCAGATTACATAACCTTTTAATGCAAAAAATTGCACATTTTCAGAGTGGAAAGTGAGAATTGAGGATACATTTTTGCCTTAGTCATTTGCGTCTTATCCATTTTAGTCTTAGTCGTGAAGGTCTTTCAATTAGCAAAGAAGCTTGGATTTATTCAGGTGGAATGTAGCGCGAGAGTCTAAATATGGAGCTTCTAGTGCGGTTGATTACAGCCTGAAGTAGCCTCAATACTCTTATACTGTTCCCCCTCAGATTCAGAAATACAGACTTACAGTGCCTTGCGAAAGTATTCGGCACCCTTGAACTTTGCGACCTTTTGCCACATTTCAGGCTTCAAACAAAGATATAAAACTGTATTTTTTTGTGAAGAATCAACAACAAGTGGGACACAATCATGAAGTGGAACGACATTTATTGGATATTTCAAACTTTT